>NC_088926.1:7237500-7310000 GCF_038396675.1 Hydra vulgaris | reverse complement strand
ATTTACTATACTTTAAAACTATACTTATTAGCAATAATTTTTAACATATATGACAGTTATGTAACATTTCTCCTTAATTTATAAATTATAAAATTTACAAATTAATTTTTTTTTAACCCTCTCGTTATAATTTTTTTTTAACTAAAAAAAAAACAAAAAACATATTTTTCTTGAGAGAAAAAAATACTGATACACTTTTTCAAAAATAAAATTACAAAAAATTATTATACTTTACAAAGAACTGTCAAAATCAGTACAATGATAACCACGCTCCACAACCGACTATATCCATACTTAATTTGCTCTCTTTACTTCAATAAATCTTAGTTTACGGCAGAAAATAAATAGATTTAAAATTCTTGGCTTTTGGTTAATAATTAACTATACTAATTTACTTTAATATTTAATCACCAAAGTGATAAAATGTTTTCCATTCACATATAAAAGTAACAGAGAAATATAAAAAAAGTGAAAATGGCCATTACACTCATGCAAAAATTATTTCAAATAGAAAAATTTTATGTGAGAAACAAAAATATATTTTTCTTTAAAAAAATTACAAATAAAAAACATAAAAAAGTATTAAAAGTAAAAGAAATTTAAATAATTTTTTTAAATAATTTTAACATTGTTTCATTATTATATAGCTTTTAGTAAATGCTATGAAATTAACAAAACTTCGTTTTAGCTTTTAAAAAACAATCAACATTCGAATCGGTGAATGTTAAAAGGGTGGAAGTCCAATAATGTAAACTTTCGGGAAACTAAAAAAAACTGCAATTTCCCTCGTAGTAAATTTTTGTTAATGGTTCACTAATTTTTTTTTGAAGGTGAAAAACATTATCCACTTCAAAAAAAAAATTATTTAACCATTAATAAAAATTTACTTCGGGGCAAAATGCAGTTTTTTTTAGTTTCCCGAAAGTTTACATAGTTAGACTTCCACCCTTTTAACATTCACTGATTCATTCAGAACATTTCTTAAATTATTCTATGTAAAAATATCACAATAATAGTAATGTTACAAAATTAATAAATAGCATAACATGTAAACTCTAAATAACTCACACCTTCAAGGGACCAAAAAATTAGCTTGTTAGATAATATTAGAGTTATTGGGAGTATAATCCATAAATAAAGGCTCAACTGGAATTTCAAAATTAGTTCAAATTATTGAGGGTTATCGAGTTATACTAAATTTATTGTACATATTTTAACTACTAACATCACACATATAGAAACACTTACAAACACATACATGTACATATACATTTACCAAATATAAATCCATAACTTTATATAACACATATTAACATTAACATATAATAAAAAACATATATTACCACATCATAAGACATAATAATACTTATCAAAAACTATTACAAATATAACATTTTAAAAATAAAATATTTCTGCTGATATCAAGCTATCAATATCTTCTGCTGTTTCTAGCTCATCAGCATTTACAAAGTGCAATAAAATATGTACATGTGGCAAACCATGCCTTTGAAACTCAATAACCTGCACATGACTTATTACTTTGCCTAAGACTCCATGCTTAAAAATATCCTCTAAAAAAGATTAATTTTAAATATTTGACAAACTAAATCAGGTCTGTCATTAGCAGTTTGGCCCGTTTGGGTTTAAATAAGAGAATGAGGAGCTAATATAACTTTTTCTGAATGGCAGCACAAAAAATGAGTTTCATTTAATTTAAAAACTTCTTCACACCACAATACTCTTCCTCTACACCACTACCTGCGGTAGTGGTGTAGAGGAAGAGCGCTTGCTTCACAAGCGAGAGGTTCCGAGTTCAATCCCACCACGTCCCTGGTAGTACCGCGCTTAACTTGTTTCTCCGTGCAGCGGCCTTGTTCGTCAAGGTTCGTGTTTCGGAGTTATAGAGTTGAGAGAAGGTTATAACTACAATTAAGTAGCCTCCTCGTCTGTAGTGGCCTTCTGGGCCTTGGGGAGGTAAATTAACAAAAAAAAAAAAAAAAAAAAATACTGACAAATATGGTTTAATTTTCCAAGTTACTTTCTATAGCATATTTCTTGCTGCGGATGCATATTATACCTATTGAGTACTTGCCTCGCCTAGCCTGATTTCTTTCATTTTGATGACACTTTTATTTCAGTTCGCCTAGGCTCATTTCTTTCAATTCAGCGACAAATTATCTCAGCTTGCTTGGACTCATCTCTTTCATTTCGACAATGATTTATCTCAGTTTACCTGAGCACATCTCTTTCATTTCGGCAATGGTTCAATTTATCTCGCCTAGCCTGGTTTCTTTCATTTCGACGAAGTCTAATAATTTCACTTAATAAATTATGATGTTAAAATGTAAAAATGATGCCTAATATAATAAATGTTGAACTTTTATTTTTAAATTGAAATTTTAGTTTTCTTTCTTAAACTTATATAAAATAAAGTGTAAACAAATAAAACAGAGCATAATATAATAATTTAATTATATTCAACCATATTTAAATTAGATGTTTTAAAATAATATAGCAATGTGTAAAGATAACATATTTCTGTCGAGAACTTAAACCAAAGTCATAAATAAATTGATGTAATCTTTATAACTGAGTAATGTTATATTTAAAGTAGTTCTTATTAATTATTAACAAAATATTATTAGTATTTAATCAAAAAAATATTAAAAAAGAATTTTAAAAATTATAAATTTTTTACAGGTAAGAACTCATAAATAAAGCAAATTGAAAAAATTATAAGGCTTGTCTGCTCAGCAAATGCTAGCATTGAACCGTGAAATGTCCATCAAAAAATCTCTTTCATTACTTTGAAACGCATTTAATGCAAGATTTGCAATAAATAAGTAAATACAGAACTAATAATAGAAAACCTCAATAAACAATCATATATTTGCTTATAATAAGTAAAGAAACTTGGAAATATTGAAACTTCTTGATCTATTTTAATTTTTTTTTAATATATTTAATGTTCTAAAGAATAAAAGTCAGCAATACAATGCAGAAAAATTAAAATGTGTGTACATATGTATGTGTGTGTGTGTGTATATATATATATATATATATATATATATATATATATATATATATATATATATATATATATATATATATATATATATATATATATATATATATATATATATATATATATATATAAAACATTAAAATATTATTATGGAGAAAACATTCTCTATATAAAAAATCCTAAAAGTTTGATGAAAGTTACTAAAACTTATGTTATAACACTTTGTATACTTGCCTTTATAAAAAAAATTGAATTTATTTAAAATGTATAAAAAAAGTTAAACTTATTTAACTTATTTAATGAAACTTATTTAATGAAAAAATTATGGGGAGGGACGTGGTTGGAATCGAACTCGGAACCTCTCGCTTATGAAGCGAGTGCTCTACCACTACACCACTACCGCATATTAACAGACTACCGCATACTACCAGATATTAACAGATTATAAAGATTTAAGAATACCTTATACCCATATACACCACTACCGCATATTACCACAGAATACCCATATACACCACTACCGCATATTACCAGATATTAACAGATTATAAAGATTTAAGAATACCTTATTGTGTGGTCAAATATACAAAGAGAAATATTAAAAGGCCAAACATGCTTAATTTTCTTTAAAAAATTCTGTGTTAAACACGCATGAATGAGTAACAGCAACAGCGTTGAATTAAACATTAATTATAAGCGAATAGTAAATATGTATGTATATTGATGAACAGTATATATGTATAATAAGTCAGCGAAAACAAAAATTGTATATATATATATATATATATATATATATATATATATATATATATATTGATGAACAGTATATATGTTTAATAAGTCAGCGAAAACAAAAATTGACACAAATGTTTTCAAATATCTAGGATTGAATTAAGCGATCACGATTTGCAATATCTGGAAAAATATCTAGTCTTCAAAATATTAGTTTTTCTAAGAGGCATATTAACTTAAATTTGTTAGCAAAAAAGTTGTAAAAAACAACACAACATAATTACAACTACAAAAGTACTTTAGTCACTATAATTATGCATTATAAAACTTTACTGCATTATAAAAGTAATAAGACTACATTAGTTCATTATTCATTCTTTGTTCAAACAACATAAGTGATCCCAAATTTTAATGGAAGTAGAAAAGCATCTAGAAAAATAGAGTGGATATTCAAATAATATTAAAAACTTTAGGAACTTAAACTATTATGTACTTTGTAAAAAGTTTATCATTTGAAATAAGTGTTACTAATGGTCCATAAAAATGCACGTAAATTCTAATTATTTTTTTATTTTTTTTATTTTTTTAAACATCTTTGCTTTTAACCAATATTAACCAATTATTGTATAAACTAATTATTTAATTGCATAAACCATTTATTGTATAAACCAATATTAACCAATTAAAAATTTTTATTTGTTGATTTTAAAAATTAATGCATATTTTTACCAACCATTAGTAACATTTTAGAAATGCATAACATTTCTTATAAAACATGTATTTGTTTAAATTCCTGAAGTTTTTAGTATTATTTTAATATCCAATATATTTTTCTAGATGCTTTTCTACTTCAATTAAATTTTGGGATTACTAATGTTGTTTAAACAAAGAATAAATTATAAAAGTTATAAGTATGTTATAAAAGTAATAACACTATTATAGTGTTATTACTTTTGTAATGCAGTTAGTGACTAGAGTATTATTACTTTTGTAGTTGTAAGTTTGTCAAACTTGTAGTTGTAATAAGTTTGTCTAACTGTAGTTGTAAGTTTGTCTAATTGTCTAACACCAAAGCCCGCTATTCTCAGGTCATGAAATCTCGTATATCATCACAAAAATTAGGCTCTCGTGACTTCTGGAGAAACTTTAATAGTATTAATAGTAAGGGCAAATCTTTAATTCCACCTCTCTTGTATGGTTCAGACTTTATCACCTCACCTAAAGACAAAGCTGAATTGTTTGCTAAAAACTTTTCATTGATATCATCTTTTGATTCTACTAGTTGCGTTCTACCTGACATTGCCAACAAACAGGTTGATCCATTACTTGACATTCGTATCACTCCAGCTTCTGTATCTAAAGTGATTTCCTGCCTAGACTCTTCTACAGTTTGTGGCCCGGACAACATATCTGTTATTGTCTTGCAGAAGTGTTCTCTGCAGCTGTCGTCTATACTCTCAAAACTATTCAACAAGTGCTTATCAGAGTCTTGTTTTCCAGCCTGCTGGAAAGCGGCATCTGTTATCCCTATCTTCAAAAATTCTGGAGAGCGATCTGATTCGTCTAACTACCGTCCCATTAGTCTTCTTCCTATCATAAGCAAGGTTTTTGAATCTTTAATTAATAAACATTTAATTTCTCATCTTGAATCTAATAACTTACTTTCTAACCATCAATATGGATTTCGATCTTCTTGTTCTACAGCTGATTTGTTAACAGTAGTAACCGATAGGTTTTATCGTGCATTAGATAGAGGTGGAGAGTTTAAGGCCACACTCTTAAAATTTCTAAAGCTTTTGATAAAGTTTGGCATGCTGGTCTTTTCCATAAGCTTTCTTCTTATGGTGTATCTGGCAACATTTTTAAGATTATTGAATCCTTCCTTTCCAATCGTAGTATAAAATTTGTCCTCAATGGACAGCATTCTTCTTATTCTGTAACTTCAGGGGTTCCTCAAGGTTCTATCCTTGACCCTATACTCTTTTTAATTTACATTAATGATCTTCCAGATATTCTCACATCTAAGGTGGCATTGTTCGCTGATGATACTACCATTTATTCTTGTCTTGATAAGAAACCAACACTCTGATTGCTTGGAGGGGGCATTTGAGCTTGAAAAGGATCTCACTTCTGCTACAGCATGGGGCTCACAGTGGCTGGTGAACTTCAATACAGATAAGACTCAATTTTTTTCAGCCAATTGTTATCACAATAAGTTAGATCTTCCTATATTTATGAGCGGTGATGTACTCGATGAGTCATCTACTCTTCATCTTCTAGGATTAACTCTTACTTTCAATCTTTCTTGGAAACCATATATCAAATCAGTTGCAAAATTAGCATCTGCTAAGGTTGCATCTCTTTATTGAGCTCGACACTTTCTTACTTTCTTACTTACGGATTCTATTTTCTATCTCTATAAATCTCAAATCCGGCCCTGTATGGAATACTGTTGCCATATCTGGGGTGGATCTTCTAATGATGCCCTTTCTCTTTTAGACAAGGTGTAAAAGCGCATTGTAAACATAGTTGGATCTGCTCTTGCAGCCAACCTCCAACCATTATCCCATCGTCGTAATGTTGCTTCTCTTTCTCTTTTCTACAAATTCTATAATAGGCACTGCTTTAAAGAGCTAGCATCTCTTGTGCCATCTACTAAAATTAATTCTTGTGTTACTGGTCATTCAATTAAGTCTCATCTGTGACTGTTCCTAAGTGTTGCAAAAACTCTTATTTGTCTAGTTTTTTTCCTTGAACATCAGTTCTTTGGAATTCGCTTCATTCATCTTGCTTTCCTGATTCATATAATTTGAAATCCTTTAAGTTGTCTGTCAATCGTTATCTTGCTCTACAATCTTCATCTTTTCTCTTCCAGCAACTTCCAACTTTAATTAGTGGTTGCTTGCAGCCTTGTTAGAAGCGAAGATGTTTAAAAAAAAAAAAGCTTATTGTTTTGTTTTGTATATATATTAGGTTGATGTCTTTTTTACAACCTCATTTTCCTATATCATAATTTGATGAACTTTCAATAAAGATTAGATAAAATCTTACTTTCATAGTGATTTGATAAAAGTGCTCACAGCACTGGTTGCTTCAGGCAATGTTGATTGGAAATTCATATGGTTTCCAGAGGTTTTGCAAGACTTTTTGGATAGTCAGCACTGCAGATATCATATACTTCAGCGCAGAACTATTGACTGCTAAACCAATAGTCGGCCCATGAGTAGGAAATGAACAAATAGATTTTATACACTCAGTAAGGGGTTTCAGGCATCAGAATAAACACAAGAAGACCTAGAATGGTTCGAGAGTTCCAGCATGTATTGCTGTTGTTTGAGATCTGTTAAAACTTTACAAAGGATATCTCATTCATCTCAGTGTGGTGATGGAAGAAACAAGTGAGAGTGTAAAGTAACTTCATGGTCTTGGCACTAGCAGGTCTGCCAATGGGATAATCAACCTGGTCTTTGCTCTCAATTTGCAGTTTATACAGGTTCTCATCCTCTTTGCACAACCATTCGTCTTTAACCTTAGTGATGTCAAACAGTTCATTCAATGCATTAAAGCTTTGTTTTTTTCTGCAGCACTGATAGTCTTTCAAAGATTTTGCTGATTTTGCACTAATGACTTGATCAGATACTTGTGGAAAGTTCAAAGTTTTTTGCTCCATAGGGCTTTAATCTCAACAACAATTACACTGGTTCTCTCTCCGTTTTTTGGTGATGGATTCAAGAAATTTAAAGCTTCTTGGTTTTTTTGGGGCTTGTGACTCCGTTCACTTAAAGATGCTTCGTAAATTGCCACTTTGACTCTTCTTGATGGCGCTTGAAGCTAGATTAAGTTCTTTTCCAAGTTTCAAGGAAACTTGGAAAAGAACTTAATCTAGGTGTCTTAATTCTTCTCGGTGTTAAAAAAGCTCTTTTTAAACAACATGTAATTCTACTCAGCAACTGAAATAGAAAAAGCCTAAACATAAGTATTAAACATGTCACAAATTAAAGCACCTGTTACTGTATTTTCATATATTATGTTTACAAACAAGCAATTTGAAGTTATAGAAAATAAAAAAAGTAAGACACTAATAAAATATTATATGCACAGTTATGTGTTTATATATAAAGCACAAATGTCAATGTAGCTCACTATATAAAACAAGATTTTATTTAATTAGGCAATAATAGTGTTGACACAAAATTAAGATAATTTAGACATAACTATCCAATTTTAAAACCTCACTTATATATCAGTTAATGCCACACTGCAAAACAACTGAAGAAAATTTAAACTTTACTAGGAACTCTACAGGAGCTTCTCAAGCGCAAAACCTTCTACAATATTCTGGAAAATTCCAAACAATTCTGTCAAGGCAGTACCATGAAATTTTTAGGGGGGTTTGTTTTTGTAAAACAAAGAAGTTTAGAGTAAAAATTAAATATTTTGCTTAGTTTTTAAGAACAAAATTTGTTATAAAAATCAAGCAAAATATTTATTTCTTGCTCCACATTAATAATAATGTGTAGTAATATAATATGTAGTAATTATTATACAAGTTGGTTTAATGATTTGTATTATATATAAATATTGTTGAAAGAAATATATATTACTCTAAAAATGCCTATATTACATTTTAAATTGGTTTGTGCTTGATCTTTTTCAAATTTTATTGGAATAAAGGTCATTTTAGTCAATAGGCAAAAGGCCATCCATTCATGCTACAAGTAATGATTTATATATATCAGGATTCCTACAGAGCCTGTTTTTTTTTCCTGTTTTTTTTTCTGGCCTGTTTTCCTGTTTTTTAGACAGTTTTTAAAGCAATAACCTGTTTATTTGTAAAAGTATATATTTTATAGATTTAGGAGGGAATCAAGATAAAAAAAGTTTAAACTAAAAATTTATGTTATGAGTTTTTCAAATAAAATTTACTAATTTTATCTTAGGTTTAACAAGATTGTTAGAACTTGTTAATGTTATAATTTTTTTGTGTTTATTTTATTATGTGTCATGTTAAACATTTAATTTAAATTATAATAATAAGTATGAATTATGAAAAAAAGAATTTTTAAATTTTAAAAGTTTATTTTTAAATGTGCGGCCGTGGCGCAGTGGTTAGAGTGTTTGCTTTATAAGCAGGAGATCCAGGTTCGAAACGAGCTCTGGACAAATTTTCGCGTAACGGTAAGGAAGGAGGCGTGAACTTCCTGGTTAAATGCACTTCCACGGTGCTCTGTGACAAGACCGTTAGGACTTCTTGGGGCACCTAAAATAAAAATTAAAAAAAAAAAAAAAAAAGTTTAACATATATGTTTACATACTTGTGTCGATTGGATGGATTTTCATATAGCATTGTTTTAAATTAAATTATTTAAAAGAGTCAAAATAATCATTAATAAACAGATTTCCTTTCTGACCTTACTTGTTTGGCAGATCAGGGCTTGGTATTTTTATGTGATACTACAACTGGCAAGACTACCATCCAGGATTTACAAGCTTCTCTTACCCTTATATCAGAGTTTTGCTTGACATAGGTATGTACCACAGCTAAGAAGCCTCTTCTGCCCCATATTAAACTAGTTCTACAAAATCATAATGGGAAAGCCTTTTTTATATAAAAGTTTCAAATAGGGTAGTTAAACTTTTAATTTTACATTTTCTAGACTCTGCAATACTGATATGAACATTTTAGGCAGACAGAAGTACAAGTTTTTTTTTTTAGTTAATATTTACTTAAATTTAGTTTAAGTAAATATTTTAGTATGGGAAAGACTAAGAATCAATCATCTTAACAAAAGAGCTATACATGGATAAAACCAAATAAGTCTAGCAACCATGGCTTATGTAGACTTTATTTTCAGCTGGTGTAATCCAGCTTAATCTTCGTTTGAAGTCAAAGAAACGTAGAAAATATAAAATCAGCTAGATCACAGTCTAAATTTGTGACAACTTCAGATGGTTTAGCTCTAAAGCTATTCACAAAACGCATAGTATTAAGTACCAAAGAGCAATTAGTTATAGCTGAAATCGTTCGTTGTTTAGATCCTATTGATTTAAATTTGCATTTGCTGCAGCTGATAATGACCAAGCTTATGTTTCTGATTCTAAAAATACTAAAGCATACCAAAAAGTTACGAATAACCCATTGTATTTAAAAAGTTATTTAAATAGTGTTAAAATGTTTATCTTTCACAGTTTGATTGGTTTTTAACAAATGTGCTAAAAAAATTAGTTTTTAATTACTTTGAAAATAAACTTTGACACGTTTTTATATTAGCAAAATGCTTTTAAAAAAGGTATCTAATGATTTTAATTAAAGTATCTTTAAAAGTTGTATAAATTTTAATTCATTTTATTTCAATATTAATTATAAGATTTTTTTTTATAAGTAAAATGACTAAAAAAAAGTTATAAAAATTTTTTATTTTATTTTATAAGTGACAACTTTAAACAGCGATAACTTTAAAGCGACTACTTTCAACAGCAATCTCTTTAATAAACTTTATATAAGAATCATTAAAGTTAATTTACTCGAAAAGTAGAAGGATTTTGTTGAGAAGAAAAAAAAAGACTAACTTTTTTCAAAGCCGTTTGAATTAAATAACTTTGATTTTTACTTATGTTCTTACATTATTGAAACACATTTAAATAAAGTAACTAATCAATGCTTATGATTTTTTATAAAAATATTAATGAACAATATATATATTATTTATATTTATATAAGTATGTATTTTTTATTTTAAATCTCTTTAAATAAAAAAAAATTATATATTTTTTAAATAATTTTATTTATTTTTTCTTTTGTTTACATTACTGCAAAGAATTGTTAAGAATCTTTTTTTTTTTAGCTTTTAAATGCATTTATTAAACAATTTTAGGCGCATTTATTAAACAATTGTTAGATGTAAGTTGTTACTTTATGCAAAAAGGGTTTCACATAATATTATAAAAACATTAGTAAATATTAATGATTCAAAGTTATTTATTCCAAACGTAATATAGATAATCTTAGCGTTATAGTTTATTATTTATTTTAGCTAAGTTTTATTTTTTTGAGTTATTTTATTTTTCCTTATTTTTTTTACGAAGATTTATTTGCTTTTTTAACAATAACTTTTTTTTCAAGTTTTTTCATAGTTAAGGTAATTTTTCCAGCGCATTTAAAATGCACACAAGCTGTGGTCAAGTTTTTAAAATCAAATATTTACGTGGTCATATTGTGACGTGAAATCGTATGCCTTCCTGGCCAAGCCTGAGGTGTACTGCAGAATCCTTGATCATTTTAAAAAGTTGTTAGGGAAATTCAGCTGCAATAAGAGTCCATTTTTTGCATTAGTATGAATGGTCCTAATGCCAAATAATTGTTTTCAATAAAGTTGGAAAATGGTCTTGAAAAAAAATTTTTTTTTTGTGTATTGTGGTCATGTTCACTCCATACAATTTCCAATTCTTTTTAAGGTTTGAAAGAAAAAATAATGATTTGGACCAATTATCATATGATTTGCACAGTTTTTTTTAAATTTTCTGCAAAAAGAACTAAAGAATTATTTGCTGTAAAATCATTCACTTATTTGCTGTGGAATCATTTACTGAGCTACAAGGAAAATAGATGTTGAGATGTCTCTACTTATTGGACAAGCAAGACATATGAGTAATGGAGCTTGCAACTTGCAGGAATATTTTTTAATTGTGATTTCAAAGGCTTCACAGTTGCATTAGAAACAAAATAGCTAATGATTTTATTCCTTTTCGCAAAGATACAAAAACTTTTAATGGGTCTGCTCTCAAAGTTTGTTATTGATGAAATTATTCTGCAACCATCCAAACAGTTAAAGACTATATCAAAGTTAAAAACCCTTGACTTGCAGAGATTCTAAAGGTAAGATGCAATTTGGAAATGCAGATTCAGAAAAGAGAATATTTTCTCAACAAAAGATTACTCAAGGTAATTTTACAAAAACTCATTGTTTTTCATTAAACTAATATAAAGCTCGAAGATATTGAGGATTCCATAAAACAGCTAAAAATCCAAAAGATTCTGCTAAAAAAACTTGTGGAAGAAAGAAACCAACTATTAAAAATTTGTCTCAAAAAATTGTCTAGGTTTGTATTTAAACCAAAAAGTAAAATTGGGACAGAAACTTTAAAGAAAATTAAGAGCAGGGTTGGGTATAGTAATAGGAAAGAAAAGAAAGTTTGAGTTAAAATAATGAAAGAATGTTTAAAATTAAAAAAAGTTTATAACAATTCAGTTATGTTTTAAATTCTGTGTTCTGAGTGAAATTTTAATTTATGTTAAATTATGCAAATCTACCATGTTGGTTCACAAACAAATCATCACATTCTGTGAAAAACCTTCAGTATGGCAGAAAGCAATTATTGCAAACTTTTTTCAAACCAAAATAAAAGTCTATATAAAACCAAGACCTTAAAAATAGACAATGTTGATCCATATACCTTGAAAACGGCAGATTATCTTTCTGAGCCACAATTTTATCCTAAAATCACCCATGCTGATGTTCTTACATATTTATTGTTTGCACCAAGCCCTGCCACCAAAGAAGAACTTAAATGCTTTAAAAGTTTAGACGCCTATAAACATTTTTTGAGTGGTTGGGTAAGAGATATTGGTGTTAAACTTTTCTGTAATGAATCCATATGCTTGGTTCATGAAAAGGTGATTAAATTTTACTTATTTTTTGTCTTATTTTTTATATATTATATTATATTATGTTTTTTTATACTATATTTATTATTACATATTATTTTTATATATTATTTATCTTTTTCATTGAAGCTTTCAATGAATGTAATACGAAAGCCAAAATAGTATGCGAAGTCTTCATATAATATTTTGGCTTTCATATTATCTTCAGAGGTGTAACGGATATGGTTTTTTGTGTATCCGGCCGGATACGGATATGCCGGATATTTATTTTTATATCCGGTCGGATATGCCGGTATTATGCTGATATTGAATATCATTATTTGCCTAATCAGAATAGAATTGAGTAAAAGGATTCATTTTTAGTGAGTTATTTTGTATACAATATCATTTAGAGTGACAATAGGCATACTCAATGACTGATTAAAGAGTGCAGCTTTCCCCGGCCCTCTAAAATTAGGACTCAGCAGGGGCACCCAACTTTTTTAATATATGTTATTACAGTTGCGGGTCTAATCTAGCCTTTCATAAATTATGTCCCTTTTATTGTTTCATTGAATTATTATTATCTAAACTTTTTAAGCTAAATTTCTAATATTTTTAGCTGTCATATACATACTTTCATATTATGTATGTATATATATATATATATATATATATATATATGTATATATATATATATATATATATATATATATATATATATATATATATATAAATATATATATTTATATATATATATATATATATGTATATATATGTGTATATATATATACATATATATATATAATATATATATATATATATATATATATATACACACATATATATACATATATATATATATATATATACACACATATATATACATATATATATATATATATATACACACATATATATACATATATATATATATATAAATATATATATATATATATACACACATATATATACATATATATATATATATATATATATATATATATATATATATATATATATATACATACATATATATATATAAAATACATATATACATATACATACATATATATAAATATACATATATATATATATATATATATATATATATATATATATATATATATATATATATATATATATATATATATATATATATATATATATATAATATACATATATATATATAAAATATATAAAGATATATATTATATACATTGATATACATAGATATACATTGCAGATAAGAAAAAAAAAACTTGTTAAAAAAAATGCAAATGTAGCAAAGTATGTTTCTTTGAATAAAATACATACTTTGCTACATTTGCAAAAATAATAAAAATATTACACTGAATTTCTTAAATGCATAAAAGAATTTCGAGGAATTTATACTTTTACATAATTGGAATTTTGAAATTAAAACGTTTCTTTGAATGAATATTTTGAAATCATTTTTCGAAACAACAAATTTTTATTACATTTTATTATCTTCAAATTGAGTTTCGCAAGAAGTTTTCATTCATTATTTTTAAACTAACGTTCTATTTGTTCTGTAATAAAAGAATAGTGTATACGATATAACGTTATTATCTATAGTATAGATAATAACGTTATATCAAAATTATCATTTATTATTATAGATTCTATACCAACAAATATTTTGGTATCAAATGTGTGTATTATAGTTAAATATTTAATATCAATTGTGAATACGTATAGTTTTATATTTCAGAAAAATTTAATAATGAGGAGCTTTATCTGGTCATTATATAAAATAAATGACGCAAGTGATGCGTATGCAACCTGTAATATCTGTAAAAAAACAATTAAACGTGGAACTAAGGAGGCTGGGCAAAAGTGTTTAAGTACGACACCTCTGCATAACCATATTAAAATAAATCATCCAAAAGAATATCGTAAAGAGAGAAATAAAAGTGAACAGAAGAGAACAGCTCAGCTCACACCGGCAGTTTTCTCAACTGGTACAACAGAAAGTGAGGAAATCACTTGTGAAACTTCTAAGCAGACTTCAATAGATGAGTATTTAAAGTCAAAAAAAGTATGGAACATTAATGATTTTAGACCCCAAGCTATTCATCGTAAAATTGGGTTAATGATGGCCTTAGACAACCAGCCGTTTACTTTAGTTGAAGATACAGGTTTCAATAATTTAATAAATCATCTAGAACCTAGATATTCCTTACCAAGTAGAATATATTTTTCCCAAACAATAACTCCTCAACTTTACATGGAATTAAAGAATAAAATTTCTATTAAGTTAAAAAAAGCAAACCACATAAGCTTTTCTTCAGATATATGGACATGCCCGATATCTCACAAATCATTTATTTCATTGTCAGGCCACTGTATTGATAAAGATTTTACCAGAATTGATGTGGTATTACATGCTTCTCGTTTTTCTGAAAGCCTTACAGGAGTAAACATATCTGAAAAGTTAGAAAGTATGTGGGATAGCTGGAAAATTCAAGTTGAAAGACGACACCTTCTTGTAAGAGATGGTGCTAGCAATATGGTTAAAGGGAGTAATCTAGCCGAAATTCCATCAATCCATTGTACCATTCATTTACTTCAATTAATTGTTTCAGATTCAATCATAAGTGAAAATATTGTAATTGATGTCCTTGCAAAATGTCGTCGACTTGTAACTCGTTTCAATCATTCGTCCCTAGCATGTAGCAATTTTAAGAAAATTCAGCAACAACAAAATCTTGACAATCTTTGTCTTGTTCAAGATGTCCCAACAAGATGAAACAGCACTTATTTGATGCTTGAAAGATTAAACAAATTAAAAATTCCAGTTCAACTATACTTAGCAGAACGTTCTGACCTAATGACTTTTTCTACTTTTGAATAGACACTTATATCAAGCATTATTAAACTGCTAAAACCTTTTTTCCAAATAACTCAGGAAATGAGTTCAGAAATAACAACTTTGTCCTCTGTTATTCCAAATATATGCACATTAAATAAATATATGTCCAAATGTCAAGTTGATTTAAGTATTCAAAAAACTCAACTTCAACTTAAAACTTTTTTAAAAATCTATTTTTTGCAGAAGCAAACGATGTAAAGTCTTTGCACATCATGAAAAATAGATGCTATGTTATGGCTACATCAATAGATCCAAGATAAGTTTTCTTTTTTTGATGATGATACCAAAAAACAGGCTAAATATACGTTAATAAATAATGTTATATCCTTTGAAAAAACAATAGTTTGTTCAGAAGAAGTAGATTTTCATGTAAATGAATCACCACAATTAAAGTTTTCAGTAAATACTGAAAAAGAAGAAGACTCACTTGAATCGTGTTTTAAAGCGATTGCAACATCTGAAAAAACGATACCTTCCAAAAAAGGAAAAGTAGAAAAAAAATCGAATGAGATTTTGATTAGAAAAGAAATAAAAAAATTTATTTCTGAACCACTGGTAGACAGAAAATGCTGTCCATTGAAAGCTGGGATGCAAGAAGAACGATTTCCTCTATTAAAAGAAATTGCTTTAAAACACCTATGCACTCCAGCATCATCCGTATTTTCAGAAAGAATGTTCTCAGAATATGGTAACATCTATCAGAAAAGAAGATCTAGATTATTACCTAAAACAGGAGAAATGCTTTTATTTATTCATCACAATGGTAGGAAAATAGATTAACTCTTTTATTTGCATTTACTCATTTGAAATTAGTTGTTTGTTGAAATTTTGTTTGTTATTTTCTATGTATTTTTTCTTTCTTATGTAATATAAGACTTGTTGCTTCATAAAATTTGTTAATTGGAGTTACGAGCCATCCATAAAGTATGTAGAAACGCATGGAGTGTGGGAATACCAAAATATCATATCCGGCCATATCCGGCCGGATAAATAATATATCCGGCCGGATACCGAATAGCGGATTATCCGGCATTTTGGCCGGATAATCCGGCCGGATATCATATCCGTTACACCTCTAATTATCTTCATAAACTGTTTTGATAAATTTTTGCAAAAGTTAGGCAGCTCTAATAATATTAGATATAATATATTAGTAATATATAAAGTTATATTTTTGGTTTTGCATTCTCAGCGATTAAATGAGCCTCCAGCATTTACCTGGGTAAATGTTGGAATCTCATTTAATCAGATAATACATCACCATCCATATGGGCATTGCTCATATGGATGGTGATGTATCATCTGCTCACTGCAACTGTATGGCTGGCTTAGGTGAGTCTTGTTCGCACATTGGAGCTATTTTTTTCTTTTTTGATTCAACCGTCTGAATTAGAGACTCTAAAACTGTTACTGAGGAAAAGGCCTATTGGATGTTGCCTGCTTCATTGAAATCAGTACCTTATGCTGAAGTGGTTGATATAAACCTTACATCACCAGATACTCTTAAAAGAAAGTTTAATGACAAACTTTAAGAAAACTGTGCAACTTCTAGTGAACCTAGAAGTTGGAACATGGTGATAATGATAAATTACAAAAAAAAAAGTAAACAATCATTAAACAATGCGCAATCATTAACAGCGTAATAATGCTAGTATATTTCAGATATAATAAAGTAAATTATTCAATCATTTATTTTATCAGAGTAATATCATGGGCATTTTCTGCTTAATATCAGAATAATATCATGGACATCTTCTGCTTTAAAGGTTTTGTCTAGTGAATGACTTTTATTTTTGAACAACATAAAATTAAATTAAACAAAATGCCAGCACTCAAACTATAAAAATAAGTTTGAAAAATTGATTTTTTTAAAAATTTCTTTAAAAGGTTTTTAAAAGTTTTAAAGTTAAAAAGATTACTTTTCATTTTTTTATTTTATTTTATTTTTTTTAAATAATATTACTTTTGTAATATTAACAAAATTGTTTAATTTTTTTTTTTTTTAATATTTTGCTGTTTAAAAATGTTTCAATAACCAAATATATTTTACAATTTTTACTGTAGTAACGACAGGACCTCTAGAAGATTGTGAGGATTTTGTCATTAAGTCCTTTACAACATATAGTTAATTTTTAATAAAAATACAATGTCTGTAGTGAAATAATAATAAACTTTTATGCAAAAACATTTAAAAACCAAGATAAAATGTTAAACCAAATTAACCTTTAGTTGATAAAAAAAAAAAGCAAACAGTCGTGTTTAGAAAAGTATAAAGGACCTTCACAAAAACAAGTCGACATATTTTATGAGCAACTGAGTCTGTGCAATTCTAAACCTGCAATTTTATCTATAATACCTCCGTATGATGATATTTATATTCCAAAACAACATTCTAACTTATTACAAAAAATGTTATCTGATATTTACGATACAAATTTATTAAATATTAGTTACTTTGAGTTATGTCAACACTGTGAAAACATTGAATTTAGTCAAGTTACTGATGAACAACAAATAGCTGTTGAGGAATTAGCAAGAAAGCAAGCACTATCAAAAAACTGGTTTTTATATTGTGCTGGCAGAATAACTGCATCGATTGTTTACAATGTAATGCGTTCTTATCAAAATAAACAAACATCTTTGATTAAAAGGATTTTCTATTCTTCCATTAATAGCTTTTCAACACAAGCTACAAGCTATGGGAATGTTCATGAGAAAAAACCATTAAGTATTTACACAGATGCTGTTAGTGCAAATTGTGAAAATTGGAAGACTTCGGGTTGTGGTTTGTTTTTGTCTACTGAGTATTTTTATATGGGAGCATCACCTGATGCAATTGTTTATTGCTCTTGCTGTGGTGATGTGTGTATTGAAATAAAATGCCCATTTAAACATAAAGATGATTTTATTATTGAAGCTGTTAAAAAAACAAAAACTTTTGTTTACAAAATATTGATGGTGTTACAAAGTTATTAAGAAATCATCCAATTCCAAGAAAATATCCATTATCAAATTCCAAGAAATTATCAAATTCAAACTCAGATAAACTTATGCAAATAAAAGTATTGTGATTTCTTTATTTACATGGAAAAAAATTGCCACATGGAGCACATTTTCCCTGATAAATAGTTGTGGCAAGATATTATTAAAGAGTGTGAAATAAAGTTTAAATGTGTAATACTCCCAGAACTAATGGCTAAGTATTTCGCACGAAAGTTAGATGAAGAAAATATACATTTAAATATAAATATACAAAAATGTTATTGCAATGGAAAAGAAGTTGACGAACTGTTTCCATGTAATAACATAGATTATTTGAGAAAACTATTTCATTTAAAATGTTTAGAATTAAATAATAAACAAAAGAAGAAATGGATGTGCCCAGATTGTAAACAACTTTATACTAAAAAACAATAAAATACTTTCATTTTGGAGGATATAGAAGAGCAGCTATTGCATATTAGAAGAATTACATTTGTAAATAAGTTGTTATAAAATAAAATAAAATTTATATAAAATATATAAAATTTAAAATATATAAAATTTAAAATGATATAAAATTTAAATATAAAAATTAGCTTTTTAACTTCTTGCAGTATTTTATTAACTAATAATAATAAAAATAAACCAAAATAATTAAGTTTTTCAATGCAAAAGCTTTGTTTTTTTCCACTAGTTTTGCAAATTTATTCTTGAATATTCTTTTCAGATTTTATAACATATTTTCACAATTTACAAAAATTTTTTTCTTTACTTGAGGAACAAGTAAATGTTCTTTAGTTGAGGTACAAGTAAAGAACATTCTTTTATATACATCTAAACTTTTCTCTAAATCTATAATTTAATGGAGCCATATGGTTAAATGATTTTATCATTGACCTTTGGTAGAAGTTAAAAATAAAGTAGGGTTATTTAGGCATCAAGCTAAGAATGTACGAATAACATAGAGTAGTACAGAGCAAGCAAAACAGCCTGTTGAAAGTACAAAATTTGTGTAAAACATACCGGTCAAATTTAAAAAGTTCAAGTTTAATATTTATGGGTTGTTACTTGATTTAGATATTAGATGATTAGAAGATATTCATTGTGGCGTTTGTTATGCAAAGAATCCCTGGATTAGAGAAAATTAATCTTCGGGGGAAGTAGCATAACAATAGTTTATGCCACTTAGGTGGAATCTTATCCGCCCTCCTCAGGGCCAATGCAAGCAATTGAGGGTACCGTAATGGTACTTGCTGAATAAAAAAAATAGTCGTTGGTTTTGTTTTTTTAGGTAGCAGCGATTGTCTCCTTGCAACACTACCGCTTAGAGGCGTTGCAAGGGGCCCTCTTTGCTTCTTCCCTGTAAATACTTTATGGGCACCATAAAGTATGTACATACTTTATGCGCGCCATAAAGTATGTACATACTTTATGGTTCTCTCAGGTGCCAATTAAATGTGATAATTTTTAAAACAGTAAACATTAATTGATCCTAAAGCATTTTTGGAAAATTGGCAAAGAAAAAACTACTTAGTTAATGAAAGAAGGCATGGTGTTGCATTTATTTGGCACCAAAAAGTAGGGTTATTTAAATTTTCCAAAAGGTTTTGTTATGCCTCAAATTCTTATTTTAGAAGCTTTATTTATATGTATTTTAATAACCTATTTATAAGAATTCAATTAAAATGACTTTTTTGGCTCTTTAAATTTGAATTTATACAACTATGTGTTTCTACCTGTGCAGTTGTAGGAGTTTAGGCAACCACTTCGAATTTAATATTTAAAAATTTATCAGCATATAAATATATATGCTGATAAATTTTTAATAAATAGCTTATTGTAAATATAGTCATTTTTTGTGTAGAATTTAAAGATTTATTAAAAACAATTTTTTAATTAGATAAAATTGTTTGAAATTTAAAAATAAACCAAGTAAGAAAATGAGTATGACTCACAAACTTATAACTAAAAAATAAAGAACTTCTATTGAATTCTTTTATTTGTTAGGATATTTGTAATATTTTTTAGACAACAAAACGCAAAAAATTTTATAACATTTTAAAATCATTATCAATCTTTGCTTTATCAATCAACATCTTTACTTTTTATTACTGTAAAAGGACATTTCCTTTAATATATAAAAAAAAATTATAAATAAAATCTACCAAACTAAATAAATTGTATAAAACTGCCATATCTGGGGCGGATCTTCTAATAATGTCCTTTCTCTTTTAGACAAGGTGCAAAAGCGCATTGTAAACATAGTTGGAGCTGCCAACCTCCAATCATTATTACATCGTCATATTATTGCTTCTCTCTCTCTTTTCTACAAATACTTTAATGGGTACTGCTCTTAAGAGCCATCTACTAAAACTCATTCTCGTCTTACTTGTCATTCAATTTACCTCGAACATCAGTTCTTTGGAATTTGCTTCCTTCATCTTGCTTTCCTGATTCATATAATTTGCAATTTTTTAAGTCGCCTGTCAATCGTTATCTTGCTCTACAATCTTTATCTTTTCTCTTCCAGTAACTGTTGAGTTACTAACTTCAAAACTTCGAAAAAAACTTCAAAAAGGTCTTTTAAGGTTAAATTAAAACGTAATCTCATCAAAGACAAAGTCAATTTACTGAACTTCGACAACACCGATCTTGATGCCTGAGGTATATCACTGCATATGAAGTTGTACAATGTCATAAGCAATTTCATATTTGACCAAAAAGTAGGAAGTTGAATTATTTAAAATATCACTTTGTTATTGTTAGCAAACCATTCCAATTTTATTTAACTTCTTTATTTAACTGGTAAATCTTTTTCTAACAATTTATTTTCAAGTGATTTAATTATTTTTGCTGTCAATTTGTAGTAGTCCATTCATATTATTTAGTTTAATATTAAAATCAATTTCATCATTATCATCAGTATTTCCGATAATATAGATACCACTGTCAGTAGGCTTATCAACGCAGCCTTCATTAGTTATTATTTTATCAATTTTCATAACTCCAGATTCATGTTGTCGCTTTTTTACTTGAATGAATCTTTCACTATTGAAGCATTTGCTTTTATAGCCCATTTTAAGTGTTGGGTTCTAATCAGAGTGTTTTCAAAAAGTTTAAAAGGTTTACCTGAAAACGTAATAATATAAATACTTCACTTGTATACTTTATTTGTAGTACTTAAATCATATTGCGTGTGTCCAATTATTGTAAACCAGTTTTCTTTCTAGTAGTTTGTTTACTCTAATATTATCTTTATAATATAAACATAATATTAGAGTAAGCAAAATATTAGAAAGTAGACTGTTTTACAGTGATTGGACAAATGCAATACAATTTAAGTATTATATATTGCAATTGTAAAATTTATATTTTAAATGTGTATTATGTATTGTATATTAGGAGTTTATAAAAATATCTTATATATACTTTATATATGATTGAGAAATATTAACTTTAACTAATCCGAACAAAAATGATCAGAACAAACTCTGTAATGACTGGCATTGCAGTTAACATCTTTGCGTTTTATAACAGCGAACCATTTTCTTTCTCTTCTTTCTCTTCTTTCTGTTGATTACAGTTCAGTATCTTTATCATGGTGATTTATAACCTTTGAAATTTGATAAAATGATTTCTTGCAGTTTTCAGAACGATTACTGCAATTGAAAATACAACAAAAGATCTTTTTTTTTTAAATTGATAAACGATAAACTCAAGTATAGCTAACTAAGAAAACCGCATATGATAAAATTAAACATGAGTTGTTTGTTAACCATCATGGCAGACAAAAGTATTTTAATTTGAGTGACGTCATCTCAGAACACAGAATTGAATTTTTTTTTTTGTTTATTTGATTTTTTGAATGATACTATCAGTCATGCACAAAGCATCATATTTGTTTCTTTTATTTATTATACAGAATTTATATTGATTTTGGAAGTATTTTTTTAAGTGTTTTTTTTTATATATATGATTGGTATATGACGAATTGATATATATGATGGTATATGATGATTTAATGTATAAGATGGTATATATGCATTTTTTATTGTTTTTAAAACAATTTTATGTATTCACTTTTATTTAGAAATACATATTTTTAAAATTTTCTCATAAAATAGCCTAAATTTTTTTGAAAAAAAAATTGTTTATAAAATAGTCTGTTTTTTAGGCCTTCATAGTCCTGTTCTTTTATTTAAAATTTCCTGTTTTTTTACCAATGACCCTGTAGGAACCCTGATATATATTGATGAATAATATATATATATATATATATATATATATATATATATATATATATATATATATATATATAATATATATATATATAATATATATATATATATAATATATATATATATAATATATATATACACACACACACACATATATATATTTGTATATATATATATATGTTTTAAATATTTTTTATGTTTAAAAGATGTTAGGGATTAAGCCAATATAATGTTTATTAGATATAATGTTTAGTAAAGGGACAATAAATCATACATTTTAATATCGGTTTTTTGCTCATAAGATAATTTTTTTGTTTATAATTGCAGTTTTCAATATTTTTAGATACCAAGTTGTAGATCTTTATTTTTTCTGAATTTTTTTTTTACCTGTAACCTATTTTAATAGTATTTCTGTTTAAAATTCTGTGTAAGTAATTAGAAAAATGTTTGTCGACTAAATTTCAAAATGTTTTACTTATAGTTATCAAAACATTTTTGCTGTATAGGAGTTGAACTAAATTATGTTTCTATTTTACTTTTTTGCCATTTTATTATTATGTCGATTTTTATTTTAAGTTAAAGTTAAATAAATTTAATTGAAATCAATTTGTATATTTATTAATTATTGATTTGATTTAATGATCTAATTCCTTATCACTAAGGTATAACATGCAAATAATGATTAAACATTAGAACTTTTTACATTATATTGATATAGTTATAGTTAAGTTTTTAAGAGATTACAATTCAACAATTTTTTCTTTTGTTTTTAGGGAATAGGAAGGTCCTTTGAAACAAAATCGATCAATTTTTTTATATTGTTTTTACCAACAGAGGTACGTTTTCTTTAAAAAAAAGCTGTGTTATCGATTCGAAATGGATTACTATTTACCTGTAAAAATTGTCACTTTTTTTTTTAACAGGTAAATAGTCTCACAAATATTTTTCTTAATTGTTGTTATATCTCTCTCATCCTTATTTTTTTTTCTTAATTTTTGTTGTAATCTCTCTCATAATGCTTTCAAAACAAAAATTGCGATGAATAAGATCACTGTAAAAATAAACATCTTATTGTTTTAAACTGTTTTATACCTTTTGTAAATTAGCTTTACCTGCTTTTTATCAGTGAAATATTTAAAGAATTGAATAGCTTAGATTTTAGGATCAATAACTCAACAAATCTATCAAACCAATCTATTATGCAGTTAAACAATCAAGCAAATCAATCTATTACAATTAAACAAACCAATCATATTAAGCTTTTAAAAAAACAAACCAATCTATTAAGCATTTAAACAATCAAAAAAATCAATCTATTAAAATTAAACAAACCAATCATATTAAGCTTATATAAAAAATGAAATTCAAATTAATTTTGAAAAATTTTGTAAGAAATTATAGTGTTACAGTTACTGCATCAATATAGGTGTTTTAGGTTGAATATCATGGTAATGTAAAAATATTTAGCAAACTATTAGATAATGTCAACCTGACAAGAAAACAGCTGAAAACAAAATAAAAACCACGTCTTCTTGGGAGATTTTGATGATTTTTTAATAAAACACCCTGCAAAAGGGTGTTTAAAATAGTGTATATGCAAGGTGTATGCACTGGTATGTGTAGTATGAGTGTTCATTGCAAACACATTAATTTATGCATTACTAAATGTAACTTTGATCTATTCATGTTTAATAAATAACAGTTTCAGAAAGTTTTATATCTTAATAATCAACAAAAAATAGTAAGACAAAATTGACATACATCTTTAATAACAAATTGGCAAGATTTAAAAATTTAAGTAATTATTAATATTGTATGTAGTTTAATATTGTCATAAATATCATATACATGTTTTTTTTTTTATTAGAAAATGTTTGAATTGGCTCTCTAAATCCTCATACTTGTGTATGTGACTGCCATTTTCATCAATTTTTTTCAGTGTGATTTATTCAGTTTTGACGTTGCAAATCTCTTCATTATTTTATTTATGTTTTTGTGTACAGACTTAGGTTTGTTCACTGAAAACACCCAAGGATCTTTGTTTTCTTATAATAAAAGAAGCAAGATGGGCTGGTATTACATGGAATTTCCAGCCCGGGCTGATAGAGTAATTTGTATGAGTCTTAAGATAGTTTTCTGTAACACATTTTCGTTACAAAATCTTTGATATCTTTGCCGAAATTCGGTGATAGCTCCATTCTAAAACAGCCCTTGGCGACTAAAAGAAAAAATGAAAAATTATATGTAGGTTGTTTTTTTTTGTGTGTATATTTTACCCTCAATTAATTGCTACCTGTTCTAAACTTCCTTAATGTTTCAATGCAGGGTATAATGTGAAGAGGACATAGATCTCTAAGTTCATCTAAACAAAACAGGACTTTGTGACAGTTAGGTCCATCATACTTTACTCCATTATGTCCATATCGGATAACTGTTTTACTCAACAAGTAGTTTTTAGTTAACTCATCAGCCATTAGCACATCGGTAACTTGAGTCACTATATGCTCAAATAAATGCAGTTCAGGATATGGTACTATGTCAATTACCAGATTCTCTGGATTTCTTGTGGCAAACATTGACCAGCAACATTTTTGTTAATCTGCATCTTGTACTCTTGTAATCTGTATCTTGTCTTCAACATACTATAGGTACCAATCATTAAGAATTTGAAATGTTCTTAACTGGCCGGTGGATTCCTTCTATTGATTTACTAATACTCAAATCTTTCTATAAAGTTTTTAAAATTACGAACTTCTAAGTAATTTTATGTCAGGCTTAAAAGTGCATATTACAAATTTATAAAACCTTATTAACTATATTTGCCTTCTTTAAATACAAACTTTTAACACAAGTGCCACAAATGCCAAATGGGTGGCTTTATCTATTCTGGCTTTTCTTCAAGTAGTTATTTTTTGTCCTTATATAGGCAACAGAAGCTTGTCACTCTTTGATGGTCTAAATGACATCTAGTTTTTGTAAAATTCATTTAAACTAAACTTTTAGATTTTCTAACAGTTTTCTAAAATCTATCTAATAAAATAATTTTAATTAAAATCCTTTCCATATTTAAACTAAATTTAAATCTAAATTTATATTTAAATGGTTTACATTTAAATTGTGTAAAAAATTATAAACTTCTGAAAATAAACTCAAATTCCAATGTGTTTTATTGAAGAACGCATGTTAAAATGTATAAGTACATAAAAGTGTGTAAAAAGGACAATTTTGAGAGTGTTTTGTTTTATAATATTCATGTTTGAATTATGTATTAATAGTATGTAAAGACTTAAAGAATAAAATGGGCTCTATTCTCAAAAAATCCTAAAATCCATGACTATTTTAACACTGTACTTTTTTTTACATTTTTTAAAATAAAGTTTCAAATTTTTTCTGTTAATATTTTTTGAAAAATATTTTATATTAAAATTTATAAAATGCCAATAAAAAAAAAACATTAAAAGTATTAGATTGGATGAAACATTTTTAGTTAAAAAGTTAATTGAAAAACTTCTACCAAAGAAATTTGCAACTGCTAGAGATAATTCAATGTTTCCTCTTTTCTTGAAATCAAAATGTAAACCAAAAGTAAAGTTCTTTTCTTAGCTAAACAAAAACAAAATTTAGTAAAAATTATGTAAATCTGACGCACCGTTCATGAGATCTGTTAAATTTAGTAAAAATTATGTAAATCTGACGCACCGTTCATGAGATCTGTTAAATTTAGTAAAAATTATGTAAATCTGACGCACCGTTCATGAGATCTGTTAAATTTAGTAAAAATTATGTAAATCTGACGCACCGTAAAAAGTTAAAAGTCCTAACAAAAGTTGTTCTTTTATACTTTTTATTTATTGTCTAACTTCTGCATGACATTCTTTTGACGTATGTTTTTTTTCTAGTAACTCCCAACTTAATAGTGATTGCTTGCAGCCTTGTTTGGAGTAAATCAAAATAAAAATTTAAAAAAAATATTGCATTTAAATTGTTAAAACATCAAAACAACTGTGGTCAAAATGTAAAGAAAAAAAATTATAAGCATGGTCGGTACGGTGGCTATTAAAACAACTTTTTTTTAAAATGTCAGCTCTCACCCTCTAAATGTCTTCTATATAATAAAATAATAAAGGAATTGAAAATTTTTGAAAAAAATATTTTTTTAGGGGTACCTCAAGACCCTTAAACATCATACATGTACATAGAATTATCAAAAAAAAAAGTTTTTAAAAAGTATATCATGTTGGGTCTTTAATGAAGTGAAATTATATAAAAATTTCAAAACAAATCATCATTTTATAAAAAATATTTAAAAAAAAAAAAATTTATTTTTATGTTTTTTAAAAATTTTTTATAAAATGATGAATGCATATTTTTTATTTTTAGTTTTGAAATGTCATTTTTCCCAATTTGTGTGTACAGCTTAAATACATAACATATTACTCTGAAACATTTTTACTTTTTTGTTAGTATTTAAAGTTTATACTTTAGGCTTGAATAAAAAAAATTTGTCCTAACTCAAACTATTATCTCATATCAGCCAAAGTTTGACTTAAAGGGTATTCAATAAGTCGAACAATTTTCCATGTTTCCTTGGATGTTTGAGTTATCAGAATTATCTGTATTTGCAGTTCTAAAACAAAACTGGAACAGATGTAGATGCTAAAACTAAGGGACTGGAAACTAAGGGGCTGAAAAGAATAAAAGTACTACCTGAAATGTATAATTAGCTGCTTTTCAGTTTTTTAATATTTTTTATTTTATTTCTTCTTTTTTTTTTAATAGTAGCAATTAATAATAATAACAAATTTTAAATATATCAAAAACCTTTTAGGACAGAAATGTAAGAAAAGAATACCATGAGCTAACTGAACTTTTAGGTTCAATCATCAAATAGGTTTAAATTTCATTAACATCTATGAGAAAAGTTTATACTATTCAAAATTGTATCTTTTAATGAACAAGATCACAAACCTGGCTTACAAACACAAGGAAGAAATAACTGTTATGGCTTTATTCATTTATCTTTTCTATACAGAGTGATTTCTAAAAGCTAGATGTGGCTAGTTTTTGACATTGTTTAAGCATGGAAAGGCAGAAACTCAAGGGATAAAGACCTAACCAGAGTTTTGGAAATTCAAAGATTTTTATCTAGAATTTAGAGCAACAGTAAAGAGACTTGATATTGTTAATGATTGCTCTGAGAGGACAGTCAAGTAAATTAGCTATTACAAAATGAAATCATTAAAATTATGCAAAGTTAAGTACACAAAGATATTTGTGAATGTACACTCACAAGACCTAATAAACAGAGCAAATTCTGAGAAGTTAATTCAAGACACCTTTCTCTTTACAAATGATTATGAGGAAAACAGAAAAAGTAGAAAAAAAGTAGATTATGAAAAAGCCGAAAAAACGAAAGTCTAGTTTCTCTTTTTCTTTTTTTTTTTGTTAATTACAATTTTTTAAGAGAGAATAGAGATGATCATATATTTTCTTGAATTGTTGTATTTTAATTTGAAAGAAATTTACAATTGATTTGAAGTTTTTATAGTTTTATAAATTTTTAACTTTTTTAAGTTTAAGAAAAAAACATATGGTTTTGGTTATTGATTACAAAAGTTCTGTTCCCAGGCCCTCTCTTTTATTTTTTTCCAAGAATACTCCCTGAAGTTGATTATAAGTGTGAAATCGATATAGTACTGTATTAAAAGTATCTCAAAAATATAACATACTTTTATGAGTTTTAAGAATATTTTATGAATGTTTTCGTACTTTTATGTGTTTTGCTAAGTAATTATGGATTGTAGGGTTTTTTTAAACAATTTTTATAAGTTTACAATTTTTTTTGAGAATTTTTAAAAATATAAGTCTTGACAAACAGAAAGATAAAAAAAATTCCAAAATTTTTATGCTAAGACTTCCTACAAACTGATTTTTAAAAAATGGTACAAAACACCCTCAAAATTTCCCCTTTTACTTTGTGAGTGTACACTCAGTGTACTTTACATAATTTTAATGCTTTCATTTTGTATTAGCTGTTTGTGATTAAAAACATTGGTTGTGGATTTAAGCACATAAAACCATAGATTTTTCAGCTTTTTCGTTTGATGCTTAATAAACTGATATAAATTAATTTGATATTTAACAAGTTCTGCCGTATAATTAACAAAATAATTGTTACTTTCTTTTGTTTTCAACAAATTGTCCTCATGAGGTTTTTAATCTAGACTTTACAACAAAAAAACATTTTTTTCATTATTCTTTGTATTTTAATTATATTTTGAAAAACTCTGATTTCTTATTGTTATTTTAAAACTTAAAGTTTGCATAATATTGTCAGTACACAAGGGAAATGCACAAGGGAAGTCCAAAATCATCATTTTGAGATAATGAACAAATAAGTTTTTGCGTAATATTGTGTGGTATATCAAACGATAGAGAATTTAAAATACTAAGTAGTCGTTTTTGGAGTCGTATAAATAATTCCATACTGCCAAAAATGGACTTAATGTAATTCCCTTGTATACCAATGATATATAAGGGCACTTCTCCCTCCCCTCTCCCCCTCCTCCTCCTCCAATTTTTGCTGCAACTTTAAATATTGTCATGACATTATTCATAGTTGTGTGAGTCTAACCTATTTGAACTTAAAGAGCTGTATTTATTTTTTTCAGAGTCAAAGGCTGGAGCCGATTCCCATTGAATTTATTGGTAAAATTTATTCTTGATTATAATAAGATTTATTTGTTAATAAAAATATATTACAAGTTTACATTATATATTCTTTTTTAGTTACTGCAACTGTTCAAGATGTCATTGGTTTAATTTTATACAAATTGTTGAAAGAAGGACGCTGTTTACACCTACAAGTATTTGAACTTTTAAGTTTAAAGATTTTCTTGGAGTTCTGGGAATTGCAATAAACTACTCTTCTTATTGAAATCTGGGTATACAGGGACTTCAGGACTTTGAATTTTGGAGTCCTAATCTAGATCTTTTTATCCTTCATATGTTTAATATATGTTCCTGACATGATATGTATGATATACATCTGCAATATCCCTGACATAATATGTATGATATATGTCTGCAATATCCCTGACATGTGAATTTTCATGATATTTACAATACATACATGAAAGTTGTGATTTTGAGGAGTATAAGTAAACTAATTTTAATATTTTTTGATAAATAATTCAGAATTTGTCGAAAAATAGCATTTAGAAATAATAATAACTATACAACAGTTTAAACCAGAAATGGGTAAAAAATAACAAAGTGAAAATCAAATTAGAGTTGTTCTTTCTATTCCTCTTGCATTACACTTTTGTTTTTTGTATCGTGATTATTTCTTGGGTATTCATAAAGTTTAAATACAATTTTTATCTCTGCGGATATGGTCTGGTCATCTATGTTTATATTTCTTTCATATTATGTGTTTATTACTACTTACTCACACCCTAACCATCATCCTAACCATACTCACACCCTATCACAGATACTCACACCCTAACCATCAATTAGTGTTGTGTACAGAAGTCCCTATCCATAATTTTTAATGCATAATTAGTGACACAACTCAATCTACCTGTAACATCAGCAGGTAGATTGAATTTTGTCACTAATTAAGTTGAACAACAAGTATAACAGCAGACCTGAAGACCAGACCAGATTTGCAGTTAAAGTTTTACATAGTTTCTTTATTTTCTTTATTTATGTTCATTATGCTTTATTATTATTACAGACTGATGTAAAGCAATATGCTATGCATATTGCAGAGGAAGATGGTGAAGTTGAGTTTGAGTTTCATGGTTTGTTTTCAATTATTTTTTAAAATTTCTTTTTTCTCATTTTATATTACTTTGTTAATGTTGTGTATTATTGTTATTGTTATAAATCATTATAGCTCTTGATGAGACAAATTTGATGTCGCATTTTGATTTCCATTACTTGGCATTAGTTGAGGTAGGTTTATTTTATTTATTAATTTATTTCTTCTTATTCTAGGTAAAAAGTTTAAATTGATGTTTGATGGTCTCCATTTAGGTTATCAAACCTAGTTAACTCTGTAGAGAAAAAAAAAACCTAACCTAGTTAATTATGTAGAGAAAAAAAAAATGTAATTATGATTATGTAAAGAATTCATATTTTAATATAGAATCAACAAGTCATATAAAGAATTCTAAAAATTCTAATTAATTTTAAAACATTTAATTCAAAAAATTATTTTAAAATGATAGAATTTTATTTTCATTATAAAAATTTTAATGCGAAATAAAACATTCAAACTTTTAAAAGAAATATTCTTTATTTTCTTTTGTTTCACAAATATTGAAATAAAACATTCAAAGTTTTAAAAGGATTATTTTTTATTTTATTTATTTTATAAATTTTTGAATGTTTTATTTCAATGTTTTTATAATTTAAAGATATTTATAATTTTTTCAAGACACCCTAATTTATATTCAAATATAAATTAGGGTGTCTTGAAAAAAATTTTCTTTTTTGAAAAATAAATTCTAGAAAAGTGCAACCATTGTCAATATGAAGGCAGATTTTAGTGAAAATTTCAGACCTGTAAGTCAACTTTAAGTTAAGGTATTTTTTTGGCAAACCTTACAAATGTCTTTCTGCTTTTTGATTTTTAAGTTTCTGTATAAGATCTTGAATTTTCAACACAAAACACTGGTTTAGATTTAAATTATAAATGATAGAAGATGAAGACAGAACCTTTATAAATAACCTCACTTTGTAAACAAGAAGTTTCTAATGTAACTCACCATGTCCCCCACCATGTCTCTTGCATGTAATTTTATACTAATGTATCTAAAGAATGTCCTGAAGTTTGTGCTCATCATGTGTTTTTCCCATAAAGTCTTTGATCAACTTGATGTGTCAATCAACCTAATCATTTCCCACTGAAAGCTGTTTGTAAAAATAGAGAACTTGACAAAATGTTTTAAGCAAAATGGCTTCAAAAGCAATCTGATTCTTGCAAACCGCTATGCCTTTTTTCCTCTATAGAAAAAGCTCTTTCTAGTGATTTCTAGGAGAATGAAAAAAAAACTCTTTTCAATGGCAATACTATCATTAGATAAAATTGGAAAAATGGGTTGCTAAATTTCAGGCCTCTCAATCACAATGTATTTGTTGTCTGAAATTATATAAAGCACTTTGTCAAAAATGTTGTTTTCGACTTTAGCATTCATATCCTTGTCAGCAAGAGGCAAGAAATAAAACCGCAAGATGGGGATACCAAGTGTGGCATAGAAACAGGGCTCTCACTCCTCCTTAAAAACCTTAAATATCGTTATAAAAAAAAATTCTCCCTAAAAGTCCTTAAACCTTAAAAAAAGATAAAATTTGACTGCTCTTGTTAATTTCTCCATATTTATTTTTATTTTTTAATAATCTAAGAAATTTTATTAAAGTGTATTATTATACTTATTAATAAAAAAAAAATTTTTGAAGTTGTTTTTTCAGAGAAGTTTTTGCTGGAAACAAAAAAGAGTACTTAAACTTAAAGTATTTAAATTACCTGCAAAAACTTTGATAGTTTGCAAACCTATATTTATGTTATATATATTTATATTTAGACAAATAAAACTCTCCTTCATGGTTTTCCTCACACTGTGCTGCTGCGATTGCCAATCGGAATCGTTACTTCCATATTTATCAGCAAAACAATTCTCCAGAAAACAGACATCTGTTTATTACTGCTAGAAACAATTGTAAAAAGGTTTTGTCTAACGCCAAAACCCGCTATTCTCAGGTCATGAAATCTCGTATATCATCACAAAAATTAGGCTCTTGTGACTTCTGGAGAATCTTTAATAACATCAATAATAAGGGCAAATCTATAATTCCACCTCTCTTGTATGGTTCAGACTTTGTCACCTTACCTAAAGACAAAGCCGAATTGTTTGCTAAAAACTTTTCATCAATATCATCTCTTGATTCTACTAGTTGCGTTCTACCTGGTATTGCCAACAAACAGGTTGATCCATTGCTTGACATTCATATCACTCCAGCATCTGTATCTCAAGTGATTTCCTGCCTAGACTCTTCTACAGCTTGTGGCCCGGACAACATACCTGTTATTGTCTTGCAGAAGTGTTTTCCGGAGCTGTCATCTATACTCTCAAAACTATTCAACAAGTGCTTATCAGAGTCTTGTTTTCGAGCCTGCTGGAAAGCGGCATGTGTTATCCCTATTTTCAAAAATTCTGGAGAGCGACCTGATTCGTGTAACTACCGTCCCATAAGTCTTCTTCCTATCATTAGCAAGATTTTTGAATTTTTAATTAACAAACACTTAATTTCTCATCTTGAATCTAATAACTTACTTTCTGACTATCAATATGGATTCCGATCTTCTCGTTCTACAGCTGATTTGCTAACAGTAATAACTAACAGGTTTTATCGTGCATTAGATAAAGGTGGAGAGGTTAAGGCCATCGCTCTTGACATTTTAAAAGCTTTTGATAAAGTTTGGCATGCTGGTCTTCTCCATAAGCTTTCTTCTTATGGTGTATCCGGCAACATCTTTAAGATCATTGAATCCTTCCTTTCCAATCGTAGCATAAAAGTTGTCCTCGATGAACAACACTCTTCTTCTTATTCTGTAACTTCAGGGGTTCCTCAAGGTTCTATCCTGGGCCCTATACTCTTTTTAATTTACATTAATGATCTTCCAGATATTCTCACATCTAAGGTGGCATTGTTTGCTGATGATACTACCATTTATTCTTGTCGTGATAAGAAACCAACACCCTCTGATTGCTTGGAGGAGGCATTTGAGTTTGAAAAAGATCTCACTTCTGCTACGGCATAGGGCTCACAGTGGCTGGTGAACTTTAATTCAGATAAAACTCAATTTTTTTTCAACCAATCGTTATCACAATAATTTAGATCTTCCTATATTTATGAACGGTGATGTACTCAATGAGTCACCTACTCTTCATCTTCTAGGATTAACTCTTACTTCCAATCTTTCTTGGAAACCATATATCAAATCAGTTGCAAAATTAGCATCTGCTAAGGTTGCATCTCTTTATCGAGCTCGTCACTTTCTTACTTCGGATTCTATTCTCAATCTCTATAAATCTCAAATCCGGCCTTGTATAGAATACTGTTGCCATATCTGGGGCGGATCTTCTAATGATGCCCTTTCTCTTTTAGACAAGGTGCAAAAACGCATTGTAAACATAGTTGGACCTGCTCTTTCAGCCAACCTTCAACCATTATTACATGGTCGTAATGTTGCTTCTCTTTCTCTTTTCTACAAATACTATAATGGGCACTGCTCTGAAGAGCTAGCGTCTCTTGTGCCATTTACTAAAATTCATTCTCGTGTTACTCGTCATTCAATTAAGTGTCTTCAATTAAGTGTCATCCTTTTTCTGTGACTGTTCCTAAGTGCTCTAAAAACGCTTATTCGTCTAGTTTTTTTCCTCGACCATCAGTTCTTTGGAATTCGCTTCCTTCATCTTGCTTTCTTGATTCATATAATTTGCAATCTTTTAAGTCATCCGTCAATCGTTATCTTGCTCTACAATCTTCATCTTTTCTCTTTCAGTAACTTCCAACTTTCATTAGTGGCTGTTTGCAGCCTTGTTGGAAGCAAAGATGTTTAAAAAAAAAAAAAAAATATTTATGTAAAGTAATATATTAATTTATAATAATTTTTCTGTTTATATTTAAAACTTATTGAAAAAAATAAGATACTGTTTCTAATGTAACTATTTTCTACTTAATTCTCCTTACTTTTTTTTTTCAAAAAATTGTTGTTTACAAACAAATCTCTTTAAATATTAGGAAAGTATCCTCTTAAATCTCCTTAAAATTCTTACATTTAGCCTTAGTTTTTATAGTGGGAACCCTGAGAAAGCATTTATTAAAAATCTTTTCAATTTCTGCGTTGGCTTTGAAGTCATCTAACATTTGGAGCATACAAGTGTATTCATAATATTTTATTTTTATAAGTATGCATTTTTTTCAACAAATTGCAAAAAAATACTGTTTATTTTATAATTTTTTTTTCTAATCATTTCATACTCTAATTAGTAAATTAAGTTAAGAAAAAAGTATTTTCAATAATTCTTTGTTGCTTTATTTGAAATTAAAACAATTGTTATAAACAATTTTTTATTTTATTAAAAAAAAAAAATTTCACTTAACCAATTTAAAAAATATTACAAAAATTTTTTGTGAGTTTGTTTTTGATTACAACTCTTTTAAAACCATTGATTTTAAATATATCATATAACAAATTATAACAAAAAATGAAATTTTAATTATACACTCTCTACCACCAACCCAACCCCAAAAATAGCAATCATAAAGTGTATAAATTGTCGCATGAATTTTGCTAATATTTTCAATAAAAGTTTATCAATATTACAAACTAAAAAATCTTCAGAGATGAAAAAAAAGCACCTGATTTTATGATCATACCAAAAAATCATTACATATTCGAGCTATTGATATAGTTTAAAAATATGAAATAGATTTTATTGTTAAATACATCATTGTGGATGATTTTAAATATATAATATCTTTGTACTTAGGAGAAGTATTTAATAATTTATTTTTTGCATTATTTAGAAAAATAAATCTACTGTCAAAATGTTGGAAAATAAAAATTCTATAGAGATAGAAATGTATGCAATGGTATTATTTTTTGTTTCATTCTTTTAATTGTTTCGTTTTTTCATATTAGTGTTATGCAAACTATGAATAATACATTGTAATAATATTTTTTAAGTTATATATGTGTATGTAAAAAAAAGTATATATATATATATATATATATATATATATATATATATATATATATATATATATATATATATATATATATATATATATATATATATATATTATAGGTATGATTTAAAAGCACATTTCATTTTCTCGGAAATCGCATAGCTGCAAAAGATGAACCTTTACTTGCATTAACTTAAAATAATAATACTTTTTTCCAAATCGAAAAAAAACTCCCCTGCCAGCACAGATGAAAATTTGGTCCCAGCTAGCTAAAAATGCAAAAAATTCAAGTTTTTGCATTTATAATAAGGGCAGGGTCACTTAACAAAATTTCAAAAATACATTGAGAGTTATTTTTGTAGCTTGATCTATCTATTTTTAGATTATGTTTTGTTTTTTGGTAAAAATGATGGCAAGAGTTGATCTTTGCAATTTGCAATCATATGTATATTTAGGAGGTTAGGGGGGGGGTTTAATTTCTTTTTATCTACTTTAAATATAAAGCATTTTTGTAATTGTATATTTTTTATTTAAAGAAAGACTGTTTTATGGTTTTTATCTAAAAAAAATTATCAGTTGATTTAAATTTTAGACAATGATAAGCTACAACCATTAAGATTACTTCTCTGTCTACTTTTGTTTCTAAAAGTTTCAATGAGGTCTTGACTAGAATTAGAAGCACGTTCTGCACTGTAATGTAGAACAAAAAGATTAGTGACAAATTTTTTTTAAATCTTTTATAATCTGGAAATAAGTATATAATATATAGCGATATATACACATAGCACATAGTCGCAATAAGTTCCAGTTTGATGAACTGGTTTTAAGCCATTCTGTCTAAAGTAATGTCATTTTTAACAAATCAAAGAAAAATCAGTTTTCAGGTCCAAAAAGTCTTTAATTGTTATATAACTTACAGACTTTTCTGTTTGAGCTAATTCAAGAGCTTATTTATGTAATTACTTTACAAATAATGAATAAAAATAGGAACAATATACTTTTTAAATTTTAGTAAAAGGCTGAAGATACTGTCTATCTTATTATCTCCATTATCGCAAGAATCTAAACATTTTATTGTTTACTCAAACTTTTTACTAACCAACCTTTGTTTGTTTCCTAATGGACTCTTTTAATCTTTAAATTCTTTTCTTACTTCACTTTCTATTTTACAAAATTTTTTTGTAAAATAGAAAAATTGCATATTCAAAAGACATCTTTTGAATATGCAATTTTTTTTTTATTATTGAGAAAATTTACGTCTTCTTGTCTACTTTTTAAAACTTGTGTTTTATCTTTCAAGATGATGAGTTTTGTTATTTTTCATCAAATAAATCTTCCTTTTTTTAAAACCACATTTTTGCCTTTATGGTTTTTTTTTTGGTTTAAATTCTTTCTATTCTTTTTTAAGTTAGCATTTATGTCTCTAAATGGCATATCAAACTTGAAAGAATTCATTAAATATATTGGAACTAAAAACATTTATATATTGATATTTTTATCATAACATATTACTATATTATTAAGTCAATTCAAATTTGAACTGAATTGTAAATTTATAAGCATTTTACTATAATTTAGTAAACATCTAATATGTTAGTCAGTATTTTCTTCACCTAATAAAGGGCGCGTGGTAAATTTTTTTACCATGCGCCCTTTATTAGGTGAAGTGACAGCCTCCTATTTCAAAACATTAAGCCATAAAAAAATAGACATGAAGCTATATTAATTGTAGAGGTGTTTGGAAACTTAACACATTGGATAACCTCTGTAGTACAATTTTCTTAATAAGCAAGTGTTACTGGTTATGTTTTATGTGTAATGTGTTATACCTAATTTCAACTCTTTTTCCAACATGAAAAACTTCAGAATATTACATATTACATATTTTGTTTTAACAATTGCTTGTTGACATTTTTATTTACAAAAAAATATAAAAAATTTCACAAAATTCTTTTTTGAAATGTTTAGAAATAAAAGAAGACATAGAAGCAAGCCTAATGTTTGTATCTTATCATTGTGTAAAATTTAAAATAACTAATAAAAAATCTTGGATAAAAACCTTAAAATAGTCTTTCTTTAAATAAAACAATTAAAAAAATGTTTTATATATATAAAGTACATAAAAAACAAATTTCAAAAGATCCCCTCCCAACCTCTCGAATATATGCATGATTGCAAATGTTTAAGATCCCATCATTTTTACCAAAAAACAAAACATAATCTAAAAGTAGATAAATCAGGCTACAAAAATAACTTTCATAGTATTTTTAAAATTTTGTCAAGTAACCCTGTCCTTACTATAAATGCAAAAGCTTGAATTTTTTGCATTTTTAGACAGCTGGGATCAAATTTTCATCTGCGCTGGTGGGGGAGTTTTTTTTTCGATTTGGAAAAAAGTATTATTCTTTAAAGTTAATACAAATAAAAGTTCATCTTTTGCCTCTATGCAATTTCCGAAAAAATGAAATGTGCTTTTTAGTCATACCCCTAATATATATATATATACATTATATATATATATATATATATATATATATATATATATATATATATATATATATATATATATATATATATATATATATATATATATATATATATATATATATATATATATATATATATATATATATATATATATATATATATATATATATGATATATATATATATATATATATATATATATATATATATATATATATATATATATATATATATATATATATATATATATATATATATATATATATATATATATATATACAACCCGTAGATGTTGTCCGAAAGTTTTTTCCATATTTTGTTGACAAAAAGTAAAAATTAAAATGCAAGACCGGAATTATTTTTTTTTTATTGATAGACTGCCTGCCCCAACCAAACCCTCAGTCGATGTAGCAACACTCCCTTGTGGGTCAGGCTATTTGTCAGTCGATGAAGCAGCACTCCCTTGCGAGTCAGGCTATTTGTCAGTCGATGTAGCAGCACTCCCTTGCGAGTCAGGCTATAAGATAGTCGATGTAGCAACACTCCGCGCATGATTTACAGTAAAAAAAAATTTAAAAAAAAACATGTTATTAAAAAAAATAAAATTAAAAACATTGTGTATATTATTAAAAACATTCAGAATGTTTTTAAAACATTCTGGTCAATTAAATTTGCGTTTTTGTGGTTTTTTTAAAAAACGAGTAATTTGTAATTAAATTAATGGTTTTTACTTTCGTCCAACACAAAAATGTTGGACGAAAGTCAAAAGTAATTAAAAGTGGGGTATGTGTTGGCGTAAGAATCACTTTTTTCCTTCCGCTCTTCCCAAAGACAACAAACTATAGATCTATATATATATATATATATATATATATATATATATATATATATATATATATATATATATATATATATATATATATATATATAATATATATATGTATAAGCACATATATAAAATAAAAAGACATCTATAGATTATAATAATAATATAATATTATATAATAAATTTATATTTTTAAATATTATTTATTTAAGACTAATTTAAAAGATAAAAATGAGACAAGACATGTAAAAAAGAAAACACTAGTTTTTTTTACATGTCTTGTCTTTTTTACATGTCTTGTCTTATTACACCTATTACACTAGAGATTATGAAGAACTGTTCTGGTTGTTTTTTGTTATGATTGTTTTATGTTATAATTGTTTTTTTGTGTGTTGGCATTTATAAAGACGTTATCTTTTTAGTGGATTTTTGATAATTTACATTAAAAGGGGATCTTTTTTCTCTTGGTTATTTGTAAATATAAAAAATGTAGCATCTTGAATTTAGTTTTAAAGTACTGACCATCATCTAAATACATCCCTTTGTTTTGAGTCTTTTACATTATTATACCCTGAGATATTTGACTGTAGTTTTGTTTTATTATGTGAGGTTAGCTAGGTTTTAAGATTTGCATTTGATTTTCAAAATTTTTGTGATTATGTTGGGATTTACCTTAGTGACAGTTGTGATGGTTACTTTACTGATAGATGAAATATTCTTTTAATTTTAACATCATTTGCAATGTTTTTTATATTTATATTTATTTATTTTTCAAATATTGATCTTTTTCAAAATTAATGATATAAAAAGAACAAAAAAACTTTTAAAAGTTTTTGTGTTGAGCTTTTCATTAAGCTAATTTAAAATAATTAAATTAATATATAAATATAAATAATATAATTAAATTAATATATAAATAATATAATTATAAAATTAAAATGATAATTTGAAGAATTCTGACATGTTTTTAAAGCATTTGTTTTATATTTTTATGACAGTATACATTAAGTTATTATGTATTTGAAAAAAATAAAGAATTATTATTTACATCTTTGAAAATATGTCTTTTAAATTGACCTTAAATGTTTAAAAGTATATTCGCCTTACAAAACAACTGAATTTTTTATTTATTTTAAAACAACTTTAAAATTTTTTATTTATTTCAAAACTATGTTAATGGTAACAAAAAATGTCACAAATTCTAAATTCAATTAAAAAAAAAATTGAATACAGAAAAGACTTAAAAAAAATGTTATTGTACTAAGTTTATAGAAACTTATCTAATTCTAATAATAAATAAAAATCATATTAGCAGCCCCTTGACCTTGGGAAGTTGAATAACATAAAAAGAACTTACTATGTAAATTATTTGAACAAAACAAAACATGTGAAGTAATAGTGGAATGTGATTGGTTTTCACTGAAAAGTAATGCAACATTAAACACTTAGTACATTTTATATACCTCAATGATGTCTGAGTTTAAATATATACAGTGTAATGATGATGGTGTGCTTTTTCATGCTGCACAGTGGGCCAGAATTCACTTTTACTGGACAAAACTAATAACTCGTCATAAAAAAAAGATTTAAGGACCATTTTTGCACCGTTTACTAATTTGAGGATTGCAGTTTCAATTGTGACATCAGTTTTAATTTTGGGTTGTTATCGATACCTAAATTGCTTAGCAACTACATATTTTATTAACTATAAAAATATGAACTGGACAAAAGTAATAATTTTATTGGATTACTTCCATAATTGAGTATTTTTATACTACAAAAGTCGTGGTATTCGTGGTACGTGGTAGTCGTGGATACTATGGATTTTTTGGTTGATAGTGACACTTGAAATGCCTGGCAACGGTTCATTTTGCATAGTTGCTAGATTAAGTTTCTTAAAACATAAAAGTTATAAACTAGACTAATAATAATTTGGCAGTCTAATTGAAAATTATTTTATGCATTTAAAAAATTAAACACATACCTGATTACTAATTTTAGATATTTTTATGCAGTTCCAGGGCTCTATTTTATATTTCATGAAACTATTACATAACTTATAAAAAAAAGAACCTAAAGCGTCTTTTTGTGGATATAATAATAATGAAAGTTTTGGTTTAAATTTATTTTTAAAACCAAGACTAATTTATTCTGATAATTGTAAAACAGCTTTAGCTTCTTTTTCTTTATATCTTGATGCAAACTAAAGCCTGATGTAAACAATTGCACTGAAGATGAAAAAGATGCAACTAATGGCGCCAATCATTTTTTCTTTGTTTTACTATTTGAAGTAAAAAATCAAAATTCACCTGGGGTCTGCCAGATACTACAGTTAAATAAGAGCAGAGTTATCTTTATCAATGAAAGCAGTTAGAAGAATACTTTTATTACAAATTACACATTGAACCGGTTCATTTTATAGTCATTGTTTGTTATTCTTTTCAAATGGAATTTTAGAGCTGTTGCATATATGCCATCTTTGTCTAAGATGCTTTATGAAATTAGATAAGTTATTATTTGCAATTAAGTTCTTATTGTTTACAACCGAATTCAAAATATTAGGATTAGCTTAAAATATTTTTTATAAAAAGTCAAATTTTAACTGAAAAAAGTACTTCATACACAATCATTTGAAATCGTTTTTATTTGACATAACTTGCATGCAAATTAGTGTTGCAATAGATTTGAAAGGCAATACTTAATTTTATTCAAAAATTAATTATGCCTTAAATGACTTTGTTAATAAACAAAACTGCTGAATATGGGAGAATATGCTAAAGTCCCAAGCAATGATTAAAGCAGACTAATACGCTCTAAAAAGCTTTTTATTTTACAGTTTAGAAGCAAACGGCATTATAATTATACAAAAATATAAACATTTTATAAAAGCTGAATGTTTAAGCTATGAAATAGGATATAAAAATGTGTTTTTTTAGAATATATGTTTTTTACTTTAGTCCACTACCTGGCCCTCTGTGCAGTGGTGCAAAAAAAAAATTAGAGTAATCTATAATTTCTTTATTTAATATAGTTAAATTTAGTTAAGCATTAAAAAAAAATTGGAGAATTTAATTGAATCAAATTTTTTTAGATTTGTATAAAACATTATAACTTAAATGTTTGTCCACTGTGCTTCTGACAATGAAGTTTTGAGAATGAAGTAGTTTTTAGCCAGATTTAATTGCACCTTTTTTTCATTGAGGGTATTTAAAAAAATGTGTTTACATAAATAAATCGAAGACCACATTTTAACTTTAATATTCAAAATGAGATTCAACACTAAAAATAAACAAATAACACTAAAAATTTTATACGAAGGTATGGAAAATGACTTTAAAAGAGTAGAATAGCTCAAAATGAACTTAAAAGTCTTTTTTTGTGTGTGTGTTAACTAATTTCGAATTTTTTATACTTAAACACTGATTTAGAAGGAAAAAAATTAATTTGAATGTAAAAGAATTATAGATTACTCATTTTTAGTCTAAACTTTAATTTTTTTTTTTTTTTTTTTTTAATGAATCAGTTTTTTTTAAAGGGATCCCAAACCTCTGAGTCATGTTGTGTTCATATTAAAGAGAATAATAAAAAAAATGTTTGAGCTAAATTTTTTTGATTAAAACTTTTTTATTTCAGTCAAAGTCATTGATTTTTTTTGTTTGTGTATGAGATCGATTATATAAACAAACAAAAAAGTCAATGATGTCATGTACTAAAACTCTTAGGAATAAAACTTGCTTGAATAAATTATCAAGCCTGTAGATTGTGGCGATTATTATGCTGACTTTTTGGCCTACAACAAAACGGAGAAGGCGAGCTTTGATTAAAATGAAAAAGTTATTTTTGGTATGCATTCATTCTTTTGTTTTAATCAAAAAAATTTTATCCCAATCTTTTTTTTTAATCGTTTTTTTTTATATGAATAAACATGTCTCAGAGGTTTGGGATCCCTTTAAGAAAAATCAAAGTTCAATTTTTTAAAGATTTTTGATTTTTCAAAATTTGTTTTTAAAAAAGTTTTTTTAAAAAAGTTTTTTATACAATCATGTTTTTACTACCCAGGTTGAAATTTTGATAAAAGACGAACTTTTTAGGGCACTAATATAATTCTCTCCTTCAACCATCAGTGTAGTTTGCCCTTAAGGGCAACATTGTATATGGAAATTTTAATATTTTTTGCAATTTTTGTTAATTTTTTGTTTGTTCCCAAAGCTATGAACCAGCTGGTGGTCATTCTATAATAAAAGTGGAAAATGCTGACGTGAAAATGAAATCAGTTTTTGGAAAGCTTATTAAAAAAAGAGCAATAAAAAAAAGTGGTTCGTTATTTTTTGTTTGTTTTTTATTTTGTTTTTTTTTTGTTTTTTAATGGATGAGCTCACCAGATTGAACATACTTCAAAAATAAATTGATTAATTAAATTTAGGTAAAGGATATCATCTAGAGAAACAGGATGAAGAAGGAGTGGCAGTTGACTTAGAAGCCACGTTAGGAAGTATGGGGACAAAAAGGTTTTTGTTTGTGAAAGATAATCAAATTCGTGAAAGTAAAATATTGTTTGTTTTTTATCTGTTTTTATGTCTATATAAAGGGATGAGTCTTTAAATGCAAATTTTAGAACTGCGAATCTGCATAAATGCAAACTGGCACTAGTGCAAACTAGCATAAGTGCGAACTTGCATAAGTGCGAATATTCACAAGTTCATTTGCAAAAACTGGCATAAGTGCACCAAAAGAATTTGCAAACATGGGCATAGGTGCAAATCTTCATCAGTAACAACAAAAATACAAAGAAATTGACGATAATTCGACTAAATTAAATAGAATCGCATTTTTATGTTTGCCAACTGCTTTACATTTATTAAGATTTGCATCTATCCATCCCAGTGTTGGCAGATTCTTTAGGTGCACTTATGCTAGTTTGTACTCATGTCAGTTTTTGCAACTGCTTCACACTTATACCAAAATAGCAGTAATGAAATTTGCATTTAGCCTCCCCAATATAAGATGAGCTTTATCTTTTAACTTTTAACTTAAAAAGTTTTTAAAAAGTTAAAGAGTTTAACTTAAAAAGATGTAAAAGTGAAAGGTATTTGTTAACATTTTTATATTTTATATTTTATTAATAACCCACACAATCACACACATACGCATATATATATATATATATATATATATATATATATATATATATATATATATCAGTTGTGGACAGGAAAGGCGCGCGATCGCATTCCAATCTTGACCACGCACGTGATTGTTTTTTTTTTTGAAAGCTTGACCATGGCTTTTTAGATAATTAAAAAAGTGCTGAAAATAACCGACAAAGGAAGAAAAAATTTAAACAGGCTAAACTATATAAAAAAGAAAGAAGTCTTAACATAAGAGAAATTAAAAAAAAAATTAAAACCTATAACTCTAAAAAAAAATCAACTAATATAAATCTGAAAAACTTAAACTCTAATAAAAAATTTTTATTAGAGTTCATAATTAAAAATAATTATTTTTATTTATGTTTTGCAATTACATTGAAGTTGACCAACTCGTCGTTGGTTTAACGAGTTTCCAACTGATTTTGTTTATATTAGGAGAATAGCAATTAAATATTTTTTTCTTACTTTTTTAATGTTTAAATTAAAATAATTATATGATTATCTTTTATTTATTTATATATTTTTATATATCAATCAAAAAAAGAATACATGAACAAATAAAAAAGTAAATAATTTTAATTCAAGATTTTTTAAAAATTATCCTAATACAGTTTAACCTTTTAAAAACAAATGCGATGAGCTCTGCTTATGTTTTTATAATATTAGGCGAACTCTTTTAAATAAAAAAAATCTAATTATCGTTTAATAAAAAACTGAGTTTATTTAAATTATCAAAAAGTATTTATAAAAAAAGTTTATTAAAACAAATTTGTTGTCACCATTGTTTATTAAATTAAGAATACAAATTGTTTTAAAAATATTACATTCATCATTAAAAAATACTTTTGAAATAAAAATTTTTTTTAATATTCTATGATAATTTATTTAAAGGTGTTTTAAAACTTTATTTGAAAGCGTTTAGCCTAGTGTAAACAATTTTTATTAGAAAGTTTACACAGCATAACAAAAAAAGAAAAAAAAAAGATAACTTTGTTATGTTTTCGACTGCTAAATTTATGGATTTATCAAAAAGTTTATTAAAAAAATCGTTTTCGTTGTTGTTTATAAAATTAATTGTACAAAGTTTTTTAAAAACATTTTTTTTTCTTTAATTAAAGTGTTACTAATTAAAGTTTATATCATATGTAATGCACTCTCTCCAAATTTTCTTAATTCTACCATTTTCTCCTGAAGTTGCTACATCTCTACATGCTGATACCCAAACCACTTTAATCCTCTCTGAAAAATGTTGTTTGATACAACATTTTTTCTAATCTTTGTCTAAGATAATGCCTTCTTTTCTTGTCTTGTTAGAGTCAAACCTTCCAACAAACATCTATCTGATCGTCATCTTCTCTTTCTGCAAATACTACGCTATATAAATACTAAATTTTATACAAATGTGAACAGATACTTTATGCCAGCATCTAAATAAATAGCAAACATATATGTTTATATCCATATATATTCATATTATATACGCATACATGCGCCTCATACCTAACCTCTCGGAATCCTAACCTCCTGGATCTTAGATCCTCCTGGATCCAAGCAGTTATAGAAGCTATTATTCCTTCTCTTTAGAGGGATTTATCTTTTATAGATATGTTCTCATTCAAGCCTCATTCTACTCCATGTTTTTTACTTTTTTGTGTAGTTACTATATTAAATGGTAATATGTATGATGTATTATGTAATATGTAAAATGGTAACATTTTTTTTGTCTTTTTTATAAGAACGTCTCTATTGGGAACAAATGTATTCTTATTATTCCAAGAAGGTAATGTAAAAAGGTCCTGTCTGATGCTAAACCATGTTACTCTCAGTTTACTAAATCTTGTATCTTCTATCAGATGTTAGGTTTTTCGAGACTTTTGAAAATCTTCAACATTGTTCATTTAACATTAACTGAAGTAAGTCTAACATTCCATCTCTAATTCGCACGTCTGATTTTATTAGTTCTCCTCATAATAAGGCTGAATTATTTGCAAAAAACTTTTCCATTAATTTGATTTCCAGTCCATTAAAAATGTACTCATTGTTAGATATCCAAATCACCTTGGCTTCTGATGCTTAAGTAAATTTTCAATTTCAATCTTTATGACTTGTGGTTTAGACAACATTTCCATCATAGTCTTACAAATGTTTTCTCCAGAATTCTCTTCAGTCCTCATTAAACTATTACTAAGTGCTAAATAAATGGTTTCTCCAACTATCCTTTGGTTAGTCTTCCTTAGTATTAGTTTCTTCATATAAAAGTTTTACAATTATTAAATCATAAATTCATTCTCAAAGGCCTACACTCTTCTTCATTTTCAGTAACTTTTGGAGTACTGCAAGGCTCTATCTTTGCTGTATTGTATATTAGCTGCTTAGAACAAGCAGCTAATCTTTAATCTGATTTCTCTTCTGTAACAGCTTGGGGCAAGTAGTGATTTGTGGATTTCAACTCCAATAAAACTCGGTTATTTAATGCATTTACACTTTACTGTTTAAAACTTTTGCAATATTGTTGATATTCTTATACTGAATAATAATAATTATCATTATTTAACTTTTTATATAGTTTAAAATAAATAGTTTAATAATTATTGTTATTATTATTAATAAAATTATTGATAATGATAAAAAATAAAAATAAAATAACCCTCTCACTCTCAGACAAGGTCCAAAAGCGCATTCTAAATGTATTTTGAACTGCTTATCTGCCAAGGTTGAGCCACTCCCCCATCATTGTAAGCATCATCTCTTTCTTTTTTCTACAAATAATGTCATGGTTGCTGCTCAAAGGAGCTATAATCATTTATTTATTATACAGCTATTAGTTCAATCAACCAAAACTTGTTCTCACATGGCTTATTATTCAGCAAAGTCACATCCTTTTACTATATCTGTTTGTCAATGCTATACAAATTTTTATTTATCGAGTTTATTTCCTCGCATCTCAACAAAATCTCAAAACTCATCCATCTTTATATTTTCCTGACTCACTCAACCTGCAACTTTTTATGTCTTCTTGTTTCCTTGCTTTTTAATTCTTTTTCTTTATTTTTTTTCTTTATTTTTTTCTAAACTCCCAACTTATTATTGGTTGCTTGCAGCCATGTTAGGAGAGAATTAGATTTAAAAATATATATTATTAAATAAAATTTATTCCTTTGATTCGTCCTTTGTTTTCTAGTAACTCATAGCTTGATAGTAGTTTCTTGTGAGTTAGTTTAAAAAAATATATAAATTCATGTCAGTATTTAATAAATAGTTAATGTATGCATAAATTTATAATATATAAAGTATTATAAATTTTTCCTAGCCCCCACTATCAACCCCTGCTAAATGTTATAATTTTGCCAGGGTCAGGGCCAAGTTTGTAAAAAACCCCATTTTTAGTTGAGGTCAAGACCCCTGTCATTTACTAAAACTGAGTGCATGCTTTCTTAATGATATACCTTTATCTCGGTGGTGCTTCAAAGCATTTTCAACATCTTCTTCTCTGTAGTTTTTGTTTGGCATTTTGTTGACAGTGATGGTTTTTTATTTTTTATATCAGTTTGCAGTAGATAAAATTAGTATTAGCATATTAGAAGAGAGAAATGGCGTTTTAGAAATGGTATTCTTTTTATAGAAATAGAAAGGAATTTAAAAAGGAAGTAGTATTGTAGATCATTATTTTATTAATTATACTAAATATTACAAGTAAACACTTGATTGGTTACTTTTTGCCACAAATTATCGATTACTATGTAGTTATTGACTAACTTTAATTTTGAATTAATATTGAATTTTATCTTTTTTAGTTTTTATCAAATAACTTCCTTATTTTACAGTATTATGAAATAAAAATATTAGATTCATTATAAAAAAAAAAAAATATATATATATATATAATATATGAAATATATATATATAATATATGAAATATATATATAATATATGTATATGATATATATATGAAATATATGTATATGATATATATATCTATATATGATATATATATATATATGTATATATGATATAAATTTATATTTATATATATATATAAAAGTATATTGTAAACTACCAATAACTTGTACTTCCAAGGAGTTTTAAAAATTATTCTTAAGTCCCTCTGTCTTAAAAATCTCTATCAATTAAAATTTAGAGTGCATTGAGTTTTTGCTGAATATCTCAACACAAAGACTTAAAGGCATATAGGCATCAATATTTGCAATCCTTCTTAAATCTCACTAACTTTGAGACAAACTGGATTGATCACAACATTAACATCATTATCTTTTTCATTATCACCATGATTTCCATTTGCTGCATTCTTTACTTTTTCTAACGGGTGGCCCAAGATAAATGGCATAGGTAGTATTTTTATTATAACTTTGTTATTTATTTAGCTAGAACAGTGAATTTTTTTTTTAAAAGATTTATTATTAAATTCTCTATAAATCTGTCTTGATGGCTTTGTTTTATGGTTTTTAATTTTATTTGTAGATAATGAAATCTAAAGATTTGCAAAAGCTTGTACTTTCAAAATACCAAAATGGTGATGGTTCATCAAAAATATTTGCTTATATTAAGGGTGTCATTGGGTTTCGTAGAATAAATTGGTGGTGTCAAATGATAAGAGAGACAGGCTCTATCAGCTTGAAATGTCCATCAGGTGGTCCAAGATCAGTTCGAACAAATGCAAACATTCAAAAAATCAGAAGTCGTCTGAAACGTAAAAAGAAGATTTCATCTCGAAAATTAGCTAATGAACTCAATATCTCCAGAACCAGTTCAAAGAATACTTCAAATGGATCTCAATTTGCAGGCATACAAACACAGAGTTGAACCACTGCTTACAAATGGTCAAAAAGTCAAAAGAATTAAATTTGCAAATTGGACACAGTGTTATAAAATGGGTTCTAACCTTGACTTTCTGACCCGAGAAAACCCTTTTGTGGAATGATAGCCCACACTATGGGGATCACTTGGATATAAGTATTAAAATCAGATTACAACGTCCTGGCAAGTTATTGACAGGACCGTACCGAACGACAAAGACGTGGGGGCGGTGAAAATGAAAAAAACAAATTTTACCGACAAGATTTTTTTTTTTTTTTTTTTTTTTTAGAAGCCAAATTTCAGTTTTAACCGACATAAACCATAATTTTCGAGTTTTCCGTCAAAAACCGACAGAATATAGTACAAAATATAGGTTATTCCAATAAATATGAACTAGGGAAACAAAAAGACATATTCTGAGAGTTTATCGTGTATCTAAAATGAAAATTATGTTTTAAAATAAATATTCTAATACAAGAAAAAATCATTCTAAAATGGCTCTTTTCACAAGCAATGTTTACTATTAAAGTCCACAAGGCAGCATTGCAACTTTTTACTGTATTCAGGATGATGTTTAGGTCGTTTGTACCTTTGCCAATGCACTTGAAAGTTGTGATGCATTGCCTCTGTTGCTTGTTCTGAGTAAAGTCCGAGAGCTTGGCCGTGTTTGTCAATGAAATCTTTCACATGAAAAAATACAGCATGAAACTTGGGTGTCACAGAAACATTTTGCAGTGCCACATAAGCCACTCTGAAAGCTTCAATTTTTTGTACATAACTTGGATCAAGAACGCATCCAAAACAGGCAGACACTACTGGATTGAATTTTTGAAATACATCAACTAATGGTATTGCAGCATAGCATGAGTGTTTCTCGACAATAGATTGAAGATCAATATTTTTTTTAGCAGCTTCCTGCACTCATTTCCTGCAAAATGCCCTCCATGATAAGGCTGTTGTTTAATGTGCAGTGAATCAGTCCAAAGAGTTCCTTGAGGGAAAACTTTTAGTAGGGCAGCAAAGAGATGATTGAAAACACCAATAAGGAGATGCAACTCCATTGGCGGTATGAAGTCCAAAGCTAATGTGCCACCAGCAAGATCAAATACAGGAGAATGAACAACATTCATGTAATCACGAGCTCTTTTGATGTTTGATCCTGCTGCATTGAAAAGTGAGACATTCTGATCAAGAGATTGGAAAGTTCTTAATTTTCCTTGATTTAAAAGGTCCTTTGCACTTGACTCACACCAGGTGCAGGGGTGTGCACTTGAGTGTGCTTGGAGACCACAAATTATATTTGCCAGTTTTAGGTCACAGGACAAAACAAAATCTTGGTCTCTCATATTGATCAATTCGAAAATTTGAGACACATTTGAGTAGTTTTCTTGCAGGTCCTCAGAGACAGCAATAATAAGTTGCCGCTTAACTCCATTGTCCTTGAAAAACTTGTTTGTGCAATTGAGTTTTGCTAGGGGAGTGTTAGGTTCACGATTTAATTCAATAATTCCAAGGCTTACTTTCAGGAATCCTCCCCCACCGTCAATTCCAACTTTCACAATATGATTGTTTGATGTGCTTCTCATAGAAATGAGTTCATTTTTAAGCTCTTTGAAGTCCTTGCAATGAATGACAGTCCTTCCACATCCAGCATGATCTTTAATCAATGAACTCGTGAAATGGTGAGAAAGCTGCTTACTAACTGCATCAAATTTTACAGCATAGTTTTTCTCAACAATATGTTGTGAAGTTGACTGATTAATTGTAGCAGCTAGTCTCTTGATGCCATTGTTTGAAAGCCCTGTGTTTGTCTGAACTTGAACAAGTTCTTTTATACTAATTGATGGGTTTGGAGGAAATAGTTTTCTAGCTGATGAGGAACCTAAATATTTATTTTAAAGCATAATTTTCATTTTAGATACACGATAAACTCTCAGAATATGTCTTTTTGTTTCCCTAGTTCATATTTATTGGAATAACCTATATTTTGTACTATATTCTGTGGGTTTTTGACGGAAAACTCGAAAATTATGGTTTATGTCGGTTAAAACTGAAATTTGGCTTCTAAAAAAAAAAAAAAAAAAAATCTTGTCGGTAAAATTTGTTTTTTTCATTTTCACCGCCCCCACGTCTTTGTCGTTCGGTACGGTCCTGTCAATAACTTGCCAGGACGTTGTAATCTGATTTTAATACTTATATCCAAGTGATCCCCATAGTGTGGGCTATCATTCCACAAAAGGGTTTTCTCGGGTCAGAAAGTCAAGGTTAGAACCCATTTTATAACACTGTGTGGATAAGAAATCATTTTCGAAAAGAACAAACACTGAAAATTCTGTTTTCAGATAAAAAAATTTTTGATTTAAATGGTATGCACAATGCTCAAAATGATCGCATATGGTCCACTAATCGTAATGAAGCTGATAAAGATGGTGGTATTAAACAGAAACAAAAATTTCCCTCAAAAGGTAATGATTTGGTTTGGGAGCTTGTTCAAAAGGTGTTACACCACTGGTTATTTTGAACAAAGATACAGTAAATCATGACTGGTATATAAAAAAAGTGTTGCCAGTGGCCTTGAAATATGGAAACAAGATGTTTGGTGACGATTGGACATTTCAACAAGATGGAGCAACCTCACATACGCATCATTTAACTCAACAATGGTGTCATGATAATTTTCCTGCTTTTATTGACAATAAAAGCAGGAAAATTATCATTGAACCAATCGCTTATATCGTATGTCAAAAAATAATGGAGACTATTTACATTAAATAAATCATGTCATTTTGTAGAGAATTTAATAACAAATCTTTAAAAAAAAATTCACTTTTCTAGCTTAAAAATTAACAAAGTTATAATAATAATACTACCTATGCCGTTTATCTTGCAGAAATGACATCTTTAGCTCTTGTACCTGTAAAGTAAAAGTTGTCAAGTTTTTTGTTTTGATTTTTAAGATCTTTGAAGGTATTTTTATCTTCATCCAACTGTGCAGATTTCTGGTGATTTTCTAAAATATCTGCTTTCACAAAACATTTAATTATGTTGGAGGTTTTTAATTTTTGTCACACAAGATCATGCATTTTCATTGCGTTTAAAATTGAAAAAAACAGAACATGGATAGCTACAGCCAGTCTTTTCTATAATAAAATCCCAAAGAGTGTATAACTCCTCGATCCATTGGTCAGATTTTAGATGTGGTGATTTGGTGGTTTAAAGATATATTCTGCAGATTTTTGATTATTGAATGTCAGATGTGCTGAATGCAGATTAGGTGATGCATTGCAATGCATGCTGGGCAGTTATCTAAGATAACTGCGGTAGTGGTGTAGTGGAAGAGCGCTCGCTTCATAAGCTAGAGGTTCCGAGTTCGATTCCCACCACGTCCCTGGTAGTACCGTGCTCAACTTGTTTCTCCACGCAGCGTCCTTGTTCGTCAAGGTTTGTGTTTCGGAGTTATAGAGTTGAGAGAGGGTTATAACCACTAGTAGCCTCCTCATATGTAGTGGCCTTCTTGGCCTTAGGGAGGTGAAATACAAAAAAAAAAAAAAAAAAACTAATGCTTTTTTCTTCTCTTTTTGTTTCTATTTATTTATCACTCGTGTCCACTCACTAAACAGTATGCTATCCATCCGAGTTTTATTTTGATTTCTGTATCTGCAAAGTAAGTGTTTTACTACTTTAAAGCATATTGACTTTGATTGACCTATAGTGAGCATAGGGATTTTATCACCCACTGTATTTGCTGCCGCTAGACAGCAGGTGATAAAATCCAGGTAGACAAACTTTACAGTGTTTTTTCCCTATGCAAGCCTCAGATCAAAGATTAAGTGACCGTCTCTGTGGTTTATGGTTTGGAGGGGTTCAAGTTAGTAAGTGATTTTTTAAAAAATTTTAATGAGGGTTCAAGATAAATTTAAAAGTATTTTATGTTACTGGAAGTTAGTGTTTTGGGGGTTCAACTTATCAATTTACTGTGTGCCTGTGTGTATGTATATATATATATGTATATATATATATATATATACACATATGCACACCGATTTTTTGCAACTTAAAAGTGCGTTCAAAGTCATTATCATGCTGTAAACACCATTGTTGATGCATTTTTACTTTGAAATAAGAAACCATGTAATTTCTAATCAAATAGGTATTTGACTGTTTACTTTTACATTCCACAGCCCACATCATCATCACTCCACACCCCAAGTGTTGAAATATCCATCACTCCACAGCCCAAGTTGTTTAAAAGATGCACTATGACTCTTAGTCTTCCAAATGAAATGTTTCAATATAAACATTCCAAATGAAATGTTTCCATGTAATCATTCCAAATGAAATGTTTCAATATAAACATTCCAAATGAAATGTTTCCATATAAACATTCCAAATGAAATGTTTCAATATAAACATTCCAAATGAAATGTTTCCATGTAAATGTTCCAAATGAAATGTTTCCATGTAAACGTTCCAAATGAAATGTTTCAATATAAACATTCCAAATGAAATGTTTCCATGTAAACATTTCAAATGAAATGTTTCCATGTAAACATTCCAAATAAAATGTTTCAATGTAAACATTTTCACTGATGTATTCCAAAGTAATCTTTTCACTTTTATTTTAATTTTAGTTTAACAGTTTTTAACTTTGGTTAACATTATTCCAAAGTTATTTGTTATTAATTATTCCAAATTATTTATTAATATTTTAAAGTTAAAAATTATTTATAGCTAATATTTTAAAGTTAAAAATTAAAGTTCAATTTTTTTTGCCCCTAAAAGATGCTAAATCTTCAATAAATCATTAAATCAGTTGTTTTTGTTTCAGACCCCATTTTTAAGTAAATAAAAATAAATAAAAAATAATTTATAAAAACTATTTTTCGGTAAAATTATTAAAAATTATATATTTTAAAAAGATTTTCAATTCAGATTTAATAACTTTGTCTTTATTTTATATTATTTATTTTAATTAAAAAGTTTTAGATTTAAATTTTATAATTTTAGAAATAAATCATATTAGATTAAAGAAGTTTGTTTTATTTTTATTTTTTTATAAATTATAAATATAAACAATTTTAATTGGTTTTCATTTTTGTTGGATGTTTTATTGCAGGTAAATCTGAAGAAATAGAAAAAAAAGAAAGCACTTCTATTGCTCAGGATGAGATCATGAGTTTGCAGTATCGAGTAAGTTTTAGTACTCTGTACACAAGTTTGCAGTATCGAGTGCACCTCAATACTGCAAACTCGTATGTGTGTGTATCTATGCATACATACATACCTAATACAATCATACATGCATGCATGCATACATACATACATATATACACACATACATATCTACATACATACAGAAATACATACATACATATAAACATACTTGACTTTTTTTTTAATTAATAATTAATAATTATATTATATATTATATCAAATAAATATATATTATATATAATATAATAAGGTTGCTGCACAAAGAAACAAGTTAAGATGTTTCAAAGTCACTCTTCTATAATATTAAACATGTTTAATTTCTAAAACTTAAACAATCACTTTGTTAACTTGCACATGTGTACGCATGCACATAAGCCATTTAAAGCTTCTTTTTAAAACCAAACAACTAGTATTTAACCACTTGTTGCACTAGTTTTGGAAACAAAATGCTGCTTTATTGTTATGTTAATTGTAAGTAATTATTGAAAAATTTTGCAGTTTGTAATAAAAAGTATTCTGTGTAAAGATAGTAGAAATGTGTGAATCTGGTTTAGAAAAAATATGAAATAAAGGTTTTAGTGAGATTATATGATGATTTTAGTGTAATTATAGGATGGACTGATTTTATAGGATGGTTTGAACCACATAAATTTCAACAAGGAGAAATTAAGCTCAAACTAAGGATAAAGGCAAGACAAGTTAATTAATAGCGGTTGAGTCACAAAGTTGGCTATCTGAGTAAGAAGTGAGAAAGAAAAAAAAGCTTGAACTTTAAAGCCAGCAGAATCAGTGCTACAGTGAACCATTCAGTGTGATGAGCATTATAGTCACCAATAACAACAACATTGGCTAACAGGCCGAGAGCTTAATTGGCTAACAGGTCGAGTGCTAGGGTTTTTAAATCTTATCTTAATTAACATCAAAAGTATTATAGAACAAAGAGAAGCCTTTAAGAATAAACAAAAAGGTGATCGTGAAAGTTCTTAACAAAAGTACATATAAGATGAATCAGTGAAATTAAACCTTATTTCACAACAAATAGATGAGTTGATATTTAAGTTTATGTTTAAGGTTAAGTATGTAACTATGGTGACTGTTTTCGAATGAAAGGATAATAGCCATCGATCTAAAGATGAAACAAATTTGAACTAGTTTTGAAAATAGAAAAAGTGACCAATGAATTGTGCAAGAGGTAAGATTCAATGGATGAAAAATTGCTTTGCAGAACACAACTATTTGAAAAGAATAGGTCGAAACAATATGATAATAAAAATGGGTTTTTTTGTTTTATATCTTTAGGTTATGTTTTTTGTTTTATATTTTACAGTTATGTTTTGAATTATTAGAGCTCAATCATAGATAATGTATTCATCTCAATCATAGATAATACACATTCATCTCAATCATAAGTAATACATTTATCTCAATCATAAATAATATATTTATCTCAATCATAGATAATATATTTATCTCAATCGTAGATAATATATTTATCTCAATCATAGGCAATATATTTATCTCAAAGGTAGTACATGGCACCCTAAGCAACAAGTTTTACAGTTTCTTTAGTTCTGCTAATCAATCCAAAGTTGATACATAGGGCTACCTATGTGGTCTTGTCAATGCAAACCAAAATATGTCTGAAATATGTTATGATTTTATAATAACTATGTGTCTAATCATTTGTTATTTATTGATTTCACTAAAAACTTTTTTTTTTTTTTTTATAGTCTTACCAAGTTTTGCTTATACAGCGATTATTAGTAACAACTGAAGTATCACTTGGTATCCACAGTCAGAACATTGAGATTGATCCTGTTTCCCAAGTGAAATCACAGAAATTCTGGACTAAAATCAAACCAGTAAGTTGTTTTAAGATCAATCAAAATTATCGATAGACAAAAGTTAGTCCCAGTTTTAGATAAACAAAAGTGTAAAACAACTAAGGCAACCAGAATTTTATGTTTTTGCTTAAATCCAATACGTTTTGATGTATATATTTTGTATAATATATGATAACTAATCTATTCGATGTTGTTTTTACTATAATATATTTATAGTAAAAACAACATCGAATTATATAAGAGAAACTTTGTTTTATTTTATAATTCATATTATAGTAATTAAAGTAATTGTTTTATATTTTTAAATGTTTAATAAAAAATTGAAAAAACTGTGCTTTTTTTCAGATTTCTTTGCCTGTTGATATCATTGCTGACTGTGAAATGGTGGATGAAAAGCCAGGACGGCGTGCTGTGTTTCGCATTTACTATAAAAAAGCAGATTATTTTAAACACTACGAATTTGAAAGCTCTGTGGAAGTTGCTAGTAAGTTGAAAGTCAAATTGAAAGTAAAAAAATGCTACTCAGTGTTCTTCTGAGGCCATAAACTTTGATCTCCTCTAAAAAATTTTCCTTAAGTATTTATAAGGAATATTTTAACTATGAAGACCACGTTGCATTAAAAATTATGACCTTAATGAACAAGGGTGAAGATTAAACTTGAAACATTTTGTTTATGAAGAGTTCTACTACTATATATAAATTTAGACTACCGCATATAAATTTAGTTTAATTTTTTTTTTACAACAGGTAAGTTATAACAGGTAAATCAAATATTTTTATTATTTTTTTTATCATTAACAGTGATTTCAATAGTTGGTTTTTCATTATTTTGAAATGATATAGAGGAGGCCGGGGCTAGTTGCCTCTGTTTTTACTCTTTGAGATCTGTAGCTCTAACGGCAAAAATTTTTTGTTAATATTATAGCGCAGTCTTAAAGAGTAACTTTCTTTTTAACTTTTATTATGAAAAAAAATTTCTTGGAGCCCTTCTGGGGTCTCTAAAAAAAAACATATCGGATATCCGGTTTTGTCTAGTTAAAACTTCCAACTTGGAAGTTTTCACTAGGAGTGAGCAAAACCGGTTATCCGGTCCGGTTTATTAAAATCCGAATCCGATTTTAGCAAACCGGACCGGATATCTGGTTTTGCCCAACCCTTAGCGCAAACTCTATAAATCTAATTAAAAGAAATTAAAAAATCGAAATTTTTTATTTTTTAATTTCTTTTAGGCAGATTTATTAGAGACTGTCATTATAACTTCTAAAGATTATAAATGGAAATAAAAAATAAATAACTTCTAAATATAATTTTTTAAGATTACTTTACTATATTATAACTATACACGTTTACTAAAAATAACACCATCAATTTTTTCCTGTTAGTTTTCAGTCTTAATTACTTTAACTTGTCTGCAGCATTTTGTCTATTCTTTTTTTGTTTAAGAATCCATGAAGCAATTTTGTATTTATTACGATTTATTACGGTACATCGTTTTAAGAAATATTTACCGTAAGAAAGTTTTACGGGAAACAATTTTAAGAAATATTAACCGTAAGATTTTTTTAACTGGATACGGATATTTTTTACAAACTTGCATAAGTTAAAAGTTTAGATTTTAAGCAGTTTACGAATAATAAGTAAAAACAAAAGCCAAAATTCGTTCTAGCGAAATTTGTTCAAAACTCAAAATTTGTTCCTCAAAAGAACATACGATATCATATAATTTTGCATGCGTGTCATAAATTAATTTGTAATATAAAAAACTGTTTGATAAGGTTGACCCCTCCATTGAAATATCTAAAGGTGCTGTTTTTTTGTGAAATTTTCGGTAAATTAAAATCAATCAATTCCTAAAGCTAGGACCATTAATTTTAGGCCATATTAAGACTCGATGGAAACATTCTCTGGCTGAAATGCATGTTTTAATATAATTTAAACCTTTTGATTTTCGCATGCTTTTTTTATAACGCTTATGACTGTTTCTTTGTCCTAGGAATATTCATACAAATATTTTTAAAAATATTTATTAAGTTTAAGTTAATGGACATAAAAAATTTTGGTTTTTAGCTGTGAGTTAACACTTTATTAACTTATGTTTTAAGACGAAATCGAACGCAAGATTAGAAACATTCTCAAGTCTCGCCCACAAGCTGTACGCAACGAGTTTCTCATAAGCAAAGAGAGAAAACAACGCTCTATCGATAAAGTAAAAAAGAAGTGATTCTCAAATTGATAATAAGCCTCAACCGGCCAAACTTGTGGAAGTGTTTTGCGTTAAAAGATTAGTTTCCAGCCAAGGTAATTTGTGTGATTGCTACTATAGTAATTAGATAAGATGGAAAAGTTTAATCTTGTGTATGGACAAAGAACTAAAGTATGAAGTATGAAGACCAAAAATAAATTAAAAATAAAATGGATGACGAACTAACAATTTAGCAATTGATATAATTTGGATAAAACTTTTAATATTTTGTGTATACGTGTTAAACGAGCTAAAAGATTAGCTGTGTTATATAACGTTTGTTAATAAAAAAAAATAATTAAAAACATAAATATAAAATTTATTTTTATAACCATATTTTGGTGGTAACTAGTGGTAACGGTTTGTTTAAAGCTGAAATATATAATTATTTTTTTTTGCTAGTTTGTTTTTTTATAGACCTTTTAAAATAGGTTTTTCAAGGTATATTGCCTCATTAAATCACCACATCCAAGTAACATATAGGGTTCTACTTTTAAAAAAAAACACGTAAAACTTTGAGTTACTTTAAACGTTTTTGAGATTTTTTTTTTTTATAGCAAATAATTGAAAATAGTTTATATTAAATAAAATTAAAGTTTACACTGTTCCCCAATTTGACCGCCAGGATAAAAGTTGTGTCACTCAAACAAATTATGGTTTAATATAACACTTAGGACCATAGAAGTTGTTTCCAATTGTTTTTCAAAATGACCGTGGCACATTTAATGACCGTGGCTTTTTTTAATTTTTTAAAGTGATTTTTTGTATTTTTAAATATTTTTTTTGGTTTGAATTTTTTTTTGTGTGTGTGTAATTATTTATTTTTTATACAACGTAAAAGATTTTATTTAAATCTAATGATAAAAGTAAGAAAAAGAAAATCATTTTTATTAAACAGACAAAAAATTTAATATAAATTTAAATATATGACAATGACACTCAACTTCTGGCCATTTTTGAAGTTCATTATTTGCGCCATTTTAAAATATTAATACTTTGCGCCACTTTGTACAAAGTGTTCTGAAAAAAGGTTGATTTTTGTTAGAATATTTATGCTTTATGTTAATTAAAACTAAGATAAGAAAGATCAAAAAATGTAATAGATCAAAGATTGAGAAAGATCTTTCTTAAGCTGCTGCAAAGTTCTATTTTTTTATTATCTCATATGTAATTTTTAATATTCTTTTTTTATAAATGACTTGTTTGACTTTATTTGACTATATTATGTTTTTTATTTTAGTATATATAATACATTATACATATGCTATATATTATATGCATGATTATCTTTATATATTCCTTAGCTTTATATAAAATGCTATCCTTATTTGATTGAAAATGAATCTTTAGATATAAAAGCTGAACAAGTTGCAGCAGGAATACTTAAGAGAAAAATGGAAACTGAAAAAGTAGCATATGGATCCAACTTTTATATATCAACAAGAGGAAAACCACTAACTATAAAGGTTGAAAACAAAACTGATAGGCGATCTATCAGACAATTATCTTTTCAAATTGTAAAAGAATTGCAAATTGTTTTAGAACTCTCACTAAATAAAACAAAAGATATGATAAACAAAAAATAGCAGTTCTAAGAAAAGGTATGGATAAAAGATCATCCATTGAATCAAATATCTTTGAAAAACTAAATGAAATCGAAGAATCCATCTCAAAATTTTATGAAGTTGAAAAGGTAATAGATTATATAAGTATTGACTAATTACAAAATACCAAAGAAAAGTATTTAAAATAATATTTGTTATTTAGATTGAGTTATTGGGACCAAATGAATCTGTCCTTCGTAGAGATGTTGTATTTATCCAAGAAACATTAAATTTCATTTTAAATATAATTGAACAGCGAAAAATGGATCCATTTAGTACTCTTGTACGTATTTCTTTAGACTCGGGGGGTTCATTCTTGAAAGTTATTGTAAATATATTTGATCCTGAAGATAATAATGTAAACTCTGGAAGGTTTCTAAACAGTGGAGTTCAAAGATGCCAGATATTTGGAATCACAGAAAATATTCCAGAATCAAATTATAATTTACGACTTATTCTAGAAAAACTAAACTTGCAGAATGTTCAATTCAATATAGCCTTTGATTTAAAATGTCCTAATTCAGTATTTGGTTTATCATCTCATGCTGGTTTGAGAGCATGTCTTTGGTGCGAGGGGCTCTGAAAAACAGAGTAAGAAAAATTGAGATCTCTTGAAAGCCTGGATTATTGGTACTCCAAATATGCTGAGACTGGATTCAAAAAGGCCCTTATGAAAGATTGTATGAATGTAATAAATCCCAGAGTTATCTACTTAGAAGAAGATCCTAAAAATTTAATACAGTACCTTGTCGCTCCACCAGAACTACACCTTAAGATAGGATTTGTTTCATTAGTAGGAACTCTTTTATTAGATCTATGGCCTGGTTTTGATGAGTGGTTGAAATCAAAAAATATTCTTCAAAGAGGTTACCAAGGTAGAGGTTGGGATGGCAACAACTCAAATACTATCTTTAAAAATCTTGATGAATTAGAGCTTGCCATTAAAAATACTCATCATCTCACTCCTTTTGTTGAATGTCTTAAAAACTTCAAATCTGTTAAATATGCGTGCTTTGGTAACACTTTAGAAACTGGAATTGAAGAATCTCCAAGTTAAAGAATTCGTTTATCTCTACACAAGAGCTAGCTTTAATCTTTGGTAAAAAACTAAGTTTGACTTGGAAAATTTATATTATTTTGTGCCATGTAGTTCCATTTGTCAAGTATCATAGATGCGGTTTAGGAAGATATGCTGAACAATGTGGTGAATCAATACATGCCAAGTTTAAACCAACCTGGTCTAGATATAAAAGAAGTGAAGAACATTCAGAGCATAGCGATAAACTTTTGGCAGCTGTTAAACATTTTGGAGGAAGTAGAATAACCTAATATGTGTGTGTGTGTGTGTGTGTGTGTGTGTGTGTGTGTGTGTGTGTGTGTGTGTGTGTGTGTGTGTGTGTGTGTGTGTGTGTGTGTGTGTGTGTGTGTGTGTGTGTGTGAAAAAGAAAAACACACACACCTAATGTGTGTGTGTTTTTCTTTTTCAATTGAAAAAATAGAACTTCATATTTATTGTTTGACTCGATTATTACTTGGTAAAAAAATGACAATTAAAATAATGAAGAAATACAAGCTGATATTTTTTTTAAATTGTGATTTCAGCGCCGAAAAATGATGGTAGACTTATTGCTCCTCCCACTTTTGACGCATTATTAAATAAGGCAACTAACTATAGTTTATTTTTCCTTAACATCTCTAATGGTTGGTTGCCCCCACTCTTATGCAGACCATAGTAGCTCCTATTTCCGACTACTATTTTAGTCCTTTAAAATAGCCAAGAAAAGTTAAAAAAAAGCTGTGCCACGGTCATTTTGATTTTAAAAATAATTGGAAACAACTTCTATGGTCCTAAGTGTTATATTAAACCATAATTTGTTTGAGTGACACAACTTTTATCGTGGCGGTCAAATTGGGGAACAGTGTTTAATAAAATGTATTTAGGGTTATGGTTGACTTTTACATTATTCAAATTTAAAATAATATTCAAATTAAAGGATTGCTGTATATTATTTTTTTATTTAGTCATTCAAAGTTGCCTCTTGATGGTAACTTTAAAAATATATATATATTTTTTTTTTTTTGCTAATAAAGTTTGAAAAAAAAACCAATTTGAGTTCACAAAAGTTTTTTATTACTAAAATATTGTAATATAATTTTTTAATCTTTTTGAAAAAAAATTTTGCCGCGAACGCACGTGTTTTTGACTGCGATGTGAAAGAAAGTCTCGACTTTCAAGAAGAAAAAACAAAGGAAGAATTAAAACAAATAAGGAAGAAATATGATCTTGAATTTAAAAATATGAATAAGAAAAATACTGACTTAGAAAAGCGCTCTCGTCGAAACAACATTAGAGTTGATGGTCTGAAAGATTCACCAAGGAAAGTTGGAGTGATTGTGAGAAATCTGTAAAAAAAATATTTACAAACAACCTTAAAATTTCAACTGAAATTATTGTGGAACGAGCGCATCGAGTTGGGTCGTATAAAGAAGACAAAACACCAAGAACTATCGTAGTGAAACTTTTAAACTAATAAGATAAAATTAAAATTTTAACTTCACTTAAAAACCTAAAAGGAAGTGGAATATATATAAATGAAGACTTTGCTAAAGAGACAACGTAAGAGAGAAAGAAACTTTGGGAAGAAGTTAAAAATCTTCGCAACCAAGGTAAATACGCAACAATTAAATTTAATAAAGTTTTTTGTCGTGAATTTAAAAAATAAAATTTTTGCGAAAAGAAAATGTTTTACGTAAGTTTAAGCGATCGAAACAAAGTCAATTCTCTTAACTAATGGCAAAACCAACTATAGATTACGAAACGCAACACTTTAATGTTTTCAAATCGGCTAATAACTTTTTACTTAATACGATCCAGATTTGCATTTTTTTAATGAAAATAATTTCAACTCGCGGTTTTTTGAATTAGGAACAAATGAATTAAAAATGAATTAAAACAGTAACTTTACGGTGATACACATAAATATAAGAAGTATAATTAACAATATTAACAAACTAAAACATTTTTTTATAGAATGTAACTATTTGTTCAGTATGATTTGCTTAACTGAAACTTGGTGTTCTGATGAATCATCCAGAATAAATTCAAACCTAATAATTCCGAACTACAAACAAAAAGTTCAAAAACGAGGAGGTGGAATTATGACATATATTCATAATGATTTGATTATTAAAATTCGAGACGATCTTTCGGTTTCTGATACCGATGGTGAGGTCTTTACAATTGAAATAATAAACAAAAAATTCCAAAATATACTGGTGCCCACCTGTTACAGACCACCTTAAGGTGATATAAAAAACTTTTCAAATCACCTAAAACAAATATTTCTTAAAAATAACAAAGAGCACAAAATATTATTCTGTATTGGAGACATAAATATAAACTGTCTACAGTACAATTAAGATGGAAAAACTTTTTTTGACAATATGAATAAGACCAAAACTTATATGAAAACTTAAGACCAAAACTTATAATATGTTTAAGACCAAAACTTATAATATGTTTAAGACCAAAACTTTTTTTGACGATATGTTTCAACACTACATTTTTCCTATAATAAACAAACCAACCCGGGTAACATTTAACTCAATCACTGCAATAGACAACATATTGACTAATTCATTTTATGATTCTTCATTAAAAGCAGGTATAATCAAAACGGATATATCCGATCACTTTCCGATACACTTTTCCTTTTTTCAAGATACAAAAAATAATAACTCTAAAATCAAAGTCTATAAACGAAAAATTAATAATTTTACTATTCAACAGTTTAAAGACTCACTATCGGCAGTAAGGTGGGATAGGATTTACCAAGAATGCAACCTTGGGCATACCAACTCCGCTTATAAAATATCTTCAAAAAAAAAAAAACTTTACATCAAGTATTTAAAAAATAGAAATGAAAAAAATCTAAATACTTACAAACAATACAAAAATTTATTTGAAAAAATAAAAAAATTTCGAAGAAAAATTACTACTCAAACCAAATAAAAAATGCAACTGGTGTCATTAAAAAAACATGGAATACTATAAAAGAAATAATTGGAAACAAAAATTAAAATCAAATAGTTTACCTGCTCAAATAATCATAGATAATATAGAGAACAGTGACAAAAATACGATTGCTGAAAAAATCAACGAATTTTTTGTTAACATTGACCCTAATCTTGCCTCAAAAATTAAGTCTCCTAATATCTCATTCAAATCATACCTAAGTGATACCCAGTGATAACCTAAGTGATACCCAGTGATAACCTAAGTGATACCCAGTGATAACCTAAGTGATACCCAGAGCGAAATAAAACACAAAGAACTAAACTACTAAGAACTTAATGTTGCTCTAAATTCCTTAAAATTAAATAAAACTCCAGGGTTCCATTCTTGGACCTCTTCTGTTTTTTCTATATATTAACGACCTTACAAAAGCCTCGGATAAACTTGATGTAATTATGTTTGCCAATGACAAAAACTTATTTTATTCCTCGAACTCAATCAAAGATCTTTATGAATGTATGAACAAAGAGCTTGAAAGATTAAATATATTGTTGAAACTAAATAAGTTATCACTAAACACAGAAAAAACAAAAGACATGCTGTTTTATTCCAAAAAAACAAAAAATTAATATACCAACTATCCTTTCCTCACTAAAAATAGATAAGGTAAACATTGAAAGAACAGAAACAACTAAATTTTTTGGGATCCTTATTGACGAAAATATATCTTGGAAAGCCCATATAAGTACAATAAACACTAAAATTTCAAAAATTATTGGGATACTCTACAAAGTTAAACCTATGTTGTCCCAACATAATCTTAAATCCCTTCATTTTTCTTACATCCAAAGTTATCTTACGCACGCTAATATTACATGGGCAAGTACACACAAATCCAAATTGAGTACTATTTAAATAAGTCAAAAACATGCATCAAGATTAGTTTATAATAAAGATAAACTCACCCATGCTGAACCCTTATTAAAAACCTTGAATGCTCTAAATGTTTACCAAATGAACATTTACCAAAATGTACTATTCATGCTTAAATACAAACTTGTACTAGTCCCATCGAATTTTTTAGATAACTTCTTTCAAGTTAACCCTAATAGATATATAACAAGAGCAACAGGCAACTTCAAACTGCCTAAAAGAATAACAAAGTTCTCACAGTTTTCTATTTCCTACCGGGGTCCGGACCTATATAACAAAATAATATCAAAAAATATAGAACTTAAAGTATTAAATAATCCTGCCAATTTAAAAAATAAATTAAAACAACTCATACTTAACATCAACAATTATATTAACATGTATTAAACTTAACAACAAAATTTATACTAAAATATTTATGTGTATCACTGACTGTATACTGTTTAACCAATTTTGACTATATATAAATATAAAATAGACTTTATTTAACCATTTAAAGAGGTACTCGATGATAAGTCTTCTTAAACTTCTTCGAGTTTTCCTTTACAACTACATGTATATATCTGAAGTAACAAAAAAATTTCTTGTCATCTTTTTTTTCTTATTTTTATTCTTTTATTTTTAAAAAATATTGATAGTTTTTATGATAAGAAACACTATTAGTTTACGTTATACTTAGTTATACTTGTTAAACCACTTTTTATTATGATATGTTATACGTGGTATATAATAATGTAATATATATATAACATATATATATAACATAATATATGTTATTTATATTTTTTATTTTTTACGTTGCATTATATTATGTCATATAGTTGTAACGTAACGATGTGTAAATTTATTAAAGTTGTAAAAAAAATAATAATAATAATTAACACCCAATTAGTTTAATGGTTATATTTTGTTAAGAGCTGCGTACAGTTTCAATGTTTTCATCAACATCTGGCAAACGATTGAGGACGATACTTGCGTTTGATGGGTATATACCATATTTTTTAAATTAATTACTAAATTGCTGCTTATTTAAGAATATATTTATTAACATTTTATATTATTTTAGACCTCCTTTAATTTGTCACTGCGCAAAGGCAACTTGACATACTATAAATGCGACTTAAAATCATTTCTTTTCAATATGCATTATGGTACCAATGCCAAATAACCTTTTCAACTAACTGGGTCCTATTTGCAATCTTTCCAATGGAAAATTTTCTTTTTAATATCTCCGATATATTTTCTATAGGGTTTAAATCGGGTACCAACCTAAGTTTTATAAACTTCTTATATAAGAACTGTTTGACGACGGTGCTGGCTATGCCGATGCATTGTACTTTTGAAAAAAAAGTTGGGACACCAACTTCATTGAATGCTTATGCAAAAATCTTTGACTATGTCGTTCTTTATTATCTCCTTGAACTTGATTTCTTTCTTCTTTTTTTTTTTAAATAGAACTTTACTAGAGATATGTTGAATAAAATAAAAAAAATTTTGTATTTAATGTTTTTAAAATTTTATACTTTGAGAAGGGGATTGATATTGTACTTAATAATGCGTACGTATGCAGAAGGAAAGGATGAGGGTTTGTTGAAAACATGCAGTTGCGTACAAAGAGGGGAGAGGATCATAAATAAGCGGTTTTACTGCCTACGTACTTTATGGATGCCCTATTGTAAAACTTGTTTTACTTGAGCTCGCTCGTTGTACGGTAAATTCTTCATCAAGTTCATCATCTTCATTCGAACCTCAACAAAGGAATGTTGTTGATGGATTTGTTGCACTGTCCAGTTATTGGTCTGCTATTGATAATAACCCATTCCGTCCACTATGAACAATTTTAAATATAGCATCTTTTGCTGCATCATCAATATTCTTGATAAAATGTTTATAATGGGTAGCAACTTGTTTTTTTAACCATTCAAGATTGTTGTTATAATTTCAAAACCTGACTGTCATCATCAGTGTTAATTAGTGTTTAGCTTCTGTACACGGTGATTGAACACAAAACGTTTTGTGATTGAACACAAAGCATTTGATATGATTTCTTTTTGGAAAGTTGATAAACCATACTTTGTTATTTCATACTGCTTCTATTTATTTAAGAATACTCTTTAAAAAAACAGTACAGATACTAATCAGAGTGTAAGTGTTAGTGAGTAGTTTAATAATGTATTCAAATATTTTAAGATATTTTTTAAAGTTAAAATATTGTATATAAAAATATTATTTATAAAGTTTTTAAAATTAAAGTTAAAACATGATTGCATAATTGTTACATTTATCATCGACTACCTGGGAAATCTGAAAACAAAATCTGTTTATTTATTCTCAAGTTCATAATGACTGACGAAGACTTTTATATAACTTTATAAATAATTTTTAATTATAAACATACATTATAAATACTTGTTAACATTCAAAAAACTTATTCTAATAACTGTACAATATTATATAATGTTTTTACAAAGATGTCTAGCTACGAAAATAGCTGTTTAACAAATGGTGGCTAAGACATTTTTCGAAATTTTACTTTTATTGTATTTGAACTTTATTTAATACACAGTTTACAAGTATTTACAACAAGCTTGTTAAAAACATCTTAACTATCTATAGATAACTCTGTGTGAAAAGCTTAACTAAACCATTTAGACTTTATATACCATTTTGGTTAGCATCTTTTTATTACAAGCAGTAAATCTTAGCAAAGAAAAGGTTTTCTGCTTGTAATGTTTCAGTATTATTAGACTGGATTTCATTTTTTAAATTCAGCCAGTTAATTGAAATTAAACCAAATTTCCCACAGGTCAAACTCATGTAATAAATTTTTTGGTTTGGAAATAATAAACAAGCCTTAATAAACCCTTTGGTTAATAAAAAGATATGATGTAATCTTACCAACTAGTATAACAAGAACCCTGAATTTCTGCAATTGATTTATTGAAGAAACTAAATATTAGGACAAAGTAACTAAAAGACAGGTGGGATGGTCTAGCAAAAGAACAGTGATAACCAATTTAAATTAATTTAAAATACAATTTTTAGACTTGTTCAAAGCATATTTGATGGTGTTGATTAACAATATTTCTTAGTAAAGAGACAACATTTTTTAATGCTTGAATTAGATTCAAACTATAAAAAATATCATTATTACTTGCTTGCACAATCGTGTAATCAAAAGTTATATCAAAAACAAGCGCGACAATAAAATATAAATTTGTTATTAACTTCAGTAGAAGTAGCATAGATTGTACAATTAAATGTTCTATTGATATTTAAAGACAAATAAAGAAAACCATAGGAATAAAAAACTTTTGTATAGTATCCATGCCATGATTTCACAATTTATAATATCCAAATAAAAATCAGTAATATTTTTTATTTTAACACTAAATAAATAAACTTTTCGTTTTACGTTTTTACTACAAAATCATTTCGTTTCGTTAGTGCTAAAAATTTGGAATTTTTAGCACCATAAAGACGTAATGATTGCGTAGGAAAGGGCAGAAAAATCATTTAAAATTCTTTCATAATCTAAGAAGAAGTAAACCTTTGATAATAAAGAGGACAATAATTCTCATAATTCACACAACAGGGGTAAACAATATGGCTAAATAATAATATATACTTAATAAGGGGTCGTCCACATATCAGGTCACGCAAATTTTGACCGTTTGAGACCCCTCTCCCCCCCCTCCCCTCCTTTCTCGTCACAACATAATAACTCTTACTAATAAGTTCCGTATGAGTTGTCACAAAAACATCACCCTTATCTCATTACCCCCTCCCCATCCTCCCTAAAGTGTGAAGTAATTTATGGACGAACCTAAGTCCAAAATCTGGATACTGTTATAATCAGTCAGGGACTCAAAGAGGGTAAGGATGATGCGTTTATCATCACAACCTTTTCATAGAGCCCCTTTAGTCACTCATTAAAAAAAAACTTTAATTTTTAAAGTAAAATAAAAATTCAATAATAAAAAAAGCAAAAATCATTTTTTTTTAGTGTAAAAAATTGAAAACAAAAAAATATTAAAACACATAAGAAAAAAAAATAAAAAATTTAAAAAATCTGAAAACAAATACTGTAAACTATAATATATACGTCAGGAATTAAGAAGATGCATTATAGTTTGTCGTTTAAACGATGAAATGCTTTTTAGGCCTTTAATATTTTTATTTTGGAAATGATTCCATATTGATGGACCACGGTTTGTATTTAAAAAACTTGACTGCTGTTATTTAATTTTCCCTAGGTGATAGTCGTACCTGGTATTTGAACGCAGATTATATTTTTCAGAAAATGATATCAAGAAATTATCTGAAAAAACGCTTGATAGAAGATTGTTTTTATACTTATACATAAAAATTAATATCTGTAATGTGTTAAGTTTCTCAATATCTAGAACCATCATGCTTTTCATCACTTGGGCCGGGTTTACTGACCTATTTAAATAACTAATTGTTTTGCATGAATGGTTTTGCAGACTTTGCAATTTTAGCAATTTTGTTTTATTGGTGCTGGTCCATTCAACATTTGTGTACAAAAGCTGACTAAGTAATTACGTGATTTACTATCGAGAAAAGGTCTTGACTTATACAAAACACCTATTACAGAGGACACCTTTGTTTTAAGAAGACCAATATCCCAGCAAACATGACAACGTTGAATCAACGTTGAAAACCGGTCGCAAAAGATGTTGCGGAAACGTTGACAAAGTAATCGATTTTGCAAAGATATGTAACTTTGTTTAATAGACGTTAATTAAACGTCATTGCGTAACGTTGAAAAAGCGTTACTAAATGACGTTACAAAAGCGTCGCAACTAAACGTTGAAAAAGCGTTACATAAAAAGCGTTGTATAAACGTTGCGACTTAACGTTGAAAAAACGTTACCTAAAAAGCGTTGCATAAACGCTGTTAAAGCAGTCTATTTTGCAAGGATTTGTAACGTTGTTAGTAAAACGTCGATTTAACGTGACTCAAAGACGTCGATTAAAGGTTGAAATATAACGTTGAATCAACGCTTAAATGTGCTGTTTTAAATATCGCAAAATATTATTAAACGTAATTAAACGTTGCTATAATATATATATATATATATATATATATATATATATATATATATATATATATATATATATATATATATATATAAATATATATATATATATATATATAAATATAAATATATATATATATATATATATATATATATATATATATATATATATATATATATATATATATATATATATATTGATTTCGCAAATAAAACTATATTGTAATTTGAACTCTGCCCTCGCAATATTTTCAAAATCAATTTTTAATACAAACAGTAATATACAATGATAAATATAAAAAAGCTTAAAATATACAACTTATAGATATATATATAAAAATATTAATATTTTCTTTAAAATTTATGTGTGTGAGTGTTTGCATATATATATTTATGCAATATATAAAAATACAATTAACAGGAGATCGGATCGATAGGCCAGGATATCATTGAGATACAGAATCTAAATCAAAAAACAAAACTCGTACCATTAGTAGTCTGAAAGCAAATGTAAAAAAAAAATGTTATCAAATTAGTATAATTATTATTAAATTTTAAAAGTAAAAATAAATATATATATACATATATATAACATATTTATATATATAATTTATAATTATAGGTTCAGGTATCACTCCATTGACTAGTTTTTAACTATATGAGTGACAGCTAACCTTATTTATGTGAGTTTATAAATATTATTGTAAACTTCATATTTTATGGTTAAATAAATGGATTATTATTATTATATATAAAATAAATAGATAAATAAATTACATTTTCATTTCCTGTGAATTATCTTTAACAAACTCATGCAAATGCTGTTATGTAGAAATGCAGTTATTCGAACCTGCAGTTGTTCGAAATTTCGGTTATTCTAAACAATTTTTGCTCCCCTTGAAGATAAAAAAACACATTTAAGGAACAATTAAGCAAAATAAAAATAAAAAATGAACTATATTTTCAATGAATTGTAATATATTTATTATTTTACAAGGATAAAACTGAAGTAGCACCAAATTCCAAGGGTCTTTTTCTTTTTTACTTTCTACTTTAATTAAAATTTGAAAGAAACTTAAAGTAGGTCATTTTAAAGAGCATATTCAGTTATTCGAGTTTTGGGTTATTCGAAATAAATTCTTATACCCTTTGGAGGTTCGAATAACCGGGAGTTTACTGTATATATATATATATATATATATATATATATATATATATATATATATATATATATATACATATATACATATAATTATTTACGTCAGAATCTATATAACTGCAAAAGTTTTATGTTTTTTTTTAAATTTGATTCCAAAGAGAAAAAAAAACATTTATAACTCTTTTTAACTCAATGCAAAAGTAACTCTATTAAATGAACTTTGCTAACTTACAGTTTTTCTGCCTAAAATAAAAGTGACAAAAGTAAAAAACATCTACATTTTTATTATGAAATATAATGCTTTGTCAATAACTATTTACTTAAAAGTATTAACATCAAAAATATTTTGTTAAAGTTATTAACAATAAGCATTTTAAACTATATTTTTTGGAATTTATTTTCAGAAAAAGTTAATAATGGTTTTTAGAAAAATAATAATAATGGTTCATCATCAAAATTATTCATTGGACATCAGATTTCGGGTCACTTTTGATCGAAAAAAGGGCATAACCTACAAGCAATATGATGAAAAATATCAAATATCAGTAAGTGGTGTTAGGAAGATGTGTAAAACAACTGGTTCAGCTGAAAATCAGAAAAGATTTGGTCGCCCCATTAAGACTTCAACAATAACCGATATCCTAATTGCACTGATAAAAATAAAGAATTTAACAATAACCAAAAGGCAGATTGTTGAAAATCTTAAATTAAATGTTTCCTATCGAACTGTACAGATAAGATTTAATTTAAGTGGTTTAATAAATTAGGTGGTTTAAATAAACCTTCTCCAGATAAGTAAACACCTCATTAGTCGTATAAACAAAGAAAAACTTTTAGCATTTGCAAAACTGCATATTAACAAGTGTGAGGCATTTTGGAACTTAGTGTTATGGTCTGATAAGCATAAATGTCAAATACTTGGCTTAAAAAACGACAAAGAGTTTGGTGCAGACCTTGTGATGCACTCTTAGATAGAAATCTTACAAAAATAGTCTAGCATGGAGGTGGCTCGCCTATGGCTCGGGGGTTTTGATTCAAATAGTGTGGGACGACTGGTGAATGTTGAATGTATAATGACAGGGAAGTTGTGTCTTGATTGGGTTCCAAATTTCCAAAATTGATCGCAAATTTTTTTTTCACCATGACAACGACCCTAAACACACATGCAAAGCGACACAACAGTTCCTCAAAAAAAAGTAAAGCTAATATCCTTAAATGGCCGCCACAAAGACCAGACCTAAACCCTGTTAAAAATATAAGGGCAATTTTGAAATCTAAAATAATTGTATAATAGCTCATTTCATTTAATAGGGTTACTTTTACAATGATTTAAAAAAAATTATAAATATATTTTTTCTTGTTTACAATCAAATTTTAAAAACACATAAAATTTTTGAAGTTATGTAGATTCCAACGTAAATAATTTTGTTTTTATTGTTAGAGTTCTGAATTTATCAACAAGGTTAATGCTATACATGTATATATATATATATATATATATATATAAATATATATATATATATATATATATATATATATATATATATATATATATATATATATTACATATATATATATATATATATATATATATATATATATATATATATATATATATATATATATATATAGAACCCTTAGATGTTGTCCGAAAGTTTTTTCCATATTTTGTTGACAAAAAGTAAAAATTAAAATGCAAGACCGGAATTATTTTTTTTTAATAATGATAGACTGCCTGCCCCAACCAAACCCTCAGTCGATGTAGCAGCACTCCCTTGCGGGTCAGGCTATTTGTCAGTCGATGTAGCAGCACTCCCTTGCAAGTCAGGCTATTTGTCAGTCGATGTAGCAGCACTCCCTTATGAG
>NC_088926.1:7215000-7232500 GCF_038396675.1 Hydra vulgaris | reverse complement strand
ATTTATTTTAATATTATGTATTAATGCATGTAATTATGAATATATATATATATATATATATGTGTGTGTGTATATGTATTATATATATATATATATATATATATATATATATATATATATATATATATATATATATATATATATGTATATATAATATATACTTATATATATATACATATAAACATATGTTTTTGTTTATAAATGTATATATATATATATATATTTATATATATATGTATATATACATATATATACATACATTATATATATATATATATATATATATATATATATATATATATATATATATATATATATATATATATATATATATATATATATATATATATATATATATATATATATATATATATATATGTGTGTGTGTATATGAATATATATATATATATATATATATATATATATATATATATACACATATATATATATATATACATATAAACATATATTTTTGTTTATAAATGTATATATATATATTATATATATATATATATAATAAAACCATATACGTATATATAGATATATATATATATATATATATATATATATATATATAATTATATATATTTAAATATATATGTAAATAAAACAAATGATGCCTTTTTTTTAGATGATCTATTACAATGACTTCACAATCTTGGGCTTAAGTTGTTTATTTTAAAAACAGATTGAAGCAGAGGCAGTTGCTCTATGTTTTTGGGTAGAAGATGGTTGGTTATTTTTGTCAACTGGTGTTCATGCAATGAAAGCTGCCTATAATAGTTTTCCAATTGATTATTCATGGACCAAGCTTAGAGAAAAAAGATTTAAAGTTACTGGAGGTCATTAAATTTTACAGTACTCATTGCTATTTTAATTGTTTTATATGAATAAAAAAACTGTTATAGTTTTATATTAATGGTGAAGTACTATATCAAATAAACATCTAATAAGTCTTATTTTTATTTTGGGATAAGTAAAATTTTGATTCTGTTTATTGTATTATGATTGCCTAGATATATATCGTAATCTGTTTGCACTGGGTCTACATTTTAGTTTTTACATTTTTGTTTATATTTGTTTTACTAAATAATTACTTATAAGTATCTATTATTAGATAAAGAAATAGGCGAAGGATTTAATTTTACGACTACAGAGGACTCCAAAAAAGAACGAAAGTAGTTATGTCAGTGAATGATTGTGTTTCTCTTTGCATTTAACTTTTTTTATGGTGAAGATTATATAAAACCTAATATTAATTATTAGTCATATCTGATTTTAATAATACTGTTCAAAATTTTTTGACATGTGATATTTTGATTTTAGGTGTAAGTTTATTTAGTAAAGTTCTGGTGGATCAAAGATAGAGGAATGATATGGTTTTAACTGGTTTCCATCTTATGAACAAAGTACATTATATGATTTAAATTGATGGTTTATAGTTACAACTATTCAAGTAAGTTTAATTTAGTTAATTTATGCATATACGTATATATATATATATATATATATATATATATATATATATATATATATATATATATATATATATATATATATATATATATATATATATATATATATTAATATATATCTGTATATACGTGTATATATATGTATATATATATATATATATATATATATATATATATATATATATATATATATATATATATATATATATATATATATATATATATATATATATATATATATATATATATATATATATATATATATATATATATATATATATATATATATATATATATATATATATATATATATATATATATATATATATATATATATATACATGTATAGCATTAATATTTTTAATCAATTTAGAACTCTAACAATAAAAAAAAAATTATTTACAATGGAATCTACATAACTTCAAAAATTTGATTGTAATCAAAAAGAAAAAAATTTATAATTTTTTTTAAATCATTGTAAAAGTAACTCTTTTAAATGAAATGAGCTATTTTACAATCATTTTAGATTTCAAAATTGCCCATATATATTTTTAACAGGGTTAAGGTCTGGACTTTGTGGAGACGTTATTGAAGGATGTTAGCTTTACTTTTTTTTTAGGAACTGTTGTGTCGCTTTGCATGTGTTTAGGGTCGTTGTCATGGTGAAAAAAAAATTTGCGATCAATTCTTAAACGGATTGACATAAATTTTTTTAAAGCCAATTAACATACAACTTTCCTGTCATTATACATTCAACATTCACCAGTCGTCCCACACTATTTGAACCAAAACATCCCCGAGCCATAGGCGAACCACCTCCATGCTAGACTGTTTTTGTAAGATTTCTATCTAAGAGTGCATCACAAGGTCTGTGCCAAACTCTTTGTCGTTTTTAAGCCAAGTATTTGACATTTATTCTTATCAGTCCATAACACTAAGTTCCACAATGCCTCACACTTGTTAATATGCAGTTTTGCAAATGCTAAAAGTTTTTCTTTGCTTATACGATTAATGAGGGGTTTACTTTTCTGGAGAAGGTTTATTTAAACCACCTAAATTATTAAAGCACTTAAATTAAGTCTTCTCTGTACAGTTCGATAGGAAACATTTAATTTAAGATTTTCAACAATCTGCCTTATTTTATTGTTGAATTTTTTTTAGGTTATTGTTGAATTTTTTTTTTTATCAGTGCAATTAGGATATTTGTTATTGTTGAAGTCCTAATGGGGCGACCAAGTCTTTTCTGATTTTCAGCAGAACCAGTTGTTTCATACTTTATACACATCTTCCTAACACCACTTACTGATATTTGATATTTTTCATCACATTGCTTGTAGGTTAAGCCCTTTTTTCGATCAAAAGTGACCCAAGATCTGATGTCCAATGAATAATTTTGATGATAAACCATTATTATTATTTTAACTTTTTCTAAAAATAAATTCCAAAAAATATAGTTTAAAATGCTTATTGTTAATAACTTTAACAAAATATTTTTGATGTTAATACTTTTAAATATATAGTTATTGACAAAGGATTATATTTCATAATAAAAATGTAGATGTTTCTTACTTTTGTCACATTTATTTTAGACAGAAAAACTGTAAGTTAGCAAAGTTCATTTAATAGAGTTACTTTTGCATTGAGTTAAAAAGAGTTATAAATGTTTTTTTTTTCTCTCTGGAATCAAATTTAAAAAAAAACTTAAAACTTTTGCAGTTATATAGATTCTGACGTAAATAATATTGTATATATTTATATATATATATAAATATATATATATACAATATTATATAATTTTGTATATATATATATATATATATATATATATATATATATATATATACAAAATTATATAATTTTGTAAATATATATATACAAAATTATATAATTTTGTATATATATATATATACAAAATTATATAATTTTGTATATATATATATATATATATATATATATATATATATATATATATATATATATATATATATATATATATATATATATATATATATACAAAATTATATAATTTTGTGTATATATATATATATATATATATATATAATTTTGTATATTAGTAATAGAAAATCACTTAATATGCATACAAAATATATACAATATATACAAATTTATATATACATAATTATATAATTTTTATATAATTTTGTTCTAATATAATTGCTCTGTTCTTTCAAGAAAATTGAGCACTCTATTGTGTAGAATACTTTTTAAAGTTGTTTAAATATACATAATTATGTATTTATATATATATATATATACAAATATATATAATTTTGTATATATATATATATATATATATATACAAAATTATTTTTGTATATAAATATATATATATATATATATATATATATATATATATATATATATATATATATATATATATATATATATATATATATATATATAGTAAATTCCCGGTTATTAGAGACTCCAAGGGGTATAAGAATTTATTTCGAATAACCTGAAACTCTAATAACTGAATATGCTCTTTAAAATGACTTACTTTAAGTTTCTTTCAAATTTTAATAAAAGTAGAAAGTAAAAAAGAAAAAGACCCTTGGAACTTGGTGCTACTTCAGTTTTATCCTTGTAAAATAATAAATATTTTACAATTCATTGAAAATATAGTCCATTTTTTATTTATTTTTTGTTCCTTAAATGTGTTTTTTTATCTTCAAGGGGAGCAAAAATTGTTTCGAATAACTGAATTTTTAAACAACTACAGGTTCGAATAACTGCATTTCTGCATAACAGCATTTGCATGAGTTTGTTAAAGAAAATTCAAAGGAAATAAAAATTGCTTTGAATAAGCAGACAATTTTAATAAGTGCCATTTTGTATAACCGGGAGTTTACTGTATAATAAATAAATAAATATGTATATATATAAATTTTAACTAAAATGAGTGACTGGACATTGTTAACTATTTTATAACCGAAAGTGGTCCTAAATCAGCGGCTTTTCGAACTTTAGTTTTGACTGAATCCATTAGGTTGAAAAAGTAGTCTGGATCAAACTCTTTCAACTTTAATCGAATTCTATTCTTAAGGTGGTCAAGATTTTTCGCAGTAAATCCATTTCCATAAACTTTTGCTTTTAAATGTGCCCAAAAATTTTCAATTGGCCTTAACTGCGGTACATTTGGGGGGTTATCTTTAGCGTCGACAAAGTTAATACCTAAAGTGTTGTAAGTTTCTAATGTGTGTTTTGCATAATGACATCTCGCTCCGTCAGGCCAAAATAAAATTTTCATGTTTTGATGCTTGGAATTTATAAATGGAAGAAGTCTTTTTGTAATACATTCTTTAGAATAAGTTTTTGCATCAAGTGCACAGTTTTTTACAGCAAAATAAGGCGATGAATGACCAAAACGACTGATTGCAATCCAAACGAGAACTTTTCCGTCAAACTTTTTTTTGAAGTTGAATTTAATGTTATGATCAGTTTGAGAACTATCCTTTGTATAGTAGCCAGAGTTTTGTGAACAGTTTCCGCACCATTTACACAGAAATAAGATTCATCGTCCATGATGATTTCAAACTCATTTGATGGCTTGAAAAAAGTTTTTGAAAGTTTTAATAAGTTTTTCTTTTGTTTAATTTCTTGCTTTTCTATTGTTTTTAGTGCATTTTTTCTTTTGGTATACTTTAGTCCATGCATACTTAATAATCTATTTACGTATGAAACGCTTATTTTATATTTTAGTGCCAATTTTCTTTGCGAAATCCCGATTCTCTCTTCTGCTCTTGCAATCATGGACTCTCTCTTTTCTGGTGTAATTTTAATAGGTTTTCTGCCACAACCGATTTTTCTATTCATTGGCAAATTATTTTCAGACCTTTTAATTATGTCTTAAATTGTAGATTTAGCGATTCCCATTTTCTTAAAATGATTCACTGTAAATTTCTTTCCACTGTTTATGTTTTGTTTATAAAAATTTCAAATCACATTTCTAACATCGTTCTCTTTTAGATGCTCCATGTTTGTTTGAATTAATTGTTTAAACTCAATTTTGCCACAAAATGAAACTGTTGTTGTTGACCGATTAAATTTAAAAATTTCGAATCGAAAATTCGAAATTTAGAACAATTTGTGTACATTTGAAATCAGTCCGGATTTTTTGTGAACAGACGTTATAATAATAATGATCCATTTATTTAACCATAAAATATGAAAATTTACAATAATATTTATAAACTCACATAAATAAGGTTAGGTGTCACTCATATAGTTAAAAACTAGTCAATGGAGTGATCCTACCTATAATTATAAATTATATATATAAATAAGTTATATATATATATATGTATGTATATATATATATATATATATATATATATATATATATATATATATATATATATATATATATATATATATATATATATATATATATATATATATATATATATATATATATATATATATATATATATATATATATATATATATATATATATATATATGTATATATATATATATATATATATATATATATATGTATATATGTATATATATATATATATATATATATATATATATATATATATAAATATATATATCTATATATATATATATATATATATATATATATATATATATGTATATATATATATATTTTTACTTTTTAAATTTAATAATAATTATACTAATTTAATAACATTTTTTTTTTACATTTGCTTTTAGACTACTAATGGTACAAGTTTTGTTTTTTGATTTAGATTCTGTATCTCAATGATATCCTGGCCTATCGATACGATATCATGTTAATTGTATTTTTATATATTGCATAAATATATATGCAAACACTCACACACATAAATTTTAAAGAAAAAATTTATATTTTTATATATATATCAATAAATTGTATATGTTAAGCTTTTTTATATTTATCATTGTATATTGCTGTTTGTATTAAAAACTGATTTTGGAAATATTGCGAGGGCAGAGTTCAACTTACAATTTAGTTTTATTTGCCAATTCAATATATATTATAGCCACGTTTAATTACGTTTAATAATATTTTGCGATATTTTATACAGCGGATTTAAGCGTTGATTCAACGTTATATTTCAACCTTTACTCGACGTCTTTGAGTCACGTTAAATCGACGTTTTACTAACAACGTTACAAATCCTTGCAAAATAGACTACTTTAACTGCGTTTATGCAACGCTTTTTAGGTAACGTTTTTTTAACGCTAAGTTGCGACGTTTACTCAACGCTTTTTATGTAACGCTTTTTCAACGTTTAGTTGCGACGCTTTTGTAACGTCATTTAGTAACGTTTTTTCAACGTTACGCAATAACGTTTAATCAACGTCTATTAAACAGCGTTACATATCTTTGCAAAATCGATTACTTTGTCAACGTTTCCGCAACATCTTTTGCGACCGGTTTTCAACGTTGATTCAACGTTGTCATGTTTGCTGGGTTAGCTTGGAAAGTAAAATACTGTGATCAACTGTATCAAAGGTCTTGGAAAGATCAATAAAAACTCCTAATACCAGTTCATCACTATCAAGCAACTTATATATTTTGTCAGCAAGTTTAATAATAGCATGTTCAGTAGAGCGATTGCTTTGAAATCCAAACTGATTTTTGTATAATAAATTGTTTAATGTAAAGTACTTATTAACTCTATTATAATGACTCTCTCATATACTTTTGAAAAACTGGGAGTAGAGAAATAGGTCGGTTGTTAGAAACATTATTGCAATCACCTTTTTTTAGAATGGGATTAATTTTGGCTAATTTAAGTTTGTCAGGGAATATACTATTTTCAAATGAAGATAATATTAAATAAAATAATGGTTTACTAATGCTGTCCATAACATAAATAGCTACATTACTGAAAATACCATCATATCCACATGACTTGTTGCGTTTAAGTTCAATAATTGCTTTATTAAATTCAAGTTTAGTTATCTTTTCATTCCCAGCAAACATGACAACGTTGAATCAACGTTGAAAACCGGTCGCAAAAGATGTTGCGGAAACGTTGACAAAGTAATCGATTTTGCAAAGATATGTAACGTTGTTTAATAGACGTTGATTAAATGTTATTGCGTAACGTTGAAACAACGTCACTAAATGACGTTACAAAAGCGTCGCAACTAAACGTTGAAAAAGCGTTACATAATAAGCGTTGAATAAACGTCGCAACTTAGCGTTGAAAAAACGGTACCTAAAAAGCGTTGCATAAACGCTGTTAAAGCAGTCTATTTTGCAAGGATTTGTAACGTTGTTAGTAAAACGTCAATTTAACGTGACTCAAAGACGTCGAATGGAGGTTGAAATATAACGTTGAATCAACGCTTAAATGCGCTGTATAAAATATCGCAAAATATTATTAAACGTAATTAAACGTGGCTATAATATATATTGAATTGGCAAATAAAACTAAATTGTAAGTTGAATTCTGCCCTCGCAATATTTCTAAAATCAATTTTTAATACAAACAGTAATATACAATGATAAATATAAAAAAGCTTAACATATACAATTTATAGATATATATATAAAAATATAAATATTTTCTTTAAAATTTATGTGTGTGAGTGTTTGCATACATAATTATGCAATATATAAAAATATAATTAACATATAAATAACAATTAACAGGATATCGTATCGATAGGCCCTGTATCATTGAGATACAGAATCTAAATCAAAAAACAAAACATGTAACATTAGTAGTCTGAAAGTAAATGTAAAAAAAATGTTATTAAATTAGTATAATTATTATTAAATTTAAAAAGTAAAAATATATATATATATACATATATATACATATATATATATATATATATATATATATATATATATATATATATATATATATATATATATATATATATATATATATATATATATATATATATATATATATATATATATATATATATATATATATATATATATATATATATATATATATATATATATATATATATATAACTTATTTATATAAATATTATTGTAAATTTTCATATTTTATGGTTAAATAAATGGATTATTATTATTATATATAAAATATATAGATAAATAAATTACATATATATATATATAAATTATATATATATATGTATAAATTATATATATATATATATATATATATATATATATATATATATATATATAAATATTTATATATATATATATACATATTTATTTATTTACTATACAGTAAACTCCCGGTTATTCGAAATGGCATTTATTAAAATTTTCTGCTTATTCAAAGCAATTTTTATTTCCTGTGAATTTTCTTTAACAAACTCATGCAAATGCTGTTATGCAGAAATGCAGTTATTCGAACCTGCAGTTGTTCAAAATTTCGGTTATTTGAAACAATTTTTGCTCCCCTTGAAGATAAAAAAACACATTAAAGGATCAAAAAATAAATAAAAAATGGACTATATTTTCAATCAATTGTAAAATATTTATTATTTTACAAGGATAAAACTGAAGTAGCACCAAATTCCAAGGGTCTTTTTCTTTTTTACTTTCTACTTTTAAAATTTGAAAGAAACTTAAAGTAGGTCATTTTAAAGAGCATATTCAGTTATTCGAGTTTCGAAAATATAATCAATTATAAATATGTCAAATTTATCTCAAACACCCTGTATATATATATATATATATATATATATATATATATATATATATATATATATATATATATATATATATATATATATATATATATATATATATATATATATATATATATATATATATATACAGGGTGTTCGGGATAAATTTGACATATTTATAATTGATTATATTTTTTTGTAGATTAGAGGTATTATTACATACTAAAGGTCATTTAAAAGTTTGAACCCTTCTTCATTCATATACAAGATGTCAGAAAGGATGGATGACTGGAACCCACCTAAATCATGGAAGAGAATAACTTGCATCATGATGATTCGTGCCGGCCATCAAAATAAGGATATTATGACTGCTGCCCAATGCTCCCGGAACACAGTAAAAACAATCAGGTATGAACTAGAGACTTGCAATGGTGACTACGAGGATGTAGTAAGAAGAGACTCTAACAGACGATCTGATTGCGTTCGTACAGCAGAAATCCTCGCAAGTTTGCAGGAACAGGTGTTGAAGAACCCTGGCATTGGAATTCAGGCTTTGTCACGAGAAATGAATGTTGCATCCTCTACTATGAAGCTTGCACTCAATGAAGACCTTTGCTACTACTCATACAAGCATCCATATATATATACAAAATTATATAATTTTGTATATATATATATATATATATATACAAAATTATATAATTTTGTATATAAATATATATATATACAAAATTATATAATTTTGTATATAAATATATATATATATATACAAAATTATATAATTTTGTATATATATATATATATACAAAATTATATAATTTTGTATATATATATATATATATATATATACAAAATTATATAATTTTGTATATATATATATATACAAAATATATAATTTTGTATATATATATATATACAAAATTATATAATTTTGTATATATATATATATATATATATATATACATATATATATATATATATGCAGGTCTGCAGGAACAGGTGTTGAAGAACCCTGGCATTGGAATTTGGGCTTTGTCACGTGAAATGAATGTTGCATCCTCTACTATGAAGCTTGCACTCAATGAAGACCTTCGCTACTACTCATACAAGCATCCATATATATATACAAAATTATATAATTTTGTATATATATATATATATAGATATAATTATATAATTTTGTATATATATATATATATAAAATTATATAATTTCGTATATATATATATAATATATATATATATATATATATATATATATATATATATATATATATATATATATATATATATATATATATATATATATATATATATATATATATATATATATATATATATATATATATATATATATATATATATATATATATATACAATATTATTTACGTCAGAATCTATATAACTGCAAAAGTTTTGAGTTTTTTTTTAAATTTGATTCCAGAGAGAAAAAAAAAAACATTTATAACTCTTTTTAACTCAATGCAAAAGTAACTCTATTAAATGAACTTTGCTAACTTAGAGTTTTTCTCTCTAGAAAATAAATGTGACAAAAAGTAAGAAACATCTACATTTTTATTATGAAATATAATGCTTTGTCAATAACTATTTACTTAAAAGTATTAACATCAAAAATATTTTGTTAAAGTTATTAACAATAAGCATTTTAAACTATATTTTTTGGAATTTGATTTTAGAAAAAGTTAAAATAATAAAAAATGGTTTATCATCAAAATTATTCATTGGACATCAGATCTTAAGTCACTTTTGATCAAAAAAAGGGCCTAACCAACAAGCAATGTGATGAAAAATATCAAATATCAGTAAGTGGTGTTAGGAAGATGTGTATAAAGTATAAAACAACTGGTTCTGCTGAAAATCAGAAAAGACTTGGTCGCCCCATTAAGACTTCAACAATAACCAATATCCTAATTACAGTAACAAAAAAAAAATTCAACAATAACCTAAAGGCAGAATGTTGAAAAACTAAATGTTTTCTATCGAACTGTACAGAGAAGACTTAATTTAAGTGGTTTAATAATTTAGGTGGTTTAAATAAACCTTCTTTTGAAAAGTAAACCCCTCATTAGTTGTATAAGCAAAGAAAAACTTTTAGCATTTGAAAAACTGCATATTAACAAGTGCGAGGCATTTTGGAACTTAGTGTTATGGACTGATAAGAATAAATGTCAAATACTTGGATTAAAAAACGACAAAGAGTTTGGCGCAGACCTTGTGATGCACTCTTAGATAGAAATTTTACAAAAACAGTCTAGCATGGAGGTGGTTCGTCTATGGCTCGGGGATGTTTTGATTCAAATAGTGTGGGACAACTGGTGAATGTTGAATGTATAATGACAGGGAAGTTGTATGTTGATTGGTTTTCAAAAAATTAATGTCAATCCGTTTAAGAATTGATAGCAAATTTTTTTTTCACCATGACAACGACCCTAAACACACATGCAAAGCAGCATGTGTGTTTAGGGTCGTTGTCATCTTAAAAAAAAAGTAAAGCTAACATCCTTAAATGGCCGCCTCAAAGTCCAGACCTTAACCCTGTTGAAAATATATATGGGCAATTTTGAAATCTAAAATAATTGTAAAATAGCTTATTTTATTTAATAGAGTTACTTTTACAATGATTTAAAATATTTTAATGATTTAAAATATTTTTACTATAAATATTTTTTTTCTTGATTACAATCAAATTTAAAAAAAAAAACAATTTTTGAAGTTATGTAGATTTCAACGTAAATAATTTTGTTTTTATTGTTAGAGTTCTGAATTTATCAAAAATGTTAATGCTATACATGTATATATATATATATATATATATATATATATATATATACATATATATACATATATATATATATATATATATATATATATATATATACATAAATATATATATATATATATATATACATATATATATATATCGATATATTTATATATATATATCTATGTATACATATATATATATACGTATATACATATATATATATATATACATATATACATATATATATATATATATGTATATACATATATATATATATATACATATATATGTATATACATATATATATATATATACATATATATATATATATATATATATATATACATACATATATATATATATATATATATATATATATATATATATATATATATATATATATATATATATATATATATATATATGTATATAAATAAATATAGACATACATTTTATGGAAGTCAAATTTTACAATTAAAAATAGTCACAATTCCATACATAAATTAACTAAATTAAACTTACTTGAATAGTTGTAACTATAAACCATCAATTTAAATCATATAATGTACTTTGTTCATAAGATGGAAACCAGTTAAAACCATATCATTCCTCTATCTTTGATCCACCAGAACTTTACTAAATAAACTTACACTTAAAATCAAATTATCACATGTCAAAAAAAATTAAACAGTATTATTAAAATCAGATATGACTAATAGTTATTATTAAGTTTTATTTATTCTTCACCATATAAAAAGTTAAATGCAAAGAGAAACACAATCATTTTTATCGATATATATATATATACATATATATATATATCGATATATTTATATATATATATCTATGTATACATATATATATATACGTATATACATATATATATATATATACATATATACATATATATATATATATATAAATACGCATTTACATATATATATATATATATATATATACATATATATATATATATATATATATATATATATATATATATATATATATATATATATATAAATAAATATAGACTTATACATTCAATGGAAGTCAAATTTTACAATTAAAAATAGTCACAATTCCATACATAAATTAACTAAATTAAACTTACTTGAATAGTTGTAACTATAAACCATAAATTTAAATCATATAATTTACTTTGTTATTAAGATGGAAACCAGTAAAAACCATATCATTCCTCTGTCTTTGATCCACCAGAACATTACTAAATAAACTTACACCTAAAATCAAATTATCACATGTCAAAAAAATTTAAACAGTCTTATTAAAATCAGATATGACTAATAATTAATATTAAGTTTTATTTATTCTTCACCATATAAAAAGTTAAAGGCAAAGAAAAACACAATCATTCACTAACATAATTACGTTCATTCTTTTTTGGAGTCCTTTGTAGTCGTAAAATTAAATCCTTCACCTACTTCTTTATCTAATAATAGATACTTATAAGTAATTAATTAGTAAAACAAATATAAACAAAAATGTAAAAACTAAAACGTAGACCCAGTGCAAAAAGATTACGATATATATCTTGGCAATCATAATACAATAAACAAATTCAAAACTTTACTTATCCCAAAATTCAAAACTTTACTTATCCTGGCTTTCATTGCATGAACACCAGTTGACAAAAATAACCAACCATCTTCTAACCAACAACATAGAGCAACTGCCTCTGCTTCAATCTGTTTTTAAAATAAACAACTTAAGCCCAAGATTGTGAAGTCATTGTAATAGATCATCTAAAAAAAAAAAAGGCATCATTTGTTTTATTTACATATACATATAAATATATAAAATTATATATATATATATATTTATATATACATATATGTTTATATATATATATATATATATATATATATATATATATATATATAATATATATATATATATATATATATATATATATATATATACATATATACATTTATAAACAAATATATATGTTTATATGTATATATATATTTGTATATATACATATATATATATATATATACATATATATATATATATATATATATATAATATATATATATATATATATATATATATATAATGTGAATATATGTATGATATATATATATATATACATATACACACATATATACATATATATATATATATATTATCTATATATATATATATATATATATATATATATATATATATATATAAAATGTATGTATATATATATGTATATATACATATATATATAATTATATATAATATATATATATATATATATATATATATATATTTATATATACATTTATAAACAAATATATATGTTTATATGTGATATATATATATATATATATATATATATATATATATATATATATATATATATGTATATATTATATATACATATATATATATAAAAATACATATACACATATATATATATATCATATATTTATTCATGTATATATAAAATGTATATATTTCTGATATATATATATATATATATATATATATATATATATATATATATATATATATATATATATATACATTATATATATAATATATATATATATATATATATATATATATATATATATATATATATATATATATATATATATATATATATATATAATCATAATTACATGCATTAGTACATAATATTAAAATAAATAAAAATACATATCAAAGGTATGTGATAAATAATAAATGTTAGAATTATATATACAACACCAACTCCAAAATTAGGACTAGAAATATAAACATTATATATACATATATAAAATGTATATATTTCTTTTATATATATTCATAAATTTACCCATATATATATATATATATATATATATATATATATATATATATATATATATATATATATATATAAATATATATATATATATATATATATATATATATATATATATATGCATAAATACATATTATTAAAATAAATAAAAACATATGATAAAGAATAAATGTTGGAATAAACAACACCAACTCTATAATTAGGACTTGATACTTTTCCTATTAAAATTAGAAGTTTTTTAAAAAAAATGGAAATAAAGTTTTTTATCCAAACGTGTTTTTATATAAAAAAAACTTAATAATGCATACTTTCATTATTGGTCGAAGATTTTATACTGAATGTTTGCTTGATAATTAGGGTAAGGTGTTTAAAGTTTTTCAAATAAATAAAAAAATTAGTCTGTGAACAGACTAAATTTAGTCTGACATATTATGTTTTATTAATTTTGATATTACTTAAAACATCTGAATCTTATTAAAATTAAGTGCTATTTTTAACTTAGAAGTAACATATTTAATACAACTTTGCAATTTATTAAAATGGTCTTTTTAAAATAAATAAATCATCAACAAAATTAACCTGAATAAACCTAATATACTCTGAGATTTATGTATATTATATACAATTTGATGCAAAATCTAAAAGTTTTAAATTAGCCGCAATAAATTGAAGTTATAAAACATAACTTTATTAAAATATTTTTTCTATACGATTTGCATGCATTCTATTAAGTTTTCATTGCCTTTTCTTTACGGCAAATTATTTTTGTAATGGCTAGTTAATGAGACAATATTTTTCAATGTGTCACTTCCTTAACGTTGTCAAAACAACGTTTAATTAACGTTGGCAAAATAACACTTTTTCAACGTTTTTTAACTACCACATTTTCAACGTTGGTATATGTAACGTTGAATAAGCGTTGTTTCATAAATAGCTTAAATACGTTGAAAAAGCAGCTAATGTCTAACGTTGATAAACCTTCAACTTTGCGACGTTTTTACAGTGATTATTTGCGTACTTTTATTCAACGTTGAATAAACGCGGTTTTTTGAGAAGATAATATAAGTTGATATTTATACGCTTATTCAACGTTGAAAATGTGACGTTTAAACAGCGGTTTATTTTTAACGTTGATGAAGCATAGATTTTGAATCGTCATTAAAATGGCTTTTTGCGTAAGTTGTTGATTCCACGTTGAATTAACGTCTTTTTTTGAGAAGCTAAATTACGTTACAATTTCAACGCTTATTCAACGTTTAAATTTACCGCGATTTAGTATGCAATAACAAACATTGATTCAACGTTGAAAGCGCGTTGTTTTTGTGACTGTAACGCTTTTTCTACGCTGCGACCGGTTTTCAACGTTGATTCAACGCTGACATGTTTGCTGGGTTATTTATACTAGTGTTGGCTTTTTCTTCCAAAAAATTATTAAATTTTTTATTTCGTTGCGCAATGTTAGAAGCCAACATTAAGAAAATATTTGTTAAATTCTTGACATTTATTTGTTTCACTTATTATAATTTTTTTTATCGGAAATTAATTTTTGTGGTAAGCAAGTATGCTTCTTTTTTTCTCTTCCTGTTAGTTGGTTTATAACAGCCCAAGTCCTTTTTATGTCGAATTTATGCTTATCAAGTTGATTAGAAAAATATCTTATTTTTCCTTCTTTTATAATATGTTGAAAAAACTTTTTATAATTTTTGTAGATTTTTTCATCATCTTTATTTTTTGATTTCAAAAATTTTGCGTAAAGTTTTTGTTTTCTTTTTGATGCTTTAGTTAAAGTTATTGTCATCTATGGATTCTTATATCCCTTGTTTTTTATTTTTGCAGTTATTTTTGGGCATATATTTTCAAAGATATTTTGAAATGTGCTTGAGAAATTATCAAACGCAATATTAGGATCTGTTGATGAATAAATGTTATCCCATCGTTTTATTTGCGGTTTTTTTTTTAAATTATTCAGGTTTTTTACTAACCAGGTCTGTTACTAAGATTTTATGTCAACTCAAGTTTCTAATAAAGTTTTATAACTCAAAAGTTAGTTTAACCTTTATCAAAATATTAAAATTGTTTTTTTAAATAATCGCAAAATTATGAAATCGAAATTATATTATGTTTTCCAAATTTTAATTTCTTTCCAACCATTTCAAATAATTAACCGTGCATAATTTGTTTAATTAACCGTGCATAATTTGTTTAGTTGTTGCTGTAGTTTAGTTTCAATAGTTATAGTATATAATAAAAGTTACAAAATATTCAAGTTAAAAAAACTTTTATTTGACTTTCTTGTGTACGTCTAACGACAAAAAAAGTCTTATGAAAAAAAAAAGAAGAGTAAATTTAATAAAATTGTAAAATGCGAATTTTAAATCAAACAATTGGGATAACAATATATTACGTCATTTCATAGTTACATGACGTAAGACTGATATTCAAAGAAAGTTTACTAAAAACGTATTCTGAATTGTGCTTTCTTTTATACAAATCATAAAATCGTAAAATCTCTCACCTTACTAGATGATCTGGAAACATCAAAAAAACCTGAAAATCACTGTTAAATAATTATAAAATATTTTGCAATATTTTTGGTTCCAAGCTCTAATCACCGCATATTTTTACAAAACATTTTTATTTGATATATGGAAATTTTTATTCGATAACATGAAAATACTTAAATTTGGAGTTTTGACAATGCCTAAAAGTGTCATTACTAAAACATCAAAAAATCCAGCGTCCGCCACTGTTTCATTTTTCAATTTGTTTTAGACTCACCAAATAGCCTTGATATATCACATTTCGCTTCGTTTTTAGTCTATATTACTTG
>NC_088926.1:7110000-7210000 GCF_038396675.1 Hydra vulgaris | reverse complement strand
GCTACTTCAATTCTTCTTTAAACATATTGGCGTCCATTCGTTCCAAATATTTCGAATTTGGACTCATCGGTGTACAGAACCCGATTAAACATTTCCTGGGCCCAATCTTTGTGTTGTTTTGCATATTTAAGTCGTTTTTCTTTATTGCCAAACCGTAATAATGGTTTTCGAACTGCAACACTCCCTCTTAATCCCATAAATTTTTCCCAGTTGTTGTGTTAATGTCTTTTGCCAGCTCGGTTGATGCTATTTTTGTATTTCTTAAAGATAGGGTTTTTTAATATTTATTGTCATCTTTTGTTACCTCAGGAGGTCTACGACTTTTCTTTCTATCTTTAAGGGAGCCAGTTTCTCTAATTTCTTTAACAGCATTCTTCGAATATCCTGTTTTGGATGTAGTTGTTATGACACATCGTTTTAATAAATAGACAAACAAATCCCTCATGTTTCCTCATCAACTTTGTTTATTTATTCAAAATAATATATTCTTTCAACTTTTCTTATATATTATTAAACTTAAGTACGCTTTAAAAAAATTACATAGGAAAAAAGTTGTAAAAACGTCTAATTATACAAGTGGTCTAAAACTTATTCACAGTACTGTATATATTATATATATGTATATATATATATATATATATATATATATATAATATATATATATATATATATATATATATATATATATATATATATATATATATATATATATAAATATAGTTTATTTTGTATAATTAGAAAACACTTCTAAAGAAATGAATATATCAGAATATAATATGCATTTATATAAGATCTTATTTTATGCACAAATAAAATCGTATTTTTTTTAGTAAATACTCTGGTGAATATATACCCCCTCGGCATAAACTTCCTCCAAGAAGAAGAAATAAAGAAGCATGGGTTTTAAGGCATATAGATAGATTTCCCAACAAAAGCGTCACCACATAATCGTAGAAATGAACTTTAATCAAAAAGAATGTATAATTATCTTAGTATGTATATTTCATATAAATTTTTAATTGTTCATTAATTTGTTCATTAGTTTTTGATTTATCTTCTTTTAATTAATAGTATTTTAATTCCTCCATTTTATTTTAAATCTTTTTATTTTATATTTATCAAACATTTCTTCTTTTAGTTGTTGGTTTTTTTAAGATTTTTGATTTACATTTTTATTTTAGTAATATACTAAAATAAATCACTCAGTAATTTATTTCTGAATAGGCCATACCTAGCATAAAAAGATTAGGGAGTATGAAGGGAGCTTAAAAAAATAGTATATTAAATTTCATTCGAAAAAAAAAAATATTTTTGTTCGTAAAATTTTCGTTATTACATTTGTATTATTATTATAAAAGTCGTTATTACATTTGTATTATTATTACCTAGGGGGAGGGGGTACCCGGGGCACTGACCTCTTCTTTCCCACTTTTTTTCTAAAGGACCTTTTTTTTATTGTTATTATTATTTTTTTAAGAAATTTCTAGATATAGTGGACTTCTTTTAGAAATTAAATTTTGAGGTGGTTAATCATAAATCAAGAATAATCGTTAAAAAAGATTTTGTATATGGTATATGGGAATGCATTTTTCATAGAGGGATAGGATATAAAATTTAATAAAACTTTATAAAACGACAAATAAATACTATAAATCAAAATTATTGGCGATATTGGCGCAACGCAATTTTCAAGTAAAAGTAAAACTGAAAAACTTGATTTAATTTTGAACATTTCATAATTTGATGTTTGAATAAGTTAAAATTTGCATACACTTTCGTTTGTAAAAAAAACCAGGGTTCTTTGACGTCATTAACTTGGGTGTAATGGCTGCCGTGAATTCTGTGCATACAAAAATGAGTAACGGTAACAACAGCATTAAGTTCAATAATAATATTTTAGTTATCCGCACCATTATAATACGGTTTTTGGTGAGTCTATTCCACACCAATCATTTCTATACTTATCCCTTACTTCAATATTTTATAGAAAGCGGTAAAAAAAACAATTTATATAAATATGTATATATGTATATGTATATATGCATATAGAAAAACTATACATATTGTCTACCTTTTAAAATTATGAAAAAAAAATTTTAACACAATAAACTTTATAAAATTTTAAACGCTTAGGTAGTGCAAACCAGACGCGGACTGGCCCACCGGGAAATTTCCCGGTGCGCCTCACCATCCTTGGCGCCCCTCTTCACGCCACAACACTATTACTCTATGTTATATATAAATAATAACTATAAAAACATTTAGTGTTATCGCTTCAAGTGCAAATTCATGATCCTTCAATTTCTGATAATCCAATTGAAATACCATATGTATAAGGGGCGGATCTAGAAATATTTTAGGGGAGGGAGGGGGCAGGGATCAGAATATTTTTTGACTTTTACCAAACACTCACGTGAAGCTGTTTTTATCATGCTGTTTATATTACTAAATGATAGTGTAAACCAGACCCAAAAGAAACTTCATTACCTGCGAAATTAAAAATTTGAAAAAAGTAATATTAGGAAAAGTCTGAGTGGAGTTTCAAAACCCTTAGAACCCCCCTCCTAAATCAGCCCCTGATGTATATCACAATCTTGATAGCAAACGGCTTTGACACTTCTTATTTTTGATTTCAAAAGCTTGTCTCAGAGTTTCTTTAAATGCAAAATTGTTGCTTTTATATGCATTAATTTGAATTGTTTGCTTCTTTTCGAAATTATTCCAAGTGGAAAAAATGCACGGAAGTCGCTACAAAAAACAATGGAAAATCATACTCTAATTATATTTTAAAGTAAGTTTTATAGTGTATTATACACATAGTCCTTTGGCTTGAAGGTTTGGTTTGCAAATCTGTCTAGTACATACACATAGTCCTTTGGGTTGAACGACTGCAAGTATTTGCGGTCGTTTAAGCCAAAGGACTATGTGTATGTACACAACATGAAATATCCATTAAAGTCAATTACTGAAAATGTTGGGCGCCAATAGGAACGAGTTGTACTTAGTTTCTCAACTAGTTTCATTAACTTTGGATATTTCAGGTTGCGTACGTACACGTACGTACGCAACCTGAAATATCCATTAAAGTTAATGACTAATAATGTTTTAAAAAGTCCTTGGGTCCCGTAAAATAGTTAATTTTTTACTTTTTAGCCCATTTAATGTTTTTTTTTAAAGTTTTTTCATATATTTATTTAAATTTACAATTAAAAAATTACTACGTGTGAAATAGGGATTCTAAAACGGGATCCCGGGATCCCGGGGATAAAAGTGGCAGCGGGATTTCCCGGGATATCACTCTTATTACCCGGAATATTTTAAATGTTTTTTTTAACTTTACATATAATAACTGTTTGAACTAATTTAACCAAAAATAAGTAAAATATTATAACATTTAGTTGTGCTTTATGTGTTCATATCTTATATTAAAACCAAGCACAACAAGAAATGTTATTGAAACTATCTTAAACTATCTAATTCAAGGAATGCATTGCAATTTGCAATGCGATGTTTTCTTTTTTCTCGTTATTATAAAATATGAGGGAAAAAAAAAAGATTTCCTGCGACAAAAACAGTAAGTTTGATTTTTAAACTTCTACATTATTGAAAAGTTAAATTTTTTCTGTATTGAATTATTGAAATATTTAATAATTTTTGTATTTAAAAAACGGCAAACAAAGACAAATAAAGTCATACGTAAGATAACATATATACGTAAGAAATATTTGTAACTTTACCTTTAGTTGTTTTACGATTCAATTTAGTTATACCATGTCAATTGTAAGTAAATTGAAAACATGGCAGTATTTTTGTAAAGAAAAATCTGGCAAATCTGCAATTTGCAAAAAGTGCAATGTAAAGATAACGTGCAAAGGATTTTGGACAAGTGGGCTCCTTCGTCATTTAAAAAACCCTCATAAAGATTTGGATTTAAATATGAAGCGTCTGCATGAAGATACTGGTTCGGAAATTAAAATTGTGCAAAAGAAAATCACATTGTTTGTTAAGCAGCAGACTATCGATGAAATTGTATCAAAGCTAGAAACGGTGGATGGCTTCTCAATAAATGCCATAACAAAAAGTAAATTCATTAAAAAATCATTGTCTGAAAAAGACATGTTATTACCAAAAAGTCCATCCCATGTTATGAGTATGATAAAAAAACAATATGATGAAGCCAAACAAACTGTGGTTTTAGAGATAGCAAAAGAAATATCTAGCGGGTTGCGATTTTCTTTATCGTTAGATGAATACGCCTTTAAAAAATCGACTTTATTTAAACGTAAATTTACACTTATTAACAAAGTTTTAAAACCTGGGATTGACTCCAATAGCTGGATCACTTCCTGCAAAAGAAATTGTTGATCTGGTTGAAAATAAACTGTTAGATTTCAATTTATTAATTAAAAAGCACATCATAGCTAGTGTCACTGACGGAGCATCCGTAATGAAAAAATTTGGATGGATAAGTGGTATTAAACATCAGCTGTGTTATGACCACGGACTTCATTTGGCAGTATGTGATATTCTTTACAAAAAGTCAGACTATTTACAAAATATGTAATATTTTGTAAATAGTTTTACAAAATATTACATATTTTGTAAATAGTCTAAAATTTTTAAACAACCCAATTAGTTATAATCAGGAATCAAGTATCAACTCCAAACTACTCTTACCGTCAAACATGCATTAAAAACAGCAAAAAAAATCTATACCCAGTTATACATAGAGGATGCTAGGACTAGTTCATCGAATAATGAAATAATTGAAGTGAGTCGTGATTAAAAAGCATGGTTTCTGACCCGTCAATACTTCAACCTGTTGCTCCAAATTTATTAGGCAAAAATATTTTGACACTTGAACAAAAATTGGATGCGGCTATTTGTAATGTCAAACAAATAGCAAAAGTAGCTCAAGAAGACATTAGCAATTTAAAAACTTCACAAAAGAAATTAAACTTTTTGAGGCAGCTGGAAAGAGTAGCGAAATTTTAGAAAGAATATACTCCACATTAATGACCATCAAGCCGACATCAATTGAATCAGAAAGAGCTTTTTTTGCCGCGGGTCTATTAATGGGAAAAATTCATTTACGATTAAGTGACAAATTAAACCGCTTGTTTTATTAAAAATTTTTATATTAAAAATTATGCCGGGAAATCCCAGGATAAATAAGTTACACACCGGAATACTGGCGTTGGAGCAGGCGGCGGATGAGGCTATATTACATATCGCCTCCTCCGCCGCCTGCTCCAACACCAGTGTGTATATGTACAGTAGAATCCCATTAACTCGTACCTTGGATAAGTCGGACTTTTATTAAGTTGGACAAATTTTCTATTCTCCTTTAACTTTTTCTATAAACTTACCATAAAATCACCCGCTAAAGTTACACCTGCTTAAGTTAAACCATTCGCTTACTTTTACTGTTTTTTGGGGTTCTTTCGGAAAAAACTTCGCCTAACTAGGACTTTTATCTTGGATTGTATATAAGTGCGTATAATTACAAAACTTCCAATACTTCAATAAATATTCTAAAGTTTGAACGCTCGAAAATGAAGTACCTTTGCGTCGAACATAATTAAACAATTTCACCAATATATTCAATTCCGTTAAGCTTTTATTAAATTCTATTTGTTAATGACTAATATATTACAAATTCACAAACATCAATTAAAGTTAAACATGTCTCAAAAATAGATGTCTCATAGTCCGACATTTTAAAAAAATTCGGCATAACGAGAGCTTCGCTTAATTCGGGCATATGCTATGTCCAATAATATATACACACCCCTTAAGAGTCCGAATTAACGGGATTTGACTATGTATATAATCATTAAATGTATCTATATTACTACAAACTTACAAAATTTAGGAATAATTAGTCACTAACTGTTAGTGATGGTGATTGGATTGTACATTATGTAGGTTGCTATGGAAACTTTGTCCGGAACTTTCCAGCAAGCAAATACTTCAGTGTCTAATAAACAGAAGACAGCCGCTAGAAAATCTGACACAACATTTTAACTCAAGTTGTCTCAACCATAAACAGCAGTGTACCGAAACAACTAAATTGATTCATGAACGGCTTCCTGACAGTGCACAGCGTAACCAAAGAATAGAATTAGTAAATAATAACATGATTCAGCCAAACCATATAGATGTAAAGCACTTATCGTATTATCCAAAAAGAGTTTACCAACGGTTGGATAACCGCAAGAGTTGAAAACAATTTAATTGTGACACTTTACTGTAATGCATGCATGACATTTTCGAGAGAAGATTCTAGTTTTACTCTTAGGTTTAAAAATTTCTCCCAAATATACCAAAGAATCAAAGATCATAAAGAATCTAAATCACATAACGCTGCTGTAATTGCACTATTAAGTTGTACAACAGAGAAAGATCGTATATACATATAAGTTGTACAAACAGAGGTAATCGGAGAGAATCTCTCTAAAGTTTGCACAATAAATCTATTAATCACAGTAACTTTTTGGAACTAATATTGCTGATAAAAGAATTTGACGTTCCACTTAATAATCATGTAGAAAAAGCTACTCAGTTAAAAGAGGAAAGAATGTTTGATACATAAAGGAAAGGGAAGCTCACGTGGACGCGGAGGCTTGGTAACAATGTTGTCAAAGACCTCAGTCAACAATATTCTAGCTGCTATTTCAAACTTGATAAAGAATTATATAGTCAAGGTAATTGGTAATCAGAAATTTAGTGTTCAAATGGATGATAGTCAAGATACGTCGGTGATTGATCAAGAGACGATAATATTGGGGTATGTACATGAAGACGACGTGAAAGAGAGATTACTTGCGGTAAAAAAAATTACGGATGCAACAGTTGCAGGACTATACCAACTATTGAAATCAGAACTTGAACGCAATAGTTTAAAAATGGAAAGAATTGTGGAAGAATTCTTTGATGGAGCAGCAAACATGTGAGGTGAATATCATGAAGTTCAACGTTACATTAACAACGTTTCACCAGCAACAGATATTGTGGAAAATATACTAGCTGTCAAAAATTTAATTGGTCTCTTGCAGAGTACAGCAACTTACTTTCGCAATTCTTGAAAACGAATGAATTTTTGGACGGATTTTCTCATTGGACAAGGAGTTAGATCTGCAAAACTGAAAAGACGACAAAAAATTGGTGAAACATGTTGGTGGTCAAATTCGCTTGAACGAATTATTAGAACTTATTATGCTCCACAAGTGGAATCGTTCTATGCTCTTTTGCAAGTTTTTTTATGATACTTATCGATGAATGGTATAAGTCGTTTCTCTAAGCATACTTTGATAAAAATGATTGATTTTATTGCAGCTGATGTTGTTGACTGAAAGAGTGGTTTCGACATTCCGCGCTCAGATAGTGCTATCCAAACAAGAATTTCATTGGGAGATTTTTCTTTTCCCGCAAAACGAACATTATCCCGACATTTGTCTTTGTCGTCCGTTTAATATCCGGCGTTTCTCGACCTTTCATTGCCGCCGAAACAAAAGTACTTTTCGTCGTCTAAAATTAAAACACTCTGTTCTTTATAGAGGTGATTTACGAGTTTTCGGCTTTATTATTATTATTATTATTATTATTATTATTGTTATTATTATCATTATTGTTATTATTACTATTATTATTATCATTGTCAACATAATTATCATGTATATTTTATGCATAAGTAAAATGACAAACTGAATTATACTGTAAGCCTGAATGATCTTAATGATCATTCAGGCTTACAAAAGTTCAAACTTTTGAAGAGTACCATTATTTTACCTATTCATATTCAAATTAAAAAACCTTCATATGTATGAGTTTTGTAACTTATAATAGCTAAATACCCCCACACCAACCCATTTTCTACCCCTTTCCCGACCTTATAGTGCCCTCTCTCTTCCCTTTCCGGTAGGGTTTGAAGCCTCAGTCCGCGCCTGGCGCAAACCGCTATTTATTAGCGGTTAGGATATTAGTACCAGTCTGAATAATATTTAGAATACCCACTTGAAATGTGTTGATTAATTACAATTGGTATAAAAAGTTTAAAAAGCATGTGGATATAGACTTCAAAATACGTAGAATAATGGACTTACCATGACCCGTATAATACAGGTTGTGGTAAGGCTATTCCAAACTGACCATTTCTATACTTTTTATATAGACTTTATATAGTCAATTTATTTCAATAATTTTCATTAATAGTAGAAATTAAAAATCTTTAAAATCTTTAACATAAGTAAACGATTAATGTTCAATAACTTATTGTATTATTAAATTACTAAATTTTTTTTTTTAAGACTTAATTTAAGATTCTAAATTTTTTTAATTTCTTAATTCTGAAGAACTTTCTTAACTAATGAGAACTTTCTTAATCATTAAGAAATTTTATTTAACTTTTTTAGTTTTTGTCACACTTTTTTATAGCAGACCATCCGCAGCTTATTAGGACCCTTGCATTGCTAACTGATTTTAAAGTAAATAAAAGTTTGAATGTAGAGAATTTTTTTTTCTATAAGAAAGAAAGCGGTCTTTTTAATGTGTGTCAAACGCGCAGATTTAACTAATAACCCAAGCACATTAATAACATAAGTACTCTCTGTGAATCGAACTTTTTTAATTTCTGATGCATAATGAACCGTCGCACAGTGAATTGATTCATACAATCTAGCTAGACAAAAGTCAATTCAAGGAATCAATTAGTAGATATTCCCATGATGTTACTGAATACTACTTAGAGAAAATTTCAAAATATTAATTAGTGCACGCGTTTTTAAGTGTTAAATCATTAGCGCTCAAGTGTCACTTAAAGATAAACATAGTTTTGTAAAAAAAAAATAGCTGCAATTTTGCTGTGTAACAATAACGTATAACTAATTTATTGTGAATAATAATGAACTCTGCTGTGATAAATTTTACATTAGGGGTATGTACATTGTATTTTATCGAAAACTTTTAGAATAATTTAAAATAATTGAATAATTTAAATTAAAAATGATATTCTGTAGATATAAAAAAAAATATGTTAAAACTGCAATTTCTTTTTCGTTTTTTAATTATCAAAGCGTGTAACTAATTTTATCCAAATATATCCAGGCTGACTTTTTTATATATTATAACCACAACAATAAGGCGTCTAAATATAAAAATTTGGCTGCCCGCTTCGGCCCCTTTCACTTTTATTTAATTTTTCTCTGACCGAGTGTATTCTATTGCAAAATTGGAGTTATTTGAAGAATGGCAAAAACATACAAAGGAAGAACGAAATTCTCTTTTGTGTGACTTTATTTTGAAAGACTATACTAAAGAAGATGTTACTAGTGATTCCAAAAAAAATACTGTTAAAAATGGAAAGCATATCCGCTAAATATGCGCAAAAGTGGAATGCAGCCAATAGAAATATGGATCATTTTTTAAATAAAATTAAAAGTTGGTTAGAGGGCAAAAATTTAGAACTTAAAATAAGTTTTCATCGGTCCTGTGCTTCCACAACATCTGAAGGAAGTCGGCCTCAAGGTCGGCCAAAGAAAAACTTTGAAGACTCATCTTTAAAAACCAAAAGACGTAGAGTTGAAGACTTATTGCAATCGCAAAGTGCTAATGAATTAACAACAGCTGCTGAAATAGCACATCGTTTGTCGGGTCAAAGAAACGTAGCTAACGAGTGATGCAGAAGTTATCGGACAAATCCTAACTTCATTATTTGAGCATAATAATTAGTTTTTGTCGTTTTAAGCGTAGGCATAAACGTTTTATAAAATATAAACTTTATTATTTGAAACACAATTATTTAAAATGATGTTAAATGCAGCTGAACGAGAATCTTTTCGAAAGCGACTAAAAATGTTTTTTGTAAATAAACCTAATATAAAAAAAAAATCGTAAATCATTTTGAAAAAGAAGGATTTGTTCGAAGTACAATATATGATAACTTAAAAAGACTTGAAACTGTTCAATCGTTTTCTGATAGAAAGCACCCTGGTCGTCCGACATCCTGGACTAGAGAAAAGAAAGCCGAATTAACAAGACTTGTCAACAATCGAAAAGGGGTCAGTCATAGAAAAATAGATATTAAATTCGGTGTAAATCAATCGACAATCGGTCGTCAGTTAAAAAAAAATATATTAAATATAGAAAACGTGAAAAGACTCCAAAATACACTATAGAACAACAAATAAAGGCAAAGAAAAGAAGCAGGAAACTAGTCAACCAACTCTATAACACAAAATCGCTTCTAGTCATCGATGACGAAAAATACTTTTGTTTTGCAGGGGACAACATGCCTGCAAATTCTGGATACTACACACACAACAAAAAGACATGTCCAGAAAGTGTTCGTTTTATAGGAAAAGAGAAATTTCCAAAAATATTATTAATGTGGATAGCCATATCTGACCGTGGTATGTCCGAGCCATTGTTTTGCACTTCCAAGGCTGTAGCGATCAATTCATCAATCTATATTAATGAATGTTTAGAAAAACGACTTCTTCCATTTATTCACAAGTATCATGGAGACTTTAACTATTTATTTTGGCCAGATTTAGCAAGTTCTCATTATTCTAAAGATTCTCTAAATTGGATGGACCAATATGTCTATTACGTTGATAAATAATCCAATCCCCCAAATGTCCTTCAAGCACGACCAATTGAAAGTTTTTGGGGACATTTGGCACAGAAGGTTTACGAGGGAGATTGGCAAGCTTTAACAGAGCAAGTTTTGATTGATCACATTAAACTAAAGCTACAAGAAATTGATTTAAACTTTTTACAGTCGCATATGAAAGGCGTCAGAGCAAAATTGAGATCAATTGCAGATGGTGGTGTTTTTTCATATAAAAAGTAATATATTTTTATTAAAAGATAAATGCTTTATTTAAAAAAAATAAAATAGTAGTTTGTTTTTTTATTTATAAATTTTTATTTTGTCTGATAACTTCGGCATCACCCGTTACTTCTATTAGAAAAAGTACAGAAACCTTAGAGCAAAGAAAATCTACTAATTTTTTTTTGTGGTAGCAGGCAGATGAGTAGCGATGAGGCACTTGCTTATTATGTAGATTCCAAGTATACTAGTCACTCTTATAAACAAACAAGAAAGTGGTCGATGAAAGCAGGGCATAAAGTGTTTCCGTCTTACTATAACTTACGTAAATCCAAAAGGTTGTGTTACCCTCCAGAAGAATTTATTTTTATCTCAAAAACACGAGCTGAAATTAAACTTCAAGCCATATTGAATAAAACAACTGAACGATTAATTGAAACACTAAGTTAATTTCCCGAAAATGCATCCTCTAATTGGTTGATAAAAAAGAAAATTACAACTTTGGTCTGTCTACCTTGGATGCGTAGTTTCGAATGCTTGCTACACATTAGCTACCGTTTAGGCATTAAAAAGTGGCAAGTTAGAGGCAATGAGGATAAATTTCGTATTAGAGAACGTTCGGAAGAGATTAGGCAAAAGTTTAAAAAACAATTGGGACTTATTGTGGATAGACAAAAACCTCATTATGGCAATACAAATGATGGTAACACAGCTCGTAGGTTTTTTTTAAATCCAGAAAAGAGCGGAGAGATTACAGGATTAAACGTCGAATTAATTAAAAAATTTAGTGTTTTATTAAGAACGCTATCTTCTGGCACCATGACATCGATTGCATCAAATTTGAAAAACTTTGTTCTGAAACAAGGACTTTATATTTACATCTATATTCGTGGTATTACATGCTTGTTACAGTGCATAAAATTTTAATGCATAGCATGGAAGTTATAAAGTCGTCTATTCTTCCGATTGGCCAGCGCTCAGAAGAATCTCAAGAAGCACGAAATAAAGATTGTAGGAGATTTCAAAAACATCATACTAGGAAAAAGTCACGTTTTTTACTATTATGGATTTGCTGAATATGCTCTTAATAACCTCTGACCCTGTTATCAAATCACATAGAGAACTGCCTGGAAAAAGAAGCAAAAAGTTGCCAGTAGAGGTTTTGAGTTTGATTGATCCGGCTCCAATAAGAAATTGTAACTTGTCCGATGAATCAAATAATGAGTCATCAGAAGATTCAAGTGATGAGTGTTTGGTGAATATAAACAACGAGTTTTCTGATAACTAAATATTAATTTATTATATAAATATAAAATTTATTGTATAGTATTATGTATCCTTGTTTCATAAATTTTCACTTTTTCTTTTTTACTTCATTTTTTTTATTATAACAGTGGTTGTTGCAAAGAGGGGAGATGGGGGGAGGGGATTATAGGCGAGGGGTTTTCCCCCATCCTCCGCAAAAAAAATTTGTTCATATATCAATTTTACGATGTCAAAAATTGTAACTTATTCATTCTTATAAGTGATAATTTTTTTAAAATTATAAGTGATAATTCTTCTAAAATATCGATTTAAAATATTTCGAATAAAATATTCGAAAAATATTGTGTTTTTTTATATTTTTGAAATTTGATAACATTTGTTTTAAACAGTAACTTTAACAAAGCGTAGTAATAAAATTAATGGTTTTAGGAAATGCATATACTTTTAGATATAACTATTGTTATAAAATTGTAATCCTTTAAATTTATTAGTAGGTTTAAAGAAGAAAAAAGCATCACCATTACTGCAGAAAAAACTGGGTATAGCTTTTTTGTTCAGCATGCCATGTATTAAATGTTTCTATCAAAACATATCTGTCACATATTTTATTTATTGTTGATATTAATATAATAAAGCTCACTAATATAATATGGATTAGATCCATGTATCTCAACTATACTGAGTGACTTTCATTTTGACTTTCACTATCATACATTATTATCTATATATATATTTGTATGATTTTTTATCATATATATATAAAACAATATGTTTAATCATTACTATATCACATATCCATTTTACATATTCTAATTAATATTATTTTAATTTATAAATTAGTTCTTGCTATAACATAGAAAACGTATATACACTATACATGTTGAAAATCAGTTCTGTGACCTAGGGGTATAAGAAGCAGATCATTAATAAGTCAAACAATCAATCCCAATGAGTAATTAGCATGAATTTTTGAACACCATGCTCCTGAAATAAACAAAAATAAAATCCTTCACTTATAGGAATCTATAATTTTTAATGAATTATGTTGACGCTGTCATCATTATTGTTAGATTTCTGTTGTAATTATTATTTTAATTGAACAAAATATAAATTCTTATCTTTCCAAGTTGAGTTTTTGTCTATTTATTGATGGATTATCTCTCTTAAACAGCACAGTGAAATGTTTTTGGGTTATATGTGGGTGCATTCTAGAAATCCCATCATCTGATTTCCTAATTGGTGTTTATTCTGGTAGTTCAAAACCAAATTCATTAAATGATTTTTTTCTGGTATACTGGTAGTTTGATTTTGAGTTATTATTTCGAATATTAAAATCTATATTATATATAGGTTTTGTATGTTCTTATCATGCAGTTCACAAGAAATCAATTTTTAAAATTTTACATCATTTTATGATATGACTTTATGAATCAATTATTTTTAAATCGAATAATTATGCTATTGAATACATAAAAATACGTTTTTAAAGATCACTTTTACATTTTACTTTTAGATTAATGTCGATACGTAAAGGTGGTTGCGAGCGAGCGAAGGAGTTAGAGAAGAAAATGCATGATGAAGATAAACTGTTAAAGAAAATATCCAAAATCAATTCATTTTTCACTGCCGCGAACAAGGTTGATGCTACTGATAATATTACTCTCAATTCCCCACCATCCTCATCAACATCTCAGGTAGATATTGATCACAAGGAAGAGGCTGCAAAAATTGCATTTGAACTTGGAAATACTAAAAAATTTGAAGACAGAGCTGATACTGGTTCAGGAACCATTCCCAATGATGTTGGGAGTTTTGGTGACATAACAGATCATGTGCGTAACATGTGCATCAGCCTTGGAACAATCCATTTTCGAAACTTGGCAGACAGTTATCCAGAAACAAAGCGGGAATACAGTGGAGTGAATCGCTTCCTAAATTCTAGTGTCTTCAAACGGGTTTTGCCAAATGGTGATATTGTTGATCGTGACTGGCTTGTTTATTCTCCAGCCAAGACATGTGTCTTCTGCTTTCCCTGCATTCTGTTTTCATCTGACCGGTCACAGTTGTCTGGCTCAGGATTTAAGGGTTGAAAGAATATGACACAATACTTAAAATCCTATGAAATCAGTGCAAAACACATACAATCAGTTCTAACTTTATGTCAAAGAAGTGTTGCTGCTGGGAGAGTTGACGAGCAATTGCACAACAATATGTTGGAGCAGCGCAATTACTGGAGAAATGTCCTGTCACGCTGTGTTGCAACTGTTACTTTTCTTTGTGAGAGAGGTCTCCCTCTTCGAGGTAGCAATGAAGTTGTTGGCTCCAGAGAAAATGGGAATTATTTGGGCATCTTGGAGCTGATTGGTCAATTTGATCCATTTTTGTCCAGGCACATCTGTACTCATGACAATCGTGGGCGCGGTCACACATCATATTTATCAAAAACAATCTGTGAAGAGTTAATTGCAATGATGGGTGAACAAGTTATGGGTTTCATAAAGAATGAGATTTCAAAGTCACGGTCTTTTTCAGTTTCAGTAGATTCCACTCCTGATATTACCCATTGTGACCAGCTGACCATCATTCTTCGTTATATTAATATGGTGGATTACCAGCCTGTGGAGCGTTTTTTGACATTTATCAATATATCCAGTCATACAGGGCAGAATCTTGCTGACACACTGCTTCAGTACTTGTCAGATCAAGACATCGACTACAAAAATTGCCGTGGTCAGACATATGATAACGCCAGCAATATGTCTGTTAAATATATTGGCATGCAACAAATCCTGAAAAACAAAAACAGTTTAGTGGACTACATTCCTTGTGCTGCCCACTCGTTGAACCTAGTTGGCCAGTCAGCTGTGGATTGTTGCGTTGAAGCAGTTTCATTTTTTAACATATAGAATCGCCTGTATACTTTCTTTGTAGCATCAACACATCGTTGGGATGTCATGATGACCCATGTTAAAAACCAACCAGAATGCCTTGTTCCAAAATACCCATCAGATACCCGGTGGTCTGCTCGAGCTGATGCTGCAAAAGCAGTGTTCAAGGGGTACCACCAATTACAAAGTGCTCTTCAGGATATCTCAGGGAATTGTAATCAGAATGTTATCACAAGGAATGAAGCGGGTTCATTGGCCAAACACATGGATACTATTGAAGTTGCCCTATTGTGTGAACTTTGGAATGACATACTGCAGAGGTTCAATATTAATAGCAAGTTATTGCAAAGTTCTACAATCGAATTAACTCCAGCTATTGGTCTACAGATGCTATGGAAGGGATGTCAAGACAGAAAAACTTCAAGGTCAATACCTTCTATGTCATCATCGATCAGCTGAAAAATGCATTAAAGAAACGCATTAAAGCTTACTCAATTGTGCTGCAGAGATTTGGAGTTCTGACTGAGTATGACTCCATGACTCGAAAGACCTTTGTTCTGATTTTCCAACAGAATTTTGACAATTTATGTGCTGGTATAAAAAACAGAGAAACTATGAAGAAGGATCAAGTGCAAAGAATCAAGTTGATTCAAGTGCTCAGAAGATGTTTAAAATGCTGCACAATTCTGGTGTATATCAAGCATTTCCAAATACTGAAATAGCACTCCGGATTTACTTATGTCTGATGTCAACAAATTGTTCAGGAGAACGTTCGTTTTCTCAATTGAAAAGAATTAAAGATGCAAAACGATCAACAATGGCTCAATGGCGTCTTTCTGTACTTTCACTTCTGTGCATTGAAAGTGATTTGCTCAACAAGGTCAACTTCAAAGAACTAATTGACAAATTTGCAGTTATAAAAGCGCGAAAATTTTAAATTATGTAGTTTTTGCCTAATAAATATTGTTTTTTAAATTTTACTTTTCTTCTTTTTGTGGGAAAGTCCGTATTATCTGTATTTTCAGGCCACTTATTAAAACGTGCCTTAGGGCCTACAAAGCCTTAATCCGGCACTGCGAATGAGAGCTGATAATGTCCCAATTAGTGGTTTGCCAGTAAAAGAAAAAGTTTTATATTTTGCGAAAGAGTTAAGCTTCAAAAATTTTTAAGCTTCGGATGGATGGCTAAGCAAATTTAAGAGTAAATTAGTTTCTTATTTTATTTTATTCGATTTTTATGACTAACGATTTACAAAATATTTTACGGTGAGACACAAATGTATCGAAATAAAAAAATTAAAAAAGAGAGTTATATCGATGTGCTTAAAGTTAAAAACTTACTTTTTTAATTTGTTTAGAATTGGTAAATCGCGAAATAAATCGAAAATATTCATAATCGAAATTTGCAATTTGGGATTTGAATCGAAATGCGGTATAAGATTTGTATCGAAATCATGAAAATTTGAATTGTATCGAAAACAAAAAAATAAATCAGCTTTAACATTTCTATTGTAAAAATTAACTTGTAGAAGTGTATAATAAATGTTTTAGTTATTATTTATATAGTTTATACAGTTTATTCAGTTTATTCATTTTTTACAACAGGACATCCTCAAATAAACTGTACATGACTCAAATACACTGTACATGCACATACTCAACTCCTGGCAAATAACCAACCTATCCGGCGATATCAGCGAAATTATCCATTAGTTGAAAAGATCCCGCTATATGAAAAAAGACTCCGACTGGGCAAAGGTCTTTTGAGCTTTATCTTTCGGTTATATCGTATACTTTCAAAATTTTAAAGCATGATAAGAAATGGTACCGTGCTTTTCGTAATTTGCACCTTTTTTTTCCATCTGTTCTAATTTGTCATGGTGTTTTCTTTTACAGACAATCTGAAGAAAAAGAGTTTGAGGACCTTGAGGACCAGTTTATCTGAAGAAAAGCATTTTTCTCTAAGATGTGTTGTTTGTTTGATCAATCCCAGAAATGCTTTGATTTCGCCTTGCAAAAATTTTCTTTTTAAAAATACTTTTTGTAGGGTTGACCTATATGTTATATATGTTATATATGTATAAAAACTATAGCATATTTTCTATTAAGTAACTTTTTTTTATATATTTAAGTTTCTAGTTTTATTGTTTTATACCTCTACTTATGATTTGTCTCTATTTATAATCTTTTATGAAAAAATCTTTTTTACGATTTAATGGGAGCAAAAATGGAAACCAGAAAAATGTTCTAGCATAACCAACATGCTTAACATAAAAAAAAAATCAATAAAAAATATAAAAGTATAAAGTTATATAATAAAGGAAGTGGATAAGTAGAAATTTTAAAATTTTAAATAGTGAGGGCATAAACAAAGAAATAAACGATGAGTCAGATAAACTAGACCCAGTCTGTATTTTTAAATCTGTTTGTTTAACTTTTCACTATTAACACTAAACTAAACTGTTTTAAAAAATATCTTGCTTGAAGTGAACAATGCCCGGTATTTTCTTATTGCCAAAACTGTCTTATCTCTAAATCTCACATTATGTGTTACAAGCATTAAAAAGAAAAGTTTTTATTATCAACTACTTACTACAGCAATTTTTTTACCCTATTACTATAGCAACTAATGTAAACAAAGTATTGAAAGTTACATAATAGTAATAAAACTGACTTCAGTACCTAAAACCTCCAAAAAACAGAAGATTTCTAAATTGTGACCACTCTTAAACTAGAATAATGATAATATTTTTTTAAATAAAGAAATCTTTTATTGACATATAGCAGTTTTTCAAATTGAACATTTTTTTTTTAGATTTAAAGAGAATTAAACGAGAAATTTCACTTTCTTACCAATGTTGCTTACCAATCTTGATTTAAAAGCCAGCGCTCTAAACACCGCGCCATGGCTGCTCAAAACCACATGTATATTAGCAATTAGATATATATTTTGCGTAACCTTTTTAGTTTTTCGTTTTTGAAGTTTGTAATAAAAATGGAATTGACAAATTGAAAAGAAAGATGGCTAACATTTTTTATTCCTAAATAAATAAATGCTTCGGCCATTGGGAAAAATCATGTTTTATTTTGATTCATAAAAAAAAGTCGGCACCAATCAAAAGTAGAAAGTTTGCTTAAATAAGTGAAATAGTTGTTGAATATAATAGTAATTTTGAAAGCTATGTTTAGTTTTTCCTTAATGATTATAACTTGAAAAAAAGAACTAGGGAAAAGAAGAAAGAGTGAAGATGATTTGAAAAAGAGAACGATGGAGAAAAAGAAGAGGACAATTTAGTTTAAAAAAAAAAAACTAGGGAAAAGAAAAAAATAATTTTATTTGAAAAAGAGGGCTAGGAAGAGTGAATGAATAGAGAGGAAAAAAGGTAGAGTCAATTAAATTACGATTTAGAAATTAAGTTCTATGTTCATTATTTTAACAAATATGATGGCTACCAATGCACGAAATAAAATCTTCCAACTTTTCTAATGTTACATACTGTTTTCTTTTAAATAAATAAATAAACAATTATGTCGATAATTGTAAATTAAGTCTAGAATAATTTAAATATAAAATCAGGAACTCATTGCGCTTTCATTTGGGGTTGGGGTGGAAATATCCATAGTACCGGGATAGTTTTGTTTGCAGACTCAACCAGTGGGCACGGTACGTTTTTATGACATTCTTTAGACGTTTTAATAAGGTTTAAACCTAATAAAAACGACCAATGAACGTTTAAAAAACGTTTATGTGCCCAATAGGAACAGAGTTGTTAATAAGGCCAAAAGTAACAAGGCCACATATTACAAGGCCAAGACCAAGGCCAAAAATTTCAAGGACAAGAACCAAGCACAAAGTCAGGAGTTAAGGTCAAGGCCAAGAATAAGTGTTGCAAGGCCTACGCTAACATTTTCAAGGCTAATAACTTAAATTTTTGCCTTACGTTAAGGGCAATTATTAACAAAACTGCAGGTAGCAAGTGATGTTACAAAAAAAACCGCATGTTGTAAAAACAAAACAAGGTTATGCGCAGAATTCAATAAAGTCAATAAGAAAATACAAATAAAAAATTTTATGTTCTTTTTTTTTTGAAGGCTAAGGTCAAAACAATCAATTACTAAATACTATGAATAAGAATCAGTCCAAGTTTTTAGTTATCCATTTTAGACAATTCAGGATTTTATTGTGACTTGGAATTTTTGACTTTTTTTCTTTTTCTTTCAGGAAACGCTTTTTTCTATTGATTACAGAATTATTCGTTATTAAGTTTAATTAGTAGGAGTCTTTAGTGGTTTAAAAATTCTCTTATCAGTTATAAGAAAATATATGGCTCCAAAAAAATAAAATAAATTTATCGGTAGCACCGATTTCATTACCTCAATTATTTATATTCTAAACGTGCTCCAATGACCAACATGTCAGATAGTGTATTTATTTGTAATTAAGTGTTTTGCATTTGAATTAGAAAAAATTTTGCATTGCATTAGAAAAAATTACTTCAAACCGGATAATGACGCGCAAAAATCTATAAGAAAGTTTTATATGGCCAAATGTTTTGACAAAGAAAATGACGGAAGAAAACTTAAAGAGTAACTATAAACAACATAGTTGTAATTTGTCATTGCTTAAAGACAGAAACAGAGAGTTTTGTAATGAAATCAGGAAAGTTTCTCGTAATCAAGTTCTATCTAGAAAAAGGTTTTTAACTTGAATAATAGCAATTATATGATAAGTAAAACTATAACAAATTATAAAACAATTGAATTTTAAATGAAATAATAATAATCATGTGTCACAGCACATTTCATTAAAACATATCAACAAACCATTTTAAATATAAACATAATTAAATGTTTAGTGTGAAAACAAAGTTATTTGATGTGAAAACCCTGTTTTATGATATATATATATATATATATATATATATATATATATATATATATATATATATATATATTATATATATTATATATATTATATATATATATATATAATATATATATATATATATATATATGTATATATATATATATATATATATATATATATATATATATATATATATATATATATATGTATATATATATATATATATATATATATATATATATATATATATATATATATATATATATATATATATATATATATATATATATATATATATATATATGTGATAATAGTGTAAAATGAGTAAACATCTAACGAATACTATTTATATCTTTTTTTATTATTGCTTCAATATATTACTGTATGAAAAAAAAAATTTAAATTTAATTTATACTATTGATTTTAATTTAAATACTATTATTATTATTAATATCTTTGTTTTAGTTATATTAATAATATTATTTATAATAATAGTGATAATGGTCCTGTAGTTTTAATAGCTTTATTATTATTTTTATAATTTTATTGCAGTTGTTATGTTTATTTTTATACTTACTATCATAGTTATAAATAATATCTATAATATAAATAATAATTATAAATTATTTTTACTATTGTTTTATCATTAATTATAATTTTAGTTACCATATTATAATTATTTTTTTTAATATTATTTTATACATATTATTATTTTATTATTGTTATTGCTATTATTAATGTTATTATTTATTAGTGATTTATATTTTTAAACTTTCTTTTTTCTCTTTTATGTTAATTTTCTTTATCCTTTTTTTTTTTTTTAATGACCTTATTTTATTTTACAAAATATTTTGTTTTTTTAGTTTATAATTGATTTATTATTGTAAATTTTTTTTCTTCCAATAAGAGGTTGTTTTTTGTTTTTTTATATATTATGTAAATTTGTTTTTTACATTTTCAAAAGGTTTATTAGTTATAATAAAAACTCTGAAAATAGATATTAAAAATAAAAGACTTAACAGAGAAATAATGCTGGACAAAAATAATGTACATAATAAACCAATAAAATTGATTAAAAAATGCATTATTATAACTATCATTATAACTCATGAAAAAAAAAATTTTTCCCTATCCATAATCCATAAGCTTTTTATTTAAATACCAAAGTATTATTCAAAATATATATTCATATATTTTACAACAAGATGAACTTGATTTACTAAACAAGGGTCTTGGTACTTTACCACTAGCATTTATAAAGAGACATTGGGTATTTTCTTGATTTGACTGTATTTCACAATCTCAAATATTTATTGAAAAACATCGGTTTGAGACCCCAAATTAAAAGTGAAAAGCTCAAATTAAAATAATTTTAGTTGGCCCAATTTGTTCTTGAATTTTTTCTATTGCTTTGTTTTGAGGGATCTTTACAAAGTCCATTTGTTTATCAAATGGATGTATATCAATATTATTATTGCTTTTTAATTGCTTAGGTGCTTCATATTACTCACACGTCAGATTGTTATTTTTATCACTTTTGAATATGAATTAAATATGAACTTTAAATATGCAGAAAAATCGCAATTACAAACATTCAAGTTAAGGCAACATCAAGCCATGATCCGCAGATTAAAAAAAAAATTTATTTAAAATTTTGTACATAAAACATTAAATATATTCCGTCAAAAACATATAGAAAATGTACTGTGATTTAACATCACCAGTATTTGTCCAATTATTTCCTTACCTTGGGTACCAATATTGTCTTCTAAATGATGTAAGGTGTTTTAGGGGAGCAGGATATATATATTTTTTTTAATTCACCTCCCCAAAGCCGAGAAGGTCACTACAGATGAGGAGGCTACTTGTGGTTATCACCCTCTCTCAACTCTATAACTCCGAAACACGAACCTTGACGAATAAGGCCACTGCGCGTAGAAACAAGTTGAGCGCGGTACTACCAGGGACGCGGATATAAAGCAGACTTTGAATCAAACTTGAACCTATAGACAATATTACAGGGTTATATGTAAATATAAATTTAATTATGCAAAAATATAGATTATTTTATGCGGAAATATGAATTATATTATGCGGAAATAAAATTTATTTTATGCGAAAATATAAATTATTTATGTGGAAATATCAATTAAATTGAGAAAATATAATTAAGATTTTCTAAAGTTTTTAAAAAAAGTTAAGATAAGCTTGGTGCAGCCATTTCAAACTCAAGGAATGAGTTTATTTTATAAACTACAGGTTGTTTTTTTTAAAAATTTCTTATTTTATTTTTGTATTTTCTTATTTTAATTTACAATTCCACATAACCCAAAAATAAATTAAAAGTCTGAAATGAGAAAAATATAAAATATAATAAATAGAAAAAAAAATTGTATGAAATTTATGAATAAGGTGAACAATATCAGTTAATCATTTAATTTACATATTAAATAAACTCTGGCTACTGGTAACATGTAACCCAGTACAACCTGCTTCATGTCCTGCTACCTTGTAGTATACGCTTTTTTAGGCAAAGGCTAGCAGAAGCCAACTCCGACTTAAAAAAACCCCCTCCCTTGAGGCACTTGGTTGAGTAAATGCTAGAGATGGTGTCTCAATAAAAATACTTATCTTTGGCATATGTTAAATGCATCCAGCTACTGTCTTGTAGAAGGCCTTCTAAGAAAAGACTTAAGGGGTAAACAGATTCTATCTATTGACCAGCCTTGCACCCCTTTTTCATCTATTAGGCTGGCACAGATATATTTATAATACATTGTTTCCAGTTAGGGTATTTGAATGCTGGATCTTCTTGACTCAATGCATGGGTTTTGCTTGTGTCTGTGTTTTTATGACTAGGAAACTCATTCTGTTTCTGAGATGTACCCTCATTCCTAATGAGGGTACAGCTCTGAAACTCAGTTTTATGGTTTTGAGACCAGCTAGTAATTAGGTTTCCCGAACTCTGTGGTAGCTCTCAGAGAGGCTGATTTCATTAACAGCTGTAAAATATCAGAGTACTAACAATGCCATGTTGCAGATGGATGGTGTTTCTTTTTGTACTTTTGGTGTGTATTGTTGAGGCTACTTTTGAAGCCCTTTGTTACGGCTTAGGGTTTATTAATAGTAATACGGCAATTGTGCTTTCATTTAGCACCGTTTTACTCTATGTGTATTTTATGCATAGTTATTTGCCAGAAAAGAGGAAATTTTCACTTTTAATTTGAGGAAAGCGGTATCTGTTATCCCTATTTTCAAAAATTCTGAAGAGCGATCTGACTCGTCTAACCACCATCCCATTAGTCTTCTTCCTACCATAAGCAAGGTTTTTGAATATTTAATTAACAAACACTTAATCTCTCATCTTGAATCTAATAACTTTCTGATCATCAATATAGATTTCGAACTTCTTGTTTTACAGCTGATTTGCTAACAATAACAACCGATAAGTTTTATTATGCATTAGATAGTGGTTGAGAGATTAAGGCCATCGCTCTTGACATTTCTAAAGCTTTTGATAAAGTATGACATGCTGGGGTTCTCCATAAGCTTTCCTCTTATAGTGTTTCTGGTAACATCTTTAAAATTATTGAATCCTTCCTTTCCAATTGTAGTATAAAATTTGTCCTTGATGGCTCTTCATATCCTGTAACTTTAGGGGTTCCTCTAGGTTCAATCCTTGGCCCTATTCTCTTTTTAATTTACATTTACAATTTTTTAGATATTCTCACATCTAAGATAGCATTGTTTGCTGATGATACTTCTATTTATTTTTGTCATGATAAGAAGCCAACACTCTCTGATTGCTTGGCCCCTCCAAGCGTTTGAGCTTGAAAAGGATCTCACTTCTGCTACAGCATGGACTCACATTAGCTGGTGAACTTTTATTCAGATAAAATCCAATTTTTTTCAGTCAATCATTATCGCAATAACTCAGATCTTCGTATATTTATGAATGGTAATGTACTCAATGAGTACATTACCATTCATAAATATACGATCTACCCTTCATCTTCTAAGATTAACACTTCTGATCTTTTTTGGATCAATCAATTGCAAAATTAGCATCTGCTAAGGTTGCATCTCTTTATTATGCTCAACACTTTCTTACTCTGGATTCTATTCTTTTTTTCTATAAATCTCAAATCGGTCCATGTATGGAATACTGTTGCCACTGTGGGCATTGAGTCCCATTTCATCAGAGAAAACTTATTTTATCGTTGATATATGTTGAATCTCTCTTGCATAACTCTTTCTTAAATCAAGAGTTTTGTAATCTTCCTTTCTTGCAGAACCAGTGATAAATGCTTTCTTATTATTTTCAATACTTTAAGTTGCCTTGAAACAAACCTCTGAGACACATGAAACCCTGATATAGCCAGATTATCACAGATTCCAGCTTGTGTTAGTAAGTTATCTATGTTATATATCTTTTCACAGTGCTGATTGCATTTCTTATATCAGATTTGTCATAACACCTTCTTCCTTTTCTAATATTAATTTCAGAATCTGGTATATTGGCGAGGATTTTGTTTGCATTTTTCAAAACACAAATATACGACAATCTCAAAGTTTATCTTATTTCTTTAACTTCTTTTCCAAATCAAGTAAGTCGCGTATCATTTTCAATAAATCAGATGTGAAAGTAGTTTCTTTTTTTTTGCTGGTTTTTAAATTACTATAATTAATGAATATAATGATTGCTCTGTTTAAAAAAAATGTATTTAAAAACATAAAAAAAAGTTTTGAATAGGCTCCTAAAAAATTTTGTTAAAAAGTTCAGTAAATTAACAATGCACTAGCCCACAAGCTTTTGGAGCATTGCCAATAAAGTTCATCAAAAAATAAACTATCAGGTTTAAATGCATAATTTGGATAATCCATCATAAGTGCAGACTATTTTCATGGGGGTCGCAAATATTTTATATTCAAATATAAGTATTAATGACTTTATTTTTTTACATGAAAAACTTGTTTAAAAAAATTTTTTTTTTTTTTCTAATAATAAATAGTAATTAGTTTTCTCGCTTTCCTGTGCACTGATAAAAACAGTAAAGTTTAGCAAAAACATTTGAAAAACAAATTTAAGAATTGTTGTTGTTTCTAGCGCAGATAATAAAGTTTCCTTTCTTCGAGAATCTCTTTCTTATTCTCTCTAGTTTCTTATAATTTTATTTTGCAAATTCTTATAACGCTTACTAAATAAAAACGTCAAGTTGTCTAAAAAAATTGCTTTAAGCGTTTATTCATATTTCTTTTTAATATTCAATTTTTTTAAACTTACTTTATTCAGATTTTCTATTTCGTATATTCTTCTTTTCCACTCTTCAAGAAATGCTGTTTTATTTTCTCTAGTTTCTTATAGTTTTATTTTGCTGCAAATTCTTATAACTCTTACTATATAAAAATGTGGTCAAGTTGTCTAAAAAAATTACTTTAAGCATGGATGAACAAGGGGTGCAACCTCATGCCCTTCCTGGGAAGGCTTGAAAAACGTATTTTAATTTAAAAAATATTTTTTACTGATTTTAACAAATATCCAATAAAAATAAATAAAAAATTGAAATAGATATATACTGAGATGCATCACAGTAAAATTATTATTTTTTGATTGTATGTATAATAATAAATCATAACAGAAAAACAAATGCTTTTTTATTTTTTCTAAAATAACTGGTAGAAAACCGCCAAAAATATTTACTCCTATCTTAAAAACTCTATTTGAATGGTTTTTGTGCTGATCAGATAACTAAAAAAATTAATTTTTAAAGTTTTTTTTTTAAATAATAAAATATAAGCTTGATGGCAGCCATTTCAATCTTAAAAATTGAGTTTGTTTAATAAATTACAAGGTCTTTTTTTAATTTCTTATTTTAATTTTATATTTCTTTGTTTATATTTTCTTATTTTGATTTGCTTGTTTTAATTTATATTTCTGCATAATTTAATTTATACTTTTGCATAGTTTAATTTATAGTTCTGCATAATTTAATTTGTATTTCCGCATAAAAGAAATTATATTTCTGCATAGCCCTGTTTTTTAAAAACTATGTTTAAAAAATGCGAAAGTATATATTCAAAATTGAGATTGTATTTTAATAATATTAAATGAGAACAACATATTGTATAAATATCTCCCACCCTATTTCCCTAAACTTAATCCGATTGAAAAATTTTTGGTTTTCTTAAAAAGCAGCTATAAAAACATTTGCCTATTAGATTAAAATCATGAAGAAATAAAAAATAGAGTACAAGACTTAACAAACGACCAGGAATGGAATTTTATTAATTATTATGATAATTATTATATACTTCTATTACCTAATGTGTTAGCAAGGAATGAGTTTATATAATATGTAAATTATTTGGTATTGTTCATCTTATTCATGAATTGAATCAAAATTTTTATTAATTGTATTTTATATTTTTCTTATTGCAAATTTTTAATTTATTACAGAGTTATCCGGAGTTATAAATTAAAATAAAAAAGTTAAAATAAGAAAAAATAAAATTAAAAAAAACCTCTGTAATTTATCAAATAAACTCATACCTTAAAGAGAACCCAAACCTCCAAAACATGTTGTGTTCATATTAAAGAGAATGATAAAAAATAAACAAAAATCTTGTTTTTTGACAGATCAAGATTTAAGAGATTTTATTAAGGTCTACAATTTTATTCTTATCAGTGACTGGGCTGGGGGACTGGGCTGAGGTCAAATACATTTGCACAAGTGCAAATACAAATACGTTTATTTCAGATTTCCAAATACAAATTCAATTACAAATATATGTAATCAGCATTTTCCAAATACAAATACAAATATTTGTATATTAGGTTTTAAAAAAATACAAAGATTTTTTAAATAGAAGATTTTTTTATGTTACGATATAAGTATTTTTTTATAAAAAAGTTCAGTTTATAAATCCGAACTAATATTTTTTTCAAACACACTTAAAACTATTTAACTCTAGCATGGCTTGCGGTCAAATGCGCTATTTTAAACAGGTGTTTTATCATAATTTCAATAGGATATAATATGCTGATATAAGTTTTATACTCTGGTGAGAAATAAACCAAAAGCTCATTTTCGACAAATCGAGATTTATTAGGTTGGGGATTTTTAAAGCCTCTTTACACTGAAAGGTTTTGTTTTTTTTAGTGACTTTTTTTTTCTAATTTTTAAGGCCAATTTTCACTGATTTTTATTTTTCAGTTTTGATATATAAAGTTTTTGCTAACAACAAGTAAAAATTAATAAACAGGGGGATGGGGGGTCTTAATAAGCTTGGGGTGGGTGGGAAAATTTTCCAAAAATTAATAAACATCCTTTATTAAGGACTCATCCCTTAAAAACAAATCTTTAACTTATTTTAGTGTTAAAAATGAACAAAAAAATCTCAAAAATATTGTTTTTTTACAAAAAAACACTAATCAATCTAGTTATTGGTGTTTTTTTTTTTGTAAAAACATTGTAACAAATATATTTCAATCAAATACAAATAAAAATATTTATAAAGTTTTTTAATCAAATCCAATACAAATTTAGCCCATAAATACCAAATACAAATACAATTTCAAATTCAAATATGTATTTGAACCCCAACCCTGGTGACTGATATATATATTTTTATGATTTTTTTGTTAGTTTTGAGATGTTGTTTTTTGTTGGTAACAAGTAAAAATTAATAAACAGGAGGGGTCTTAATAAGCTTGTAGTGGGTCACAAAAATTTCAGAAAATTAATAAATGTCTCCTCCCATGTTTTAAGCACTTAAGAACAAAATTAAAGGCAGTACTTAGCAAAATAAAATAATAAAATTATTTACAAAAAAAAAAAATTATAGTAATTTAAATAATAGTAACAGTAATAGTAAATTTAATTTTGATGCTCAAAAAACCTATGCAGCCTTGATGATATCAAAAAAAAAAAAAATTACACATTCTATATTAATGATTTTTATAAAAGTATAAGAGTTTTGATCTGCAAGTATATGGATTTATATGGTTAACAGGGTATTGTCCCCATATCTTTGGAGATAAATCTTGTGATAAAATTTTCATTACCTTCCAGACATGCTTTCTAAACTCTGAAACTTTTAGCATTTTTGCAGTTTCGATGAATGTGCATGTTAAAACTGTTTGCAGGCCTTGTTTTAAATAAAAACAGCTTAGCACATTAGCTCTTCGTGATTTTGATGTCATAAATTATTTTAACTTTTTTGTTATATTTAAGGATATTAAATTTTTAAACTTCCTCAATAAAATAAATTACCACAAAACAAGTTTAATTTACTAATTAAGAAAAACAAATCTAGAAGTATTATTTTGTAAATGTACATATTGTGTAATGTCTATTTTGTTTCAATTTTGTTTTGTTTTTTAATATTAAATAAATTTATTATTACATTTTTTATTGTCATTTAAAATAAATTAATTTCTTTTGTTTCTCTACATTATTACAAATGAATTAAAATATGTTAATTTTTTTTCTCCATTATTTCCAATAATTGCGGCTTTGCAAATAATAGTTTTTTTATTTTTAAAAAATTAAACAAATTTAAATAATATTACAAACAAAAAATATTACTTGATGCAAAAAAAAAAGTTAATTACTTTACCAGTGCTTTTTTTTGTTACAAACCAAGATTTAAGTTTTTAAATACTATTTATAAAAAAATATATACCATTGTGCTTTATCTTCCATTACAACAAAAAGTTAAATGTATACTTAATAAACATTTTTTGATGTTGTGTTACAACATGTTTACAAGAAATTTAAATTTTTTTAGTCAAAATTTTTTCTAAATTATAAGGAAATTTCCGTTTTCACTTTTTTGACATTTCACAATCTGTTAATTATATAAAACTGATGTAACTATTATAAACTATTATTTTTCTTTACTATTCTTCTTCTTACAAATATTAATGAAGACATTGCAAGAGTTTTTTTTTATTCAAGCATAAATACTTGTAATATATATAAATATAATAAAAAAACTAATATAAAATAAAACTAATAAAAAAAAATAAACTAATAAAAAAATAAAGCTAATAAAAAAATAAAACTAATAAAAAATAAAAAACTTCTTTAGATATAACTCTGTTTATAATTTTTCAATACAATATATCGAGGGAGTTTAGACTGTTACTAAATATATTTATACTTGATAATGTTATCAAGTATATTTATTTTTGATAACAAGGGTATCTTCTCTAAACTCTTTCAAAATATTATTTTGAAAAATTAATAATAGAATTATATCTATAGAAGAGGTTTTTTATTTAATTATAAAAAAAAATAAACTCTTAAAAAGATGTCATTTAAAGTTTGTAATGTTTTTTTTGTTGTTGATGTAATCAATCAATATAAGAAAACAAACAGACAAAAAAGTTATAATATTAAAAAAGTTGATACAAAATAAAATTTAACATGAACTAATTTTTAGCTAATATTTTTGTATGTTTTTATTTATTTATTTTTGATTCGGTAATTATTTTTGTTGTTTTTTGTGAGATATTGTCTAAATATTCTTGCAAGATGATAAAAAAAAGTTTTTTTTATTAAATTTCTTTTATGATTTTTTTTTTACGTAACATATAACATCTTTTTTTCTTTTTCTTTTGCTGAACATTTTTGATGGAAAAGTTAGGTTGATAAAAATTTCTTAATAGAATAAAATAGCGCTAATATCTAATGTAATTGTCATTCAAACTTTTTTACGTAATCGTCATTTAACTTCATAAGTTGTTTTTTATAAAGTTAATTACTTCTTTTATATTACAGCCTACATGATATCTTTAGACTTGTTTAAATATTAAAAATTGATAAAATGTGGCTTCGACTGAAATGGCTTAACGCATATGTAAATGGCCCGCCACTTTTCACTTTAAAACAAGGGTTTTGGATCATTCTATATTCAATAATCTTTCTTAAAACATAAGAATTTTGATTTGAAAGTACATAGATTAAAAACAGTCATCCATCTTAAAACATAAGAATTTTAAATTTAAAGTACATAGATTAAAAACAGTTGTCCATCTGAAAGCATAAATTTTTCATTTTTCTTTCATATGATTTTTTATTTTTTAAATCATGAGTTGTTCATGAGTTGGTTTTGTTAATTTTGTTTATCATACCACTTGTAATCATATGTTATAAAATTGATTTCCAAAAATCTTTTACTCTGTCTCACATTTCAAACTATTAGTTAATCTTCCATAAGATAAGAACATAACCTTGAATAGATTACTGTATTTCTCATCAATAGATATTAACAAGTTAAAGTCAGATGTTCTCTATTAAACCCAATTCGTATTGTTAGTAGAGTAGTATTAGGATGAACATTATTTTTTGTATGTTAATGATTTAAACATTATTTTTTGTTAATTTAAGAACTTAACTAACGACTTAATTGTTCTTTAAAACATTTTTTCATTTAAAACATCAACATTGTTTGTATCATGACATAAATCATTGCCAAGATTAGGCTGTTGCTATTAATAGGTTCATACTCTTGGTAGATATGTGGCAGTTGGAAATGGTACTACCCTATTTGTAAAATGTTTCTAGTAAATATTTTGCACCTCCTTTATTATGCAAAAGTATAAAAGGCAACTATAGTCTAAAGAATTATATTTAAGTTTTGCCTTCCAACCTAAAATATCTAGGAGTGACCATGGACTCAAACTTTAACTATAAATAGCATATTGCTATGGAGTAAACTTAATTTTGAAATATTTTAAAACTCACAATCCTTGTATGCTATTTAGAGGTTTCACTATTTATATAACTTCTTTTATATATATATATATATATATATATATATATATATATATATATATATATATATATATATATATATATATATGTATGTATGTATGCAGACCTCAAAATTGGGGTCGGCAATGCCATTCTAATTGTCAACCTAAAATTGTTTGAGGCAGGCAAAAAATTGGCAACCTCGTTTCTATGTTTTATGGTAAGACCTTGGTATCAACTTTTTTTTTGCTGACCTGATGCCGACCTCTAAATGATTGAGATCGACAAGTTAATGCCGACCTCATTTTTCCAAATTCCGAGAGTTGTATATATATATATATATATGTATGTATAGATATATATATATATATATATATATATATATAGATATGTACATATATATATATATATATATATATATATATATATATATATATATATATATATATACACACACATGCACATATATATACACATTTATGTATATAATATACACATTTATGTATATATATACATAATTATATATAATATATACATAATTATATATAATATACACATTTATGTATATATATACATAAACATATATATATATATATATATATATATATATATATATATATATATATATATATATATATATATATATATATATATATATATATATATATATATATATATATATATATATATGAAAACTTCAAGTTGTAGAAAAAATATTTTACAGGAAAATGGAAATTGTTATAATCCATTTTATAAAAACTGTAGTTGTGTTGAAACCACTAAGTGTAGTTGTGAAAAAGATGTCTTTAGAATTATAATTTTAGTTTTAGTTTTGCCATTTGATTTTATAGTTTTTAAAAGGTATCTATTTTTCAAGCCTTCCCAGAAAACACATGCGTTTTAATGTCCTATTTTGTTACCGAAAATAACAACCACTTTTAAGAAACAAAAATAAAAACAATACACAAATTATTTAAATTATTACCTTTTTTTCTATTTAAATCTATTTGAATTTCCTATTTTGTTAGTTTTGCTTCCTTTGTTTTTGAAACTTTTTATTTTTTCATCAACGTCTTATATAAAAAAACTTGCTAACAGCCATGATCAAGTTGTCTAAAATAAAATACTCATGTGTGGACATACAAGACGAAAAATTGCATGCATTTTCTGGGAAGGCTGGATTTTTATACTGCATTTACAAATTAATTCTAATTTTTTGTTTAGTAAATTTTATTGATTCAGTTTCCTGGGAAAACTTGATTTTTATACCTGCATTTTCAAATTAATTCTGATTTTTTGTTTAGTAAATTTTACTGATCCAGTTTCCTGGGAAAACTTGATTTTTATACCTGCATTTACAAATTAATTCAGATTTTTTGTTTAATAAATTTTCTTGGTCCATATGGATAATAATTTCAAATTTTTCTTGCAAACATAACATACATTTTTTAGAAAGATTATTATAGGCAGGTGAAGTTTTTAGAATAGACCAATTTAATTTAAAATAAATATTTTTTTTCTTTTAACTGCCAAATATATTTTAGCAACATAGTCTCTTTTGAGTATTTTAATATATACATATATTTTTTTATAAGGTTTCCGAAAAAAGAGGATGATCCTCATCAAGGGGAGTTATCAGATTTCAACATTGAAAAAGTGAAGGAAGTCACAAAGCTTATAAAAAGACCATCATCTAATACTCAATCTCAACTTCACTACCTACGTCTTGCATTTTCATATTCACAAGATTTTGTAGATGCTTTCTTGGATATTGATAATTCTGTTTACACTCTTGTGGGTTATCTAACTGGTAATGATTCAACTCTGCAACTTGAAGCCTCTTGGTGTATCACAAATATGTCAGCAAATGATCATAAAAAGATGTTGTTTGTTGTTAAATCAACAGCACCTTATTTAATTACATATTTAGAAAGTGGATCTGAGCTTCTTATTAATCAGAGTGCTTGGGCATTAGGAAATATGGCTGCAGATGATGCAGAGTGTAGAGTGTTACTCAAAGAGCAAGGAGTAGTTAAACCATTAGTTGATCTTGTGAAAAAGGTACGTATTTAGTATATTGATATTTCTATTATCATTATTTGTGTTGTTTTATTTAAAAAAATTATTTCAACAAGAAAATATTCCGTCTGTTTAAAGAAAAAATTTGAAATTTTCTTTGATTTGTTAGTTAATTTGATCATAAATTACATAAATCTATCAGAAAATCAAAACATATTTTTAAACCCACTATTTTTTTCCAGTTTTTTATGAAAAATAGCTTTTTATTGAGGATATATATTATAAGTTTGTATCTGAGGAATTAAAAAGTTTATGTTATGTTTACACAATCTATTTAAAGTTTCACTCTAGAAAAATATAAATTATAACAAATAGTCTGTAAAGTGTATCTTACTACACTTAAAACATGACATTACACACATATTAGTTTTATGCTTTTATTTTCTCTGGTTTATCCTTTATTTATTTTATCATTTATTACGTTTCTTTTTTCAGTTTATGGTTTGTCTATTTTTAATTTTCCCGTTAAATTAGTTTGGTTTTTTCCACGCATTTTTTAAAACATGCAAATTATCAATATATGCAAAAAACTGTGACCAAGTTGTCGAAAAAAAAAATTTTTTGCGCATATAATGCCTTTCTTGAAAAAGATATATATATATATATATATATATATATATATATATATATATATATATATATATATATATATATATATATATATCAGACCTTGTTTTAAAGCATAACATCTAGAGCAATTTACATATGCCTTAAGTGATTTTACGTGAATACTAAGCATTTATTCTGGTTAAGCGACTTTTTATCATTTTTTAACTTTTAAATTACTCAATAAACAATAAGATAAAAGAAGTAATTAATTTTTAAAATAAGCACATTAACTTTTAAATGGCATTCATGTAAAAATATTTGTTACAAAAAGTTTGAATGACAATTATGTTAGATATAAGCACTATTTACTAATAAAAAAAACTCAAAATTAAAAATTTATTCATAATTTGTTTTTATTTTATTGTAATGATTGATTTTTTCGCTTGAAAAACACTAATACTTTAAGCTTGAAACAAAGATTATAGTAACATAATTTAATTCTGATAAAAAATATATGATTTAATTTAAAACTAATTTAATAAAAATATATAATTATATTCTGATAAAAAATATAATATAATTTAATTTAGATTTAAAAAATATATAATTTAATTGTGATTTAAAAAATATATTTAAGTTTATTAAAGTTAAAGTTAATGTTTGGGTTTAACTTAACTGTCAAATTTATTTAAAAGTATCACTAAATATTGTTCAATATTTAATTTTATTTGTTCCTAAAAAAAAAGGAGCTCATTTTTATCACAATTGTTTTTTCAGTTTTCCTACTTGAACATTTTTTTTTTTGCTCAAAATTAAATTTTAAATAAACGGCTGCATCAAAAATTTGCACAAAAGGTAAGTTTAACTGTTTTTATAACGCAACTTAAATCGCAGCGATTATTTTTTAACAAATGATATATACAGCGATATAATTTGATTAAATGATATTTGGAAAAATAATCTTTGCTTTCACAACAAAATCGTTAATAAAATAGTAAACTTTTAATAAATAAAGTAAATAAATTAATGTAATTTTTTTATTTGTTATTCTCTAATTTTTTTTAAATAAAAAATCATTTGTAGTTGCAAAGCCGCAATTAGAATTTAAGAAAGAATCATTTAAAAATTCAAAAATTTAACATATTTTAATTTATTTATGCAAGTGTTGAGAAAGTAATGAAATTTGTTAATATCAAACATTTTTAAAATGTGATATTAAATCTAATATTAAAAGAAATAAAAAATAAAAGTTCCCTTATAGAAATAATAAAGAAGAAGTTGAATAACATTTAACTCATTTTGCAATAATTAATATTTTTGCAACAATTAAAAAAAAGTTTTTAAAAAATAAAAAAATAAAGAGAATTTTATGACGTCAAATTCATAATATTGCGTTAAGCATTTTTCATTTAAAACAAGGCCTATATATATATATATATATATATATATATATATATATATATATATATATATATATATATATATATATATATATATATACACAATATTTCGCTGACCTTTTGCTGTCAGCATCATCAGGTGTAATAAAAAACGTTACAAAATTGTTACAAAACTACATAAATCAAACCGTCAAAAAAGAAGGCATTACAGTAAAATAAAAATAGTTTTTATTAAATGGTATAATGGCGTCAGTTAAAATTTTTTTGAACAAAATAAATGGTCTCCAAGTTCTCTTGTTTTTATTCATTTTATTTTCACCTTTCAATTTTCTATTCTTTTTTGAAGAAGATTTTTCGTTTGCTTTTCGTATCTTCGTGTTTTTTGTTTTTTTCTTCGTTTTTTTGTGAATCTCTTTGCCGTAAAGAGCAGTAATAAAATCTTTTAAAGTCATATTCTTGTTATACGATATTTATATTTGTTAAATTTGATTAAAATGGCTGTGTATAAACTTTTTGTTTTAAATATATTTCGATGTAATTATATATTTACACAATATTTCGCTGACCTTTTGCAGATAGCATCATCAGGTGTAATAAAAAACGTTACAAAGTTGTTACAAAACTATATAAATCAAACCGTCAAAAAAGAAGACATTACAGGCGTAAAATAAAAATAGATAAATATAAATATTAAATTTATATATATATATATATATATATAATTATATATATATATTTATATATATATCTTTATATATATATATATCTTTATATATATATATATCTTTATATATATATATATATATATATATATATATATATATATATATATATATATATATATATATATATATATATATATATATACATACATACATATACAGTAGTGTAAATATGTTTTAGACCACTTACATTTTTTAAAAAAATTCTGGAGAATCCTCTAATATTTTAGTTTGTAGTTCTATATTATAAACTTATTAAAACACATGTAGTTCACACAAAATATGGAGCAACTACAAACTTTTTAATGTCAAACTTCATAAAAAAATTCTAATATCTACTATGTCCTCCTTTTGCCTTAATCATAGCCGATATTCGCCGGGGAATAGATTCATACAAGTTAGTTATAAAATCCTGGGGTATATTATGCCATTTTCTTTGAAGTACTTCAAAACATTCTTCAGCATTTCGGGGAGCATGTTCGACCTTCTTTCTGTCCAGGTAATCCCAAATATGCTCAATTATATTTAAATCTGGACTCTGGGAAGGCCAGGTCATTAATTCCAGTACTCCTACCTTTGCCATTTCATTTATATAATTTTTTGCCACTTGGGAACAATGTTTTGGGTCATTGTCCCGCTGCAGAATAAAATTATGACCTATTAGTTTTATTTTGGAAGATACAGCATGGTGCTTTAGGATATCCACTTAAAGTTCCCCGTAGAGTCGCCCCTCTATTTTGATCAAATCACCTACTCCAGATGAAGATAAACAGCCCCAAACTTGTATACAGCCTCATCTGTGTTTAATAATAGGCTTTAAACACTCGGGCTGATAGGGTTCTCCAATTCTTTTTCGAACATATTAGCGTCTTTTTGTTTCAAAAATTTCGAATTTGGACTCATCGGTGTACAGAACCCGATTAAACATTTCCTGGGCCCAATTTTTGTGTTGTTTTGCATATTTAAGTCGTTTTTCTTTATTGCCATGCTGTAATAATGGTTGTTGAATTACAACACACCCTCTTAATCCCGATTGGTGTAGGTGTTGTCAAATACAAGAAGTGCTGACATTTTTTCCAGTTGCTGTGTTAATGTCCTTTGCCAACTTGGTCGATGTTTTTTTCCTATTTCTTAAAGAAAGGCTTTTTAAATATTTATATTCATCTTTTGTTAGCTTAGGAGGTCTACCACTTTTCTTTCTATCTTTAAGGGAGCCAGTTTCTAAATTTTTAATGATTTCTGCAACAGCAGTCTTCGAATATCCTGTTTTGGACATAATTTGGCGCTGCGGATAACCTTCTTCATGAAGCACAATAACTTTTTGTCTCTCTATTAAAGATATTTTATCCATTTAATGAATCTAAAAATGATATTAAAGATATTAAAAATCCATTTAATGAATCTAAAAATGCAAACTAAACTTTTAAAAGTAAAAACAAACATTTAATTTATCTAAAAAATTGTAAATACGTCTAATTATGCAAGTGGTCTAAAACATATTCACAGTACTGTACATGTATATAGGGCATTTCCATTTTTGTGCGTGATTTTTTATTTTTCTGTGTTTTAGAAATTAAAAGCTGGGGCTTAACATTATGCATACTATTAAGATTTTCTTAAAAAACATTTATAACAAAAGTATTCTCATCATATTTTAGGCTACCTGAATAAATTAAATATATTTTGATCTTTTTTTTTTTGTGCGAAATAATCACTACAGTTACAAAAAAAAAAACAATTTTCAAATTGCTATACTTTAGTTAGAAATAATCGATGACTGTCGTTTCTCATTGAAAATATATTAAATACGAGTTGTAGAAGTATAATATTTCACTTAAAATACTCACAAGCAATTTATTTTCTTAAAAATATCTACATGAAATTAAAAAATTTGCAACTTCCATGTGTGACTTCTGTGCGTGATCATTTATGAACTGCATTTAAACGATTGCTGTGACTCTATGATACATAGTGCAATCGTGTAACTTTCTGGAAAGCTTTACTAATATTTAAAACATCATTTAAAAAATATATATATAACGCTGAAGCTTATATTTTTTAAGGAATTAAAGTTTGTTTATCTAGTAACTAAAATTTGAGTTTTTCTGTTCTGTGTGTGATTCCGCTTCAAGCTTAATTTATTTGTTGTTAACATTACTAATGTATACCATATTTTGTTTACAAAATATTTATATAGGTTAGAATTAAATGAGAGTAAATTGGAGATCGCCAGATTTATTATTATGAAAATAATAGACAAAATATATACAAATTTCCGTGTGTGACTTCTTGGAATTGCCCTATATATACATATAAATGTATATATGTATATGTATGTATATGTATATATATAGGTATATATATATATGTGTATATATATATATATATATATATATATATATATATATATATATATATATATATATATATGTTTATATGTATATATATGAATGTGTATAACTATGAATGCATAACATCCCTGATGTCACAATGAAATAGCCTGCTGCCAAGGGATATTACAATTCGAATTTATTGTTGTTTAATTGTATATTTAAAAAAAATTGCTACCATTTTAAATTCTATTAAGTTGCGCTTGCTTATAAGTTATGCAATAAATGTTTTTTAAAAATGTTTAAAAAAAAAATTAACTGCATAATATTAACTGCATAATAATATTAACTTCTTTATAAACAATGGCTTAAACAGTTTAATTTATATAAATTTAAAAGTGTTAGCCAAATGTCCTCTACATTAAAATTATTAATTTTTGTTTAAAGTTATCTATTGATTAATTAATTTAATCATAGAAGGTAATTTTAAATTGTTTTAATGTGTACAACTTTTTATTTTTTATTATAAACAAAATAATGAGTTGGACTTTAAAATTTTAAATTGCTTATAACTAATTCAGATTTACTAATGGTTGAGTATGTGAAAATGTACTTGAAGTTTAAGAATGATGTGTGTAAACATGTTTGTTGTCCTTTAAGTTTAAGAGTGTATGAACATGTATGTTGTACTTTAAAAGTTTTAAGAGGCACAATAAAAAATTTCTGAACAACTTAAAACTTTATTTTTGATTTAGTTGTTAAATACTTTTGAACCAAATATATTATTTTATGAGTTTTTTAGTTATTTTAGGATTCAAACTAATATATTTAATTATAGGCATCATTAGTTTCAATACCAGTTTACATTTGTGTTATTTTTTTTTTCCAGAAAAACTACTCTGGTGCTTTGCAAGCATCTCTATTTGCTCTTTGCAATATGGCTCGATCACCTGAACTAGTAATATCTGAACTTTTTGACTCAGCTATACCAAACACCCTTATTGAAATACTAAATAATTTAACTACAGATCTGAATATTATAGGAGAGTTAGCATGGCTACTTTCATATATGACCATGGATGAAAATCATTGTTTAGTGTTTGTTGAGAAAGGTATTTTGCCTTGTTTGGTTCATTGGCTTTGCAAAGTTAGACCTCACCAACAAGAATATCTGTTTGCTGTTACTCCTTTATTGCGTGATTTAGGTGAGTATTAATTTTGTAAATTAAACAGAGTTCATATATATGTATATATATAAATATAAATATATATATAAATATATATATATATATATATATATATATATATATATATATATATATATATATATATATATATATATATATATATATATATATATGTGTGTGTGTGTGTGTGTATATATATATACATATATATATATATATATATATATATATATATATATATATATATATATATATATATAAATATATATATATATATATATATATATATATATATATATATATATAAGTATAAATAATTTTTTCATTCAAATGGTTTATAAGTTAATGTTTTCAATTCAATTTTTTCATTCAAATTGTTTTGTAATAAAAAGTGAGAAAAATATTTGGTTTGGTTCAAATAGATTTCTTTTTTAAAAACATTTCTAAAAATAACTTGCATATTTATAGAAAATGTTTAATCTTGATGTCACTTTAAATAAAATGCAAAAATATTAAAAAATGATATCGCATTTTTTATATTCTATTCAAGATTTCTTGTTAAAATAATTTTTAGTTAAAAGATTATATTATCTGTTAACAACATATAAGATATAAATAGAAACATTTGTATGGCTAACTTTTGCGAGCCTTTAAGTATAATAAATAAATTTAATAGTTGAGTAAATGTAATTTACTGTAGTAACTTAACTGATTGTTTTGATTTAGTTTATTGGTAAATTTACTGTGATGTACTTTATCCTTTCAGTAAATCAAATTAAATATGACATTAAAATATTATTGGCTTCCATGCAGAGATACAAAGTAATTTAAATTCAAAGCGCTTTATCTTGAATGAAAATCTTTGCGCAAAAGAGCAAATCATCAAACTTCTATTTAAATCAATCATTTATTTCTGAATTGAGATTTCACATTCAAGGATGTTTACAAATAGTAAATTTACTAATATAAAGTAAACACCTACTAATGTTAATAATATCTAATTAAAATAAATATAAAGCTATTTTTCACAATATATAATAACAATAATAAACTTTATAACATAAAAATAACAATGTTAATAACAATAATAATAATAACAATAATAACAACAATATTAATATTAGTAATAATAGTTAAAAGTAGTTAATAATAGTAATGTAAATATTTATAAAAATAACAATAAGCAATAGTAATGATAACAAAATATATAATAGAAATTAAAAAAACAAAAAGACTATACTAAAGAGAACAAAAATAATTTTAGAAATTATAAACATTAACTATATTTTTTTAATAAAAAGTAGAACAAACTGGTTTTAAAGGTTGAGAATGAATTGAAAGCTTTTAGTTCACAAGAAATATTATCAAATATTCATATTATTAAAGGATAAATTTAGCGTGATGTACTTTATGATGTCTAATAAAAAAACTTAAATAAAAACATTTCTTTTCAGAGTGGCCAAAAAATATGCAAAATTTAAAAAAAAATTTAAAAAAAATGCAAAATCGTTTTTTTAAGAAAAAACTAATCGCGAAGGTGTGAAAAGCAATTTTGGTTCGCAATTATTTGACGACCTCAATCTTTTAGAGGTCGGTAAAAAAAAATGATACAAAGGTTTAACCATAAAACATAGAAACGCAATCTGCAATATTTTGCTGACCTTAAACACTGGGAATGGGAATCTTTTTAGTGACAGTATAATAAAAAATACTTTTCTGCTGTTACTGATCTGCAAAATAGGTTGAAATATCAAAGACATCAGGTTGTACAAAATTGTTTCAACTCTTCCATAATGTTATATTTAAATGAGAAAACAGCCTTATGGAAACCCATTTAAACTACACAATTGCGGAACCATGAGCATTAAAATTAAAAAAAGTGTTAAATTTCAATAACTTTTATATTTAGGATATTTTTTTTATAACATTTAAACTGTTTTATTTCTTCTTTAAATGTAGGTAACATCATAGGCATCAAAAGTATTTCAAATCTAAGTTCAATATTTACATTAGAAAATGGTAGTCTACTGGAAACGCTCAATAACTTTCTATTTTCTAACAAAAGACATTTAATTAAAGAGTGTCTTTGGGTGTTAGCCAATATTTTTGCATGCAACTTTGATCTCAAAAATTACATTGAGTCTGTTAAACTTCTGATTCCTAACATATCTCGACATCTATTATCAGCATATGAAATCAAAAAAGAGGTGAGTGTTGGTTATAAAATAATCTGTAAACCTTTATATAGAACTTTATTTTAAAATTAAATATTAACTAGATTTACTTGTTCATTTTCATTTTTTGTTTTGAAATAAACAGTATTAAATGTTTTATTAAAATGTGAGTTTGAGTTAATAAAATACAGAATAGAAAGTTGAGTTAAAAAAACAGGCTTTTTTATTTGTTGGGAAAATGGTCAACCAGTTTTTTTTTACTTTTTGTTCTTGAAATTTTGTTTAATTTTGAATTTCAAGTTTGATAACAAATAATAATTTTTTTTTTGTTTTTTTCTCCAGTGTAACTACAAAGTACTTTATTACAGTCTAGTGACTAAATAGAATAATAGTAGCCTAGTAGCTAAATAGAATGATTAGAAATCTGCTTAAATAAGACTCGTAGCGCTTAAAAATTGTTATATTGTAAAATAATTTTATAATTCAGTTATTTGTAAAATATAATTATGATGATTGTATGAATCATATAAACAAATGATTAACATGCTTTTGTTGCAAAATGGCCAACTCATAAAACTAAATGATTAATACGCTTAAAAATTATATTTTAAAACTTAAACTATAGTTTTCAATTCAATATTATGAAATGAAATTATTTGATAATAAAAGCTAGTCTTTTAATAAAAATATTAGCAATATAAAAATATAGCAAATTTTAAAATTGTTTCACTGAAGAATGTCTTTACCTTAAGTTGTGTTTTGATAAAGAACTTAATGTGTGTGTGTGTGTGTGTATATATATATATATATATATATATATATATATATATATATATATATATATATATATATATATATATATATATATATATATATATATATATATATATATATATATATATATATATAAGTGGTGAGGGGATATATATATATATATATATATATATATATATATATATATATATATATATATATATATATATATATATATATATATATATATATATATATATGGCCTATAAGTGGTGAGGGGAGGAAGAGTATTTTGCCCAGGGTCTTGCCTAAGGAACCACAATGTTTGACATTAATGTTATTGTAATGCCTGAGCTACACTCAATATCATTTTCAGATAGCACATAATTCAAAATATTTTGAAATAGTTAACAAATTTGCAAATTTTAAAGCACAAAAATATGTGCTTTAAAATTTGCAAATTTGTTAAATATTTGTGTAAATAAGTAATTAAATCTTATGTTGCTACAACAAAAAAAATTGTTTGATGTTTTTGACTACATTTTAGTTTAGGACTAGCCAAATATTAGCTTGGAAGAGTGAACTAATTTGTATTTTTTTATTTTAGGCTGCTATATGTATGTGTAATATTATTTCTTATGATAAAGAAGTTGGTGCACTTGCTGCTACAAAAGAAACTATTCAACACTTTATTGATTTTCTTACGGTGCCAAGCAATGAACTGAAGTTCATTGCCTTACATTTTTTTGAACTTCTTATAAAGCAGGGAGGTGAAGGAGAAAAAATATTTTCTGCTTTAGATGGTCCATCATATTTAGAAGGTTTGGAATGTAGTGAGTCTGACAAAGTAAGGAATAAAGCCATATTCCTTTTAGAAACATTTTATGAAAATGAAAATGAAGATCCTTCATTAGATCATGTGTAATTTTTTTTTTCTTTGAAGTATTACAATACATATTTTTTTTAAACTTCTTTAATTTGTTTTTAAAATATTGTGTACAAAAAGATATTTTATTTGTAAACTCACAGATATTTAGAAAATTTGTGTGCTTTTTTTCTTCTTTTTTTCTTTTCTTATTTTAGAGATGTTCTCCAATTTAATAGCTTTTAAAGGTGTTCTTCAAATAAATAGCTTTTATAAATGATATTTATGGAAACCTTATGTTCTTAATAAATTTTTAAAGAATAGTAAATCAAAATGTCTTTTTTTCTAAGATTTCTTAGATTTCTAAGATTTCTTATTTTCCTTTTTTATATTAAAATTTAGTTTGATTTTGTTTTGTAATAATGCTAATGCCATATTTAAAAAAAAAATGACAGAATTTAAAATATGATACAGAATTTAAAATATGACTTTATGACTTTTTTATTCCACTGTTAGCATTCTTCTGTCTATCGCTTGTTTATTATTATTATTTTTTAAACAGGTTTTAATTTGACAGTAGGGTCATTCCATGTCAAATCAGCATGCTCATGTCACCATGTTCTAATTTAATGTAAAGGTATAATGTAAACTAGGAAAATTTATCTTATTAATGCTGAATTATTGCTTTTTTTATCATTAAATAGCAATATTTAATGAATAGAATGAGGTATCAACCTGAAATTAGGTACATAACAATCTTTTACATGGCGGGTTTAAAGTAAAAAAAAAATTTTCTTTCTTAGATCACCTCAAAGACATGTAAATAATAAAGGTTTATATTTAGGAGTACTTTTGATGGTCAAAAATTATTTTGATGATATTTTTTTGTTGGCCTTTTACAACTTAAAACATATTAGATTTTAGATATCATAGATATCAAATATATATTTGTATAGTAGTAGATATACAGACGAACAGTAATACATAGTAATAGATATACAGACGAACAATAATATATAGTAATAGATATACAGACAAACAATAATATATAGTAATAGATATACAGACGAACAATAATATATAGTAATAGATATACAGACAAACAATAATATATAGTAATAGATATACAGACAAACAATAATATATAGTAATAGATATACAGACAAACAATAATATATAGTAATAGACGTACAGACGAACAATAATATATATTAATAGATATACAAGCGAACAATAATATATAGTAATAGATATACAGACGAACAATAATATATAGTAATAGATATACAGACGAACAATAATATATATACATAAATATCAAGTATCATTTTTAAAAACTTTTAAAGCAAAATATATTATTGCATTTTTCTTCTTTTCTAAATACAGATTTTTATTTAAAGCTTATTTAAATGCTGAGTCAGTTATTGCAAAAGGTTATAAAGGTTATCTTAGTTATGACAAAATTAGCTATAACTTAACTTTTAATTTGTAAAATGTTATTTTTAAAGTCAGTTTGAGATCAGTAATAAATTTATATATTAGCATTAATTTTTTTATACCTGGGGTGGGTACAATAGGGATTTGATAGGGCTTTTTTTCTAGCACCTTTCACTTCAAAAATGTTTTTAATAAATTACTCAAATCTGTTGTTTGAAAGAATTTTAATTCAATACTTCATTCTGTTTATAAATTTATTGCTATTTAATGACAAAAAAACATTTTGCACAAAATCCCGAGTCATCATAAATAAGAAAATTTAAATCTCAATATCTAAAGAACTGTAAGGAGATAAAGGTTCCAACTTTCAGGTTTTGTTAGTTTTCATAAACCCAAAACATGGAGTGTCATTTTTTTTTTGAGTTTTTCTGCTGATTCGACATGGAGTGACTATGCATTGAAATTCTGTGTGTTTCTTTAATTCTTTTTTAGTTTCAATGAAAAAAAGAAATCCTTATAAGTTATTACCTTTATTTTTTTTTGTTGGAGCTGGTATTGAATGGTTTATGATTAAAGTCCGGGTTGGAAAAGAAACATTTTGTAAGTTTTTTTTAAAGTCTTTTATATTTTGTATTTTTAGATATATTTAATAAATTTCTTTTATGAAAATATACAATAATTATTTAGTAGGTATAAAAACCATTTTTTTGGTAATTCTTTACTTAACATTTTATGTTGCAATAAATCGATATTGCATCCAAATTGTTATCTGGGTATTTATCAGTTAGATTGTTCATCTGGTGCAAGTTATGTTGGTGAAACAAAAAAGAAAACATCCACACACGTTAATGAACATGAGAGAATTATAACTAAAGGCAACTGAGGCACATATTATATTATATATAAATATATATATTTATATACATATATATATATATATATATATATATATATATATATATATATATATATATATATATATATATATATATATATATATATATATATATATACAAACTTAGATCAATTTTTATCTAAAGTTTATATATGAATAATAGTTATTATTTTTGAAGTTTTAACAATTTTATATATATCTAATTTTTAAGACGATACAACTTTGCGCAAAGAAGCAGAACGACGCATGCTAAAAAAAGAAATCTGGTAATACATAGTATTTAAAGCTTTTTTCCAATAAAATTTTATATTACAAATGATTTATGTGTAATTTTTGATGTATTTATTGCGTGATCAAAAAGGTAAAAATTGCACATTTTTTTATCCAAATAGCTTGTTATATAAAGCTAATTTATTTGTTCTCAAATAACTTATTTTAGCCTTTAAAAAGTCACATCTTAACTATATGTTATTATTGACTCAATATTAATTAGATCAATGATGTTCCTAAATTCTATTATGAAATTCTTAATATATGCCACTCCAGATAATGCTTTCATTAAAAAAAGGTAAAGTGTGTATATATATCAACCCTCAGAATTAGGAAAAATGAGGTCGGCAAGTTATTGCGGACCTCAATCTTTTAGAGGTCCGCATCAGGTCGGCAAAAAAACTTGATACTAAGGTCTTATCATAAAACATAGAAATGAGGTCGGCATTTATTTGCCATAGAAATGAGGTTGGCATATATTTACCATAAAATATAGAAATGAGGTTGGCAAAGAAAGAGGTCGGCATATAAAGCATAGAAGTGTTTGAGGTCGGCGATATTTTGCTGACCTCAAACACTTTTAGGTTGGCAGATTGGCATTGCCGAATGCCGACCCTAATTCCAAGGGTTATATGTATATATATATATGTGTGTGTATATATATATATATATATATATATATATATATATATATATATATATATATATATATATATATATATATATATATATATATCCAGCTGAATTGTTTGTTAAGAACTTTTCATCAATATTATCTCTTGATTCCACTAGTTGCGTTTTACCTGATATAGCCGTCTAACAGTTTGATCCATTGCTTGACATTCGTATCACTCTAGATTCTGTATCTAAAGTGATTTCCTGCTTAGACTCTTCTACAGGTTGTGGCCCGGACAACATACCTGTTATATTCTTGCAGAAATGTTCTCTGGAGCTGTCGTCGATACTTTCAAAACTATTCAACAAGTTTTTATCAGAGTCTTGTTTTCCAGCCTGCTGGAAAGCTGCATCTGTTATCCTTATTTTTAAAAATTCTGGAGAGCGATTTGATATGTCTAACTACCGTCCCATTAGTCTTCTTCCTATCACAAGCAAGGTTTTTGAATCTTTAATTAACAAACACTTAATTTCTCATCTTGAATCTAATAACTTACTTTCTGATCATTAATACGGATTTTGATCTTCTTGTTCTACAGTTGATTTGCTAACAGTAATAACTGAATGATTTTATCGTGCATTAGATAGAGGTGGAGAGGTTAAGGCCATTGCTCTTGACATTTCTAAAGCTTTTAATAAAGCTTGGCATGCTGGTTTTCTCCATAAGCTTTCTTCTTAAAAATCTTTACTAATATACAAATTTTTGTTTGCAAAAAAAGTGTACTGCTAAATCTTATATTTTCCGAGATATTAAAGTTTATTTATCTAGTAACTAAAGTTTTCAATGTTGTCTGTATATATTGCATGTATGTATGTATGTATGTATGTATGTATGTATGTATGTATGTATGTATGTATGTATGTATGAATGTATGAATGTATGTATGGTATATATGTATGTATGTATGTGTGTTTGTGTTTATATATGTATGATGTATGTATGTATATATTAAAGAAAAATATTTATATTGCAGAAAATTACTTAAAAATGCCGTTCAATGTTACTTGGGGATACTATCTCAGATTTTCCACATCAGCATTTTTATCTATGTTTGCTGGAAGCATTTGTGTTCATTATTACTACAAACCTGATTTGGTAATGTTAACTTAATGTTACTTAATGTTGCTTGGTTACTTAACTTGAAACTCTATTTTACTTACTTATTGACTAAACAGTTAAATAAGTTTTAATTGTATTTCTATTTGTGTCTTAATTGTAGTAGTTTTTTACCAACTGCATTTTTGTAACCATTCTTAGTTTCCTAAATGTTTAGGTTTAACTTAATTTAGACAGCTGGATTAAGATAATAAACAACCTAGGCTTTTATTTGATTGGGGTTGCGGTATGACCTAGGCTGCACAAATGCATTCTTTAAATATTTTATCTTTAATTGAAATTTACATTAAATTTTATAAATTTGTTTTATATACGTGATATTTACATATATATATATATATATATATATATATATATATATATATATATATATATATATATATATATATATATATATTTTGTTATTTCACCTCCCCAAGGCCCAGAAAGCCACTACAGATGAGGAGGCTACTTAATTGTGGTTATAACCCTCTCTCAACTCTATAACTCCGAAACACGAACCTTGGCGAACAAGGCCGCTGAGGGGAGAAACAAGTTGAGCGCAGTACTACCAGGGACGTGGTGGGGATCGAACTCGGAACCTCTCGCTTATGAAGCGAGCGCACTACCACTACACCACTACTGCATATATGTATATATACATATATATATATATATACACACTCACACACACACACACAAAAGTGCAAATTAACTAACTGGAATTTTTTAAAAAACATTTAAAATCTAAACTTGAAAAGCTCTGCATTTATCTTTGGTTTCAGTTTTATATATAACTATAAGTTAGGGGTGGTTACAATAAGGCCTAACTAAGCAACCATTGTTTTATCCTCAGTTATATAAATTTTTATTAATAATCTTACCAACAGATTTTCAAAGAAATGTAAAATTTAGTAAAGTTTTCTATAAAATATTTACAATTCTCTATATTAGTTTTAGACTTTTTAAATTTTGAAAATTTATTTATAATTATTTAAAATTTGCGAACAAGTTTCTTCTTTAAACAATAAAAAATTGACAGTTAACAAAATTTAATTTGGTGACAGCTTATTTAATGTGTAACGAATCTGTTTCAGTGTGCAAAGAATATAAATTAACGAAGTACTATGATTTAAAACATTCAAAATTTCTTGTTAAAAATAAAACTGAATATAGTGGACTTATTATATTAAGGTGAGATGGTTTACTAGAGGTGAGAACTTTTAATTTGAGACAAAAGGTGTTAGATTTTTTATAAAGTATAAACAAATGTTATGTACCAGAGCTTAAAGAAAAGTATTTTATTAAAATGTGTGCATTTCTGGTAGACCTGACCCAACAATGCAATATACTTAATAAAAAGTTCCAAGAAAAAAAATTAATTGGAAAAATCTTATTTTAGCGTTTCAGTTGAAATTAACTTTGTGGAACAGCAGTTAGGGACTGTGTAGGAGCAGCAGTTAGGGACTGGGAAAATCAGTCATTTTCTAACCTTGGGTGAGCTGAATCCTGAAAACACATGTTGATGGTATTTTACAAAAATCTTGACCAACATAAGTACAGCAACTTAGTTGACAATCCTAAAATGACAGGTGTCTTGTTAGGTAGCACATACTTGTGTGAAACTGTGTTTTTTCAAATGAAATTTTCAATATCTAAAACAAGATCTGTACTGACAGATACTAACTTGCAGAAAACTTTAGGAATTGCAACCAGTCAGTTTCTAATGGACATTATAAACAGTGTGAAAAAAAAAACAGGTTTGTGATAACCAATAAACTATTGTTTGTACTGTACATAATAACTGGCTAGTGTATGTATGCGTATTCCTTTGTGAGACAACATATGGTAATTGAAAAAAATCAATATTTAAATAAAATATTTATAAAAACCTCCGACCCCCAGTTAACAGCTAAAAAGCTAACTTTAGCCGTCATCAAAAAAGTTGTGGTCACCCCTGCTATAAGTTGTACTTAAGATGAATATTATAAAACATTCTCAAAAACAAAATGATTATGAAACTAACATTAAAGTTGCAAATTTTGATTTTAAAGTTAAAATTAAAGTTACAAATTTTGAATTGGTTTTCAATTTTATAATGTTTGATTAAATCAAAAGTATTTAAAAAAAAAAAAAAGAAGCTTTTTTGTGCATACAGTATGTAATATATGAACTTATTGTGTCATTTATTTATACAGTATATTTATTTAAATGGTAGTTTAAAAAATTGATTTGAGAATTTAAATTGCATTTAAAATATAACTCGAATTTAACAATATCTTAATTTGCATACAGGGAAAAAAAGAGGGAACTAAAATTAAAAAATGCTAATATAATAATACAAAATAAATATAAAAGCAGTTATTAAGTTACTCAGAAGTCTAACTTTAGTTTTTTTATTATTAAGTTACTCAGAAGTCTAACTTTAGTTTTTTTATTATTAAGCATTTTAATGCAAAATACAATTTATCTTTGTTTGGGCAAGAATTAAATGATAATCAATTTGAAGAGCTTCTTGGGAATTTATTTGACATTTTTTAAAACAATGTAAAAATCATGTTACTGTAAAAGAGGATTTGCTTTTTTAAAAGTTCAAATACAATCGTGAAGAGGTGTTTGGAAGGTGAAAAATATAACATTGAGATAAAACAAAGAGTTGAAAGGAGAATTAAAAGGTATAAAAGAATGAGTCAATGAAAATTTATTATTAAATTGAAAAACTGAATTCAAAATGAAAAACTGAATTAAAAATCTCTCAGTATTCTAAATCTGATGGAAAAAGATGGTATAATACAAGATATCACTAAATCCAAGGTTTCAAGCAAAACTATCTACTTTATTCTAAAGGCATTTTAATAGAGTTGAAAAACATTTTAAACTATCTATATATAAACTATCTATAAACTCCAGAACTGAAAAGGTTTGATTAAACCCAGCCTAAAATTGGTGGCAAGCTTTACATCTTGGGAACTAACAATTATGCAAAGTATTCATTGAAAAATAAAATTTACCCTACATATGGTATATATAGTATTGGGCTTTCTCTTTTGGCATGAAGTCTGTAAAACTTAAAAAATCAATTTTGAAATTGCTTTATTATAAAGCTGCATTTTTTCTTAACAATGAATTAATGAAAATGAATGCATAAAAGTTTAATGTTGAAAATCATTCATCTCTCTCCAAAATCATAATCATCATCTTTCTCCAAAGTTTAATTTGCTAGTTGATTCTCACTACTCTTCTGTTACTTGTCATTTAATTAAGTATTTTAGACAAGGTGCAAAAATGCATTGTAAATCTGCTCTTGCAGCCAACCTTTAACCATTGTCACATTGTCGTAATGTTGCTTCTCTTTTTCTATAAATACTACAAAGGGAGAGTTCTTAAGAGCTAGCATTTTTTGTGCCGTCTACTCAAATTCATTCTTGTGTTACTCATGATTCAATTAAGTCTCATCCTTTTACTGTGGCTGTTCCTCAGTGCTTTAAAAATTCTTATTTGTCTAGTTTTTTTCTTGAACATCAGTCCTTTGGAATTCATTTCCTTTCTCTTATTTTTTTTATTCATATAATTTTCAATCTTTTAAGTTGTCTATTAATCATTATCTTGCTCTATAAGTTTCATCTTTTCTCTTCCAGTAACTTCCAACTCTAATAGTGGTTACTTGCAGCCTTGTTGGAGATAAAGATGTTGGAAAAAAAAAAAAAAAAAGACTTGATGAAAAAAAAGATGTCTGTTAAATATTAGTTTTTAAAATCTCTTTCTTTCTAGTTCCAGAATAAGTGAAAAAATAACTTTAAGTTATAGTCTTTATGTTAAAACCAGACAGCTTACAAAGCATTTAACAGCTGGCTAATCGTTATACATCTAGAAATTTAAAGAAAATTTAAAGATTGTATTCAATAGCATTCCAACTTTTTTAAAAACTGATTTATATGGATAAAAAGGGCTTAATATATAACTAAAGAAAACATTGACCTGATAAAAGACTTTTTTAAATGTTCTCTAGCAAAGAATAGTGTCAAATTATACTGTTGATAGCAAGCGGAAAAAGGTTGCACAAAAGAAGCTCAAAATGATATTGATAACTTTAGTAAATAAAAGAATAATACTGCTAGATATTTTATATTGATTTTTTGTAATCCCGAAAAAGTTTTTATATTATATATAAAATATGATATATTATGTGAATTTCAATTAAAGTTTATATTTATGTATACGCATACTATATGCGTAATAATTATGTATATGCATACTATATATCAGGGTGTTAGCCAGCCTGATGGCACCGCGTATAACGCGGTTTCCCACTTGGTTTAAAATTCCCAAAGGTTCTTAAGATCGTGGTAAAAAAAAAAAATTAAATCAGTTTCAGATTATAAGTGTTGCTCTAGATGAGTAAATAATGCAATTAGTACGCACGACAAGGAAATGAATTAAGTTAATGAATTAAGAATTAAGATCAATTTTTTAATGTGAAAAAACGTGTCGTCGTTAACAAGCAAGATCATTCATTCAAAAGTTGAAAAAAAAATTATTTTTGATTTTTAATTGACGTCAGTTATCTCCAGTTAAAATTGTTCATACGTTTAATAAGTTATTTCATTAATTTATTTTTGTTATTCAAAAAATCTTTATTTACATTCTTGCTGTTTATCTTAAGTTAGGAAAGTTACAAATAAAATTTGCATATTAATAAATATTATAATTTAAAATAAGTTAATAACATTTTTATATTAAAAGATTTATTAATAATTTTGGTAAAATAAGTTAGCTGGTAAAGTAAACCGAAAATGACAACAAAAAAATCAAAAATAAAACATGCAATGAAACGTATTATATATTTTATATTTGCGTAAAACATAAACGAAGATAATTAAATAATATTATAATATTATTATTTATTAACAATATTTACAATAATTACAAAAAAAATTTTTTTTTTTAATTTACAAATACAAAATTTACGTAGATATTTAATGTATATCTGTAAATTGAAAAAAAAAAAAATAATAGTTTTTGTATTTAAATATATTTTTTTACTTAAATACCTAATTTACTAGATATTTAAATATGCCGATTAAATTATTAGAAAATTATATAAAAAAGAGAGAGTTTCTTCAAATATTAAAAAAACCTGAAGCGAAAAAAAATATAACATCTAAAGCTTTTGTTTGGACATAATACGCTTATAAAATCATGCTAATTTCAAATAAATAAGTTCGAATAGTTTGTAAATTGCCTTAACTACACCGATTATTTAAATTAAAGTAGCATTATATTTGATGGAAATTGGCGAGCCAACCAAGTTTTTCAATTAAAAGTTATTAAAATTTCGGAAACTTTAATTTAACTTTCATTTAAAAGCTATCGATTTAAATAAGTTTTTTAACTTTTGAATGTATCTATGATAAAAATTGTAATATAAAATATGATGAACAATAATACGATTACCTATGTAAGAAAATTAAGAAAATTTTTTCAAGTATTTTAAAATTTTTAGTTTTAAAATGCTAAAGTATTTAAAAACTGAAACATTCAAAATCTTTCCATATAATTAGGGTTACCAACGTCTGGATTTTACGAAAATTAAAATTTAACGGATTTTAAAAACCTGTAATAATTTTTTGTTAGTGTTTTCCTTCGTAAAAGCCGTAAAATTCTGGCATTCATATGTATAACGTGTAGTGTTTTTCATCGACTGTCGTTTATTAAAAATGTTTTGTTAAAAATTAAATACTATTTAGCATTTTTTTTACATTAATAATTTAAAAATAAAAATAAAAATAACGGAAGACAATATATGTAACTAATCGTTTAAACCTTTTAAAGCTGTATTTAAAAGCGATGTAGGCAATTAAAATAGATCAAAGTTTCAATGAATAAATTTAATAATTTTTCATTAAAAAAATTGCAAACAATTGTCTTTTGTTCTTGTTTTCTCTCTACAATATTAAACAAAGGAGATAAGCGATTTAAAAATGAAAACTGACGAAGATTACTCAAAATGAAACAAGTTGAATAATTAGAATTAAACATTTATAAAATATAAAAACATTCCTGAAATATAAATATTTTTATTGAAACTTAATTGTATCTAAAAAATTGTATCTACTTTTTTAAATGTCAGAATATAATGACCTTTTTTTTTTTTTTGGTAGCACCTAAATTCCCAATTGTGCTAAAATGCTGTATGAATTTTTTTCCTGGCTAACACCCTGTATATAAATAAATAACAAATATATATTCGTACATACATAATCTATTATACATTACATATTATCCCTGGCTAAGAACCTTTGCTAATATATTTGCTAAATATGGTGTTTTTTACAACCTAGCCCTTGCTAGAGTTGTAAAAAAACTCCTTATTTAGCATTAGTTAATAACTATGTTGAGAAGATAGAGTTTTGCAATATCCTTTTGTCAACACTTTTTAGTCTGTGTCAGCACACTTATGCAGAGTTCCCACTAACTCTGACAGTAACTTAATATATAAGGTAAAGTATGCATTTTGTCTTTTTTTTTTTTTTTTTTGCATAATATCATATAATATTTAAATAGTTATTTTTACTTTCAGACTATTCCTGAAAAACCAACTGATCTATCTGCAATTCATTTAAAATCGTTTATTTCTATCAAATCACAAGAGGATGTCATAAGTACCAAAACAGAAGTGCAAAAAAGTCAATAAACTTATTTGAATTTTATTGTTTGCTTATGTTTTGTATTTTTAATGCTTAAAAAGAAAGTTAACTCTGGTTGAATAATAATATTGATTATGTTTGTTTGAGAATATTTTTTGCTTTGTGTTTTGTGATATTTGTAACATTATAATAGTTGTTGTTATCAATGAGTTGATATAAGTATCAACTCATTAAAATTGTCATGATGAATAAAATTAGATGTTATTATGGTATCATGGATGATTTAACATAATGATGTCATGATGACATCATCATTTATTTATGATTAATTATTTTTAAATGTTATGTTAAATAATTAAGTTATTATTTTTATCAAAATATAAAAGATAATAAAAATAAATCATTTTGTGAAATAGTTTGGTTGAAACACCAGAATTTTTTTGTTATTTGTGAAAACATTTGTGAAAAATAGCTCAAAAAAGATTGGAAACATTTCTCTGTATCTAAGAATGTTTATAATTGTTAGTACTAATTGTTTTGTTTTTGCTAGATAACTTTGCAGAGATTTCATCTCTGAAACTTATTTTCAATTATTTATTTAACCATTAAAATACCACTGTATAATTTTCTATAATTTGCTTTTATGTGATTTTGATTTTTTTGGTATAATTTATATATACCTTTTTTTTTTATCAGCCTTTTTATATTAAAAAGAGAAAGTAATAATCTGGACATATGTATGTATTTGTTATACTAGTATTTGGCATCTTAAACTGTAATGCCTTTGATATTTCTCGTTCAAAAAAAGATGGCAAGTTTTTAAATATTTTTGTTAACCCTGAGTCAAGCTGTTGGTATGCTGGATGTTGGAAACTTAATGGATTATGCAGGGGTGCACGCGATTGCTGTTTTTGTAAATGTTTAGATAGAAAGGTATTTTACTCAAATAAACTTGGGTGTTTGTTGGTAAAGAATGTTAAATTAGAACTCCAGAAAATTGGTTAGCTGTTGTTTTATATTTTTTACATAATTTTTCACATTATATATATATATATATATATATATATATATATATATATATATATATATATATATATATATATAATGTTTATTTATTAGGTAAAGATTGTAGTTTTTTTGATAAAAGTATTTCTATCAAATATGTTCCAATTTATGAGCTTGATACAGATTTGCATAGCGTAGAGATTGCTCATGATGGTGGATTAAATCTTGATCGTTGTTCTGCAGGTGTTATAAATTTGTATGACTATCATGAGCATATAAAAGTTTATAAAAGAAATGAATGTCAAAAGCTTTTGTCAACTCGATATAAAAATAAAAAGCTATATTTAGATGTAAGTTTTTTTGCTTTAGTTGTTTATATGTATTTTTGTATGTATGTTTTAAACTATAAATTTATTGATAATAACATTTATTATAAAATTTATTAAATGATAAAAATTACTTTATAAAATTATATGAGAACATAAATACAGTTTAATCTCTCTAATTTAAATTTCACTTGAACAAAAAAATTTTGAATTAGGAAAATCTTTGATTTAGAGTTTTTTTTTAAGTATATTAGTCAAAGTAACAAGTACAAATAAAACCGACAAACAAATAGTGCTGATATCCAATTATATGGTTTTCCAATTAGGCCTGATATTGTTAAGTAAATTTTTTTTGAGCATCTCAAGGGCTTATTTGCCTATAAAAAACTTTGACTTGAAAAAATAACTGAAACAGCAACTTACTTATTGCAAACTGTCTTTTTTAACATTACTAGTGATTGTCCTAATCAAATGAGCCTTACTGGACTTGCTTCAAGTATGCTCAATTTTCAAATGAAATAAAAAACAATAACCTTTCAGGTGTTGAAAATATTTTGTAGTGAGTGAAAATTAGGGGGCGTGTGGTTTTGAGCAATGGGTTAACTGTTTATTAATCCACTTTGTCTCTCCAAAAATGGTTTTGAAAGTTGGTTTTGAAAGATGGTTTTGAAATACTGTATTTAGAGAGAGTGAAAAGAAGCTATTAGTTCCTTTGATATGTAACTTCAAAGTTTCACCTTAAAATGTTTGACTTTGACCCTAGACAATATAATTGACTACAATAGACATGTGGTCTACATTTGCACTATTATAGTCTGGCATCAGTTTATCATCCATGATAAGAGCCTATGTAAATAAGGTTTTTCGAACTTGTTGTTTGACTCAAGATACTTATTCAAAGCAATAGAAAACAGAAATGAGTATAAAGTTGTCAAGGTATGAGTATAAAGTTGAGTTGTCATCAAATAGAGCCATTTAAGATTTAAGATTGTCAGAAGATCATTAATGTAGATAAGAAACAATATGGGACCAAGAATAAAGCTCTGAGGTACTTTAGAGTTTACTGGTAATAAAGGAGAGTGTTGACTTTCAAGGTTGACTTTAGTACTGCAGTTTGAAAGAAATGATTTTATAATCTCAAAATTTTTTCCAGGTACACCAAATATTTGATAAAGTTTGACAGATAATGCCAAACTTTATCAAAAGCTTTAGATATGCCAATAGCAATAGCCCTTGTCTTGCTGCTCCTATCTAATGCGCAATAGAATCTTTCATTCACAGCAGTTAGCTAGCAAGTATTAGCAAGTCAGCCGTAGAATGAAAAAATCAAAAAATATTTATTGTCAGAGAGTAAGTTGTTAGGCTCAAGTTTAAAGTTTGTTGGTTAAAGTCTTAAAGGCCTTGCTAATAAAAAAGAGAAGACTGTTTGGACGATAGTTGGAGGGATAAAAATATTCTCTAGAGGTTTTTTAAAAAATTGTAACCATAAATACCATTTTTCATCAGGCAGCATCTTTTTTCATTGATTACTTGCAATAATAAAAAGGTGTTTGTTCACAAGAGAATTATTCTTTTGAAATAAATGATTGCAATTAGATATAGCAGTTGCACAAGATAGGGAAAACTATGGAGTAGAGTGAGATTCAATTTAAAACCAACAAGGTGAAATAAAAGCTTCCATACCTGCCTGGATCTAGGAGTTATGTTGGAAGTGCATTTATCAGGAGAGAGACAAAAGACATCAGCCTAAGAAAAAGAAAATCATGAGAAGAATTCAGAATTCTTCTGAGTCTGAAGAAGATAAAAGATATAAGATTTTTATTAAGATTATCATTGCATGGTTGGAACCACCTATAGGAGAACAAGGAAAAACTGAACACACGCTAGAGAATGTAAGTGATTAGGGTTGTTTGGAAAATTCACAAGTAGAGTCACAAAGAGACTGAGTAAAAGATTGAGATAACAGAAGAAGAAAACTAAAAAAACTCTTTTGCTCAAAACAAAAACAAACAAAAAAAGTTGTAAAAATTCAAGAAAAATTTTAAACCACTAAAATCTGTTTTTGTAAAAAAGTAAAATCAAAAACATGTACAAGAAATTTATTTAAAAGATAATAGATTTAACAAAATTGTCAAAAATAGACTTTTGATTTGACAAGCTTTCTTGCAAGTGGGATCAGTTGTGTTTGAGGCAAGCTCCAATACCACTGACCCTGTCACCTTAGTAATGATCAGTAAAGTTTCTAATAACATTAATACTGGCAGGGGAATAGAGAGACATGGCTTGGTCAATTTGATCAGAAATTGCATTTAAAAGAGAACAGTGTTGAGAAGATAGAGATCATTATAGCCAAGCATTTGACTATATCGATATATATATATATATATAGAGAGAGAGAGAGAGAGAGAGAGAGAGAGAGAGAGAGAGAGAGAGAGAGAGAGAGAGAGAGAGAGAGAAAGAGAGAGAGAGAGAGAAAGAGAGAGAGAGAGAGAAGAGAAGAGAAGAGAAGAGAGAGAGTCTTAGCGAATCAAAAAATAGTTGCCACCAATAGTGAGATCCAAAGAAGAAAAAGCTGAATTCAAATTAGTCTCACAAATAGAATGCAAGTCTGATGAATTTTAGAAGAGGTAAGATTCAACTGGTGGGAAGTTACTATAAAGACCACTTTGTTACAGTTTGAAAGTATTGAAACAGTTTTAACAGTATTGAAACAGTTAGGTGATGCTAATGGTTTTTTAAAGTTTAATTTTTTTGGTAACTTTTGGCATGGTTCCAGTTAAAGAAAACTTTACTTTTTCATAGATAGGGCAATCCCAATCAATGAGATATACAGTTGCTTCAGTTCTTCTAATTAACCTAAAATTGTTACTTAAGGCTCTTTATGTTGCCTCAACAATGCATACCAAAAGCGCTGACAGAGACACCATCTACTAAGGACTTAATACTTTGGTTAATACTTTGATATTTTACAGCTGTTATTTGAATCAGCCTCTCTGATACTACCGCAGAGTTCAAGAAACCTTACTACCAGCCAGCCTCAGAACCAATGAGTTTTATAGTTTTACCCTCATTAAAAGAAAACATGAAGAGTTGAAAACACAAAGAGTTGGAAACAATGCTGACATCTACACCAGCCTAATAGATGAAGAAGGGGTGCTATGCTGGTCAACAGAATTACTCTGCTTTCCCTGAGTCTTTGCCTAGGAGGCTTTTATCAAGGCATTGACGGGATGAAGTATTTTTGCAAGATGAGTATTTTTATCAAGTTAGCATCTCTAACTATTAATCAACCAAGAGCACCAAAGCATGAAATGGGATGGGTAGTACTAGATTACATGTTATCAGTGACTTTAATGATCCTAAACCTGACCTGACTTGTTTCAGTTCTTTTTTAACTTTCCTAATTCCTACCTAAAAAAACGAAAAAATTGTCTGCAAGTATAAAAAGTTGGTTTTTGATGAGTCAATACACAAACACCTGCAGTTTAAGAAGTGAAAAGAAATATTTTTTAAGTTTCTATATATGATAGGCTTCTAAATTTTTAGAAATTTTTTAATAAGATACAATACAGTAAAAAGTTATAGATCTCTAAAAATGGCTGCGGCTAAAACTTAGGAAAATGTGCCTCCATTAAAACCACCGGTAACCTAGGATCAACACTGGTTTTAATAAGATTTTTTTTTCTTCTAATTTAGGTGACTTTATTACAGTGATTTCAGAAAAAAATTAGTGGGTACTTATGGGGAAGTTACAAAATCAGAACAATGAAAATTGCCCAAAATGCATTAAAAACAATAAAAATAAAGTTATTGTTGTACTTTAGTTTGTATTATATATTGTAATAATGAATTTGAAAGTATTTCATAATCAGTACTAGAAATAAGTTTGTAGTTAAACCATTTACTTTTTAACATTCACATTTTTTCCCAGAACTTAGAAAAAAATTGTAATTGAACACTTCTCCTTACATAGTGCGTCTGGTTTTATGTCTGATTTATGAAGTGCCTTTATGCCTAAACACACCACTAAACATACACATATAAAAACTGAAATTTAGTTTTTAATGTTTTCATATAAAACTTATTAGTAGCCTATTAAATAAAACTGAAATGAAAGACTTTTAGTCTAATTCACCTGATATTTAATACCATGACTATAAATTTTATAATATTTTTTCAATACATTCACGATTCCAACTTTCCTCATTAATTTGACTTATTTGATTATCATTTTCAAATATAGGTTACAACTTATACCAAGTTATAAGAGTTATTTGACTTGTCAACATAGTGCACAAGTTGATTATGTAATAAAAAATATTATTATTATTAAGAATATTATTAATATAATAAACAATCAATATAAAAATGAATCTTTTAAATGATTTTCGCTAAAAAACTTAGGCCAAAGTGGTTTATTCTTATTGGAGGTGCTTCAGGTCTCCATTAAGTATGTGTTTGTGAGTACCACCAAAATGCAAAACTTTTAGGATTACAAATACTAGATATTTCAGACTATAAAGACCTCTTGACATTAGCTGTATGTGACTAAACAAATCAAGACTGCATGCTGCACATTTGCCTAGATACCAACACACTAAAAGAGTATCTTACTGCTTTATTTGATAGACATGGCATGGAAGATATCACCTTTAATCAGTGGCAAAAAGCCAACAAAAAACATGATATAGTTCCAGTCACTTTTCCTATGTTTGATTTTATTGAAAAAGCTTGTCAACAAATATACCAATTAAGAGACCACCATTATATAGCCAAAAGTCAATTACCAAGTAATCATATATAATCATTACCAAGTAATCATATTTTACATAAAATGTAAAAATCCCTCAAAAGGGCAACAAACAATTTTGGTCATGCTACATATGACTTTTACAGGGTGTAGGCAACTGTCAAATAGTGTTTTGTTAAAAATTTAAAACTATAAAGCATTTTTTTTTTACATTTATAATTTAAAAATGAAAATAAATATAAAAGAAGACAATATATGTAAATAATTGTTTAAACTTTTTGAAACTGTATTTAAAAATGATGTATGGAATTAAAATAGATTAAAATATTGAACTCATTCATTTTAATTGCAAAGAATTGTCTTTCATTCTTGTCTTCTCTTTATTGTATCACACAAGAAGCGATTTAAATATGAAAATAATCATGACTGAATAGATAATAAGATTGCTCAGAATGAAATAAGTTGAATAATTATAACTTAACATTTATAAAATGTAAATATATTCCTGGTATGAAAATAGCCAAAAATAATAATAAATATTTTTTTTTCTACTTATGTGTAACCTTAAATCAAATAAATTAAGTTAAGAAACCGTGGACGCGAGTCATAGGTTGTCTTAAACTTTTTTTAAGTGTTGGAATGCAATGACCTTTGTTTTTAAAAGCTTTTTATTTGTTTTTCACACCTATTTCCCAATATCGCATAAAAATGCTGTATAAAATTTTTCAATGGCAAACACTCTGAATATATATATATATATATATATATATATATATATATATATATATATATATATATATATACAGAGAGAGAGAGAGAGAGAGAGAGAGAGAGAGAGAGAGAGAGAGAGAGAGAGAGAGAGAGAGAAAAAGCGGGTCAAACTGATCATACTATTTTTTCGATCACTGATCGAAAAATTTAAATAAAACCGGAACTGATAGGAATATTTAAAAAATAAAAACACCAGAAGAAAGAGAATCATCTCCTCTATTCAAATGTGTCAAAATAAAATCCAAGTCATTTTTCAGTCATTTTTTTTTTATAAACGTTTAAAAGAGAGTCGTAAAAATTTCCTTTTTTCTTTTATTTGCTATTGTAATAATTCGGGAACCATAATTTGTTTAAAAATAATTTTACCTCTATCTTGTTGAAAATTTAATTTTAATACCGATTACATAATTTTTTTTTGTTTTATAGTTAAAAATTAGACAAAAAAGTAAGAAAAATTATTATTAAATTTTTTCTAGTAAAATCGATCATTCACATATTTACTTTAAATTCCTTAATTAAGTAGTATGTGAATTTTTAAATTAGGTACCTAGGTGAATTAAATTATTGGATTTTCTCATGTGTTAGTTCCGGGTCCTTCCTATATAAAGATATTTTACAAAAATGACTGAATGATATTTATTATTCAGTTTCAAGATGACAACAAGTAAAAAGTCATACAATGAAGAAGATATAGAACCTGTGTTAAATGATATAAAAGAAAAAAAATACTTCAATCAGAAAAGTTGCATTCAAATATGGCATTCCATTCTCAACTCTAATAGGTCGCAAGAACAACAACAATACTAACTTCAAGGGATCAGGATCAACAACTGTACTCTCACAGCAAACAGAGTCAATTATGGTGCATGCGTTTAAGTTCCTATGTGATTAGGGTTATGGTTTAACACGAAATGATGTCATGGGCTTTGTATGCGATTACCTTCTTCGTACAAATCAATCAGGCCTATTTAAAAACGATAGACCTGGCAAAGACTGGTTTTATGCATTTATAAACCGAAGGTCTAAAGAAATTTCCACAAGAAAAACTCACACTTTAGCATCTGCCAGAGCCGCTTCTTGTACGCAAGAAATAATTGATAATTATTTTGAAGTTGTCACTAAACAATATCAATTGTCTGGGATAACTTCTGGTTGTCGCATTTAGAATTGCGATGAAACAGGTTTCTGTGGTGATTAAGGCAAAGCAACTGTAGTATGTCGAAAAGGTGCAAAGCGTGTTTTGAAACTCACTGGTAACAATGAAAAAATCCATTATACAGTGAACAATTGCTGTAATGCTGATGGATACTTTACACCACCATTCGTGGTATACAAAGCAAAAGGAAACTTTAGAGCTGAGAGGGCTTTAGGTGGTCCAACTGGCATCAGTTATTCAATTTCTAAATCTGGTTGGATTGAGCATGACACATTTATTGAATGGTTGAAGGAAGTGTATGTACCAGAATGTCAAGCTATTAGTTGTACTCATATTTTACATCTTGATGGACATACGTCTCACATCAGTTTAGCAGCTGTATTGCTATGTCGGGAAAACAATATAATTTTGATTTGTCTACCAGTCCACTCATCTCACATTCTTCAGCCACTGGACAGAGGTGTCTATTGCCATGTTAAGCAAGTGTGGAAGGCAGTTCTTACCAAATATTACAAAGACACAAAATGCAAAAACTTAGATAAAGAAAATTTTCCTATGTTGCTCAAACAGGTGTATGAGAGCGGTAAGTGTTTTACACATTTGCACACTATTGCTGGTTTTGAATATACTGGGTTATTTCCAAAACAAAATCAATCAACAGGCATTAGCTAATTCCGAAACGTTTAATCAATTGACGTCTTCAACGCCATAGCGAAAAACAAAGTCTTTAGCATCTTCTGAACCAGCAACACCAGCTTCGAGGTTTGACAAGTACAGAGCACTACATGAATGAAAATCGAAATGGAAAATGAACTGAATAGTTTTTTTCAAGAAAAAAATCAGTCTCATGTAAAAAAATCGAGGCAACCTAATACTCCAAAAATTGCTGGCCAATGTATTACAGAACACAGTGTTGCATATCATCTCAAAAAAAGAGAAGAAGTTAAGCAACTCAAATTAGCTGAAAAACAAGCTAAAAAGCATAAAACCATCTGCAAACTTATAATGCCATTACCAAACCCTGCAGAAAAAGAAGTAACTCAAAATATAGAACCGATTACAATACCTTCAGCCAAAAGAAGAAAAGTTATTAAATGCAGAAAGTGTAAAAAAGAATTACATTCAGACATGATGTCATGCAAGAATCCAAATTGCAATACTTGGTTCTGCAACAAAACGTGTTTGCCAAAAAATTTTGTAATGGGTTCAGATTTTTTTTGTTGTAAAAAATGTAAACCTTAAATCTTTTATTTTTTCTGTATGCTATATAAAAAATATATAGCATATTTCTGTATGCTATATAAAAAATATTTAAAAATATATACATTTACATATATAAAATGTTAAATTTGTTAAATGTATTTTATATTAATTGGTTTTAATAGACTTTCTGCCAAAAGCGATCTTTTTTTCTTCTAGTGTTCATATTTTTAAATACAATTAAAAAAACAAAAATTAATAAATAATGTGCTTGTTAATATTTTTTATCTTATTTAAAAAAAATAGTTTAAAAATTTTTAAAATTAATAAAGTTACTTGATTTTTATTGTTTGGTGATCGGTTTGACCCGCTTTTGGAAATTTTGGATACTGCTCCTTACAAAAACAAATTGAAAATTAAAGAAGCACTACATATTAAATGGGAAAATTCATCTTCAAACAAATTGCTCATTATAATATAAATTTGTCAATCTAGTTTATTTACTTATTGCTTTTATGCTATTTACGGTATCTTAATTCGTATTATAATTTTTATTGGTTTGTAACAATTCTATTTGACTGTTAATATTTCTCTGTAATGTCTTCAAATTTTGATTTTATATTCCAGAGTTTATATTCCAAATTGTAATTTTATCTTTTGAAAATGTACTATGTAAGCTATGAAACATGTCAAGATTTAAAATTTCATGCTTTTCTTAAAAAAAAAAAAATATGTATATATATATATATGTTTATATGTACCATACAGCCTTTGGCAGGAATGGAGGGCTATAGCCCTCCATTCCTGCCAAAGCCTGCCATATATGTATGTACATTTATAGATTCATACATATTTTATATTATTGCACTGTTATTATATTGTTTAACATTAGTTATTATTTTATTGGTTAGTATTAATTAATGTTGTATGATTTTTTTATCTGTAAAATTAAGAATTGTTTAAAGCTGTAAATAAATTTTCAGTGGCATTCAAACAGTTCAGATTGGAATGGCATGAAAGGTCAACTTATGTCTGTACAAATAAACTGCGATTTTCAATCAAATAGTTCTTGTTTTCTTTTTCAAGTGCAAGGAAATTATAGTGATGGTATTGTATATTTATGTATTCTTTGAACATAAGTTTTGTAATTTGAAGAAGAAAAAATAATTTTTTTTTCCCTTATTTATATAATGGGTTTTCACAATATAAGTGTTTTCTAGGTGGTATTCTTTTACAATAAGGTTTATATAATGAAAAAGAATTAAAATTTACTGGTACAAGTTTTTTATAAATCCAACATCTTTGCTGTAAATCAGATCATGGTTTATTACTGTAGATTAAGATTGCTACAAAATGTTATTGATATGAGGTGCACACATTGGCATATAGTAAAAGCCTGAGATTCTGACCTCTTTAATCATTCTCTCCCTGGTTGATAAAAGCCGGACTTGAAAAATTAAATCTGCACACTAATTAATACACACAAGAAACTAAGTATTTTAGGGGCAATCAGTAGCCTATTAAAAAATGTTTTTCAAAAAAATAAAAAATGCTTGAGCATTTTATAGTTTTTGGGTTTATTTGTTTATGTTTTATGTTTCATATTTTTATTTAAAATATATATATTTCCTTTTAATCAATTTTTTAAGAAAATAAGTTTTTTAGCAGAAAAAATAAATTTAAAATAAAATTAGGTTTTTTAAGAGCTTTTGCTCCAAACAAAAGTGTAACATTGGTAAAATTTTATTGCAATGAAAAGACTCTAAGCAGGAGAGTGACATAAAAAAAATGGATTTTGCAATGTATTTTTATTTTTTAGTTAAGGAAAAAAAAATTTATTTATGGTTGTTTTAGTTCTATAACATAATTTATGTAAATAACATTTACAATGAAATTTTTTTTATTATTCTGATTCACTTCCAACAAGGCTGCAACAACTACTGTTAAGTTGGGAGTTACTAGGAAAAAAAAAGAATAGAGTTATTGAACAAAGAAACGGCTGACAGAAGACTTTAAAGTTGTAGGTTGTATGAGTCAGGAAAACATGAAGATGGGAGAGAGTTCCAAAGGGTTGAAGTGTAGGTAAAATTACTAGGCAAATAAATTTTTTTTGTAGAGCATGCAGGGACAGATACAGTAAACGATTGAGACTTTGCTGAATGAAGAGTCAAGCGAGAATGAGTTTTAGTTGATGGAGCTAGAGATAATAGCTCCTTTTGAGCAGGGACGCTTTATCAAGCTTAGCAGATAAAGCAGGTCCAACTACATTTACAATGCGTATTTGGACTTTATCTAGAAGAAAACAAGCATCATTAGAAGAACAGCCCAAATATGACAACGGTATTCCATACAAAGACAAATAAGAGGTTTGTAGAAGTAGATAATGAAATCAGGAACAAAAAAATGGCAAGCACGATAAAGAGAAGCAACCTCAGTTGATGCTAATTTAGCAATCAATTGTATATATGGTTTTCATGAAAGGTCAGTAGTAAACAATAATCCAAGATGATGTAAAGAAGAGGGCTCAGTGAAAAGGTTGTCATTCATTAATATAGAAATGTTGACAGTATTGTGATAGTTGTTTGCAGTAAAAAGAGTTTAAGTAGTTTAAGTGTGAGTCAATTTGAGCCCAATCTGTTACAGAAGCGAGATCAAATTCAAGATTGGCTGCCTGTTTTAAGCAATCAAAAAGAGAAGTCAAAACAGGAGTATAGACTTGAGTCTTCAGCAAAAAGAGCTGCTTTAGTTGTAAAGTTGTCAGGAAGATCATTAATGTAGAAAAGAAACAAAACAGGATCATGGATAGAAAAAATTACTGGAAATGAAGAAAAGTGTTGGCCTTCAAGGATGACTTTAATAAAGTAGTTAGAAAGAAATGATTTAATAATTTAAAAAAATCTCTCAGATACACAATATGAAGCAAACTTATGAAGAAGACCAGCACACCAAACTTTGTTAAAAGCTTTAGATATGTCAAGAGCAAAAACCCTAGCCTTTCCGCCTCTATCTAATGCAAGATATAATCTTTCAGTCACAACAGTTAGCAAGTCACCAAGAGGATTTAAAACCGTATTGATTGTCTGACAGTAAGTTATTTGACTCAAGATGGGATGTGAGAAATTTGTTGATCAAAAGACCTTGCTAATAACAGAAAGAAGACTGATCTGACAATAATGGGAGGGGTCAGAATGTTCTCCAGAGTTTTTTTAAAATTGGAACACTAGATGCCATTTTTCAGCAGGCAGGAAAACAAGACTCAGTCAAGTATTTATTAAATAGTTTAGAGAGAATTGAAGAGAGTTCTAGGGAACAATTATTAAACCAAATTTTAAATTATATTAATCAAATTTTAAATTATAAATATATGTATATATATATATATATATATATATATATAGAGAGAGAGAGAGAGAGAGAGAGAGAGAAAGAAAGAGAGAGAGAGACAGAGAGAGAGAGAGGAGAGAGGCTTCTTCAGAATGTGTGATCACATGCCATTATATGACCAAAAAAATTTTATAATAAAACTTTTCTTTAATAATACTTAATAATTAGTTTTTACTTTTATTTGATAATAAGTATGATAATAGAGTTTACAATTAAATTCTTTTAATTGACAAGCCGAATTAATGCCATTAATTTTTCTCATGGTTCATGAATGACTTTTTAGATTTAAGGGTTTTATATGATTATTTTTTAATATGTTAATTAATAAATATTATTTTATTTATCTAAAAAGATCTTAAATGTTTTTTTATTTTTGTTATAAGGTAATGAGATAGTAGAACCCACAGAAGTACTAAATTGCACAGAGGTTTTAACAATGAAAACAACCTCTGAAACAAATATACAATCATTGGTAGGTTAAAACATTTAGTTTTTAAATCTGTTATAGAAGTAAGCGATCACATAAAATAATTACTTTTTTATAAAATTAATTTTTTTTATTTTCAGTCCGCAGCAAACACAAGCTTATCAACATCTCATGAAACATCTAAAATTACAAACTCTTTAACATCTATAATAGTTGGATCTGCAGTGTGTGTTGTTTTACTGTTAATTCTTATCGCTTTATTTGTTGTTTGTTGGAGAAAAAGAAAGTCAATGTAAGTTAGCGGTTGTTGCATTGAGATAAAGCCATGCAGTTAATGTTTGGGTTTTTATTCAATTTGATCTAAAATTGTGAAATCATTGATTGTTGTGTTGTTGTTTTTTTCTTTTTTTTGTTTGTTTAAACATATTTTTAACTAGTTTGAATTGGTTTCAGTGAAAAATAAAAAACATTTTTGGAGAAAAATTAATTTTGATACTCCTAGTGTTTTCTATTATAAAATGTTTTATAAAACAGTTTTATAAAAAAAAATTTTATAAAAGTGTATAAAATTATAAAATTTACACAATTTTATAATAGGTCTGGAAATTTAGAAAATTAATTAATTTGTTTCTTGGCATCATTGAGGAAATATCTTTCCTGTATCTTGCCAATCAGCATTTTTAAAAATATTCTTGTCGGCTTGTGACTGTGATTTTCTTGGTCAAATAGTTCTTGATACAAGAAATATATTTTATATAACAATAATTACATTAAAAATGACAGAGTGACAAAACAAAGATTTGATTTGATTTCCAAATAAGATGACTAAAATAAAAATGAAAAAACGAACGTTTTATTTAAATTCTAAGTAAAATAATTCATACATAAATTTTCACAATTTTTATATTAAAGTGTTTGATAGAAAAAAAAGATTTGTTGAAATGCTTTTAGTTTTTTTAGTTTTTGCAAGCATGTGGACAAGCAAGATAATGCTTGAGGGCCATTCTTTCTACTTCAAAAATGTCTTACATTTTATTTCATACACTTTAAATTTTAAATGGTTGATATGATCAAATAGTAGACTAACTTTACATAACTTGAATCTTGTTGTGTTTCTTTTAAAAATAACAATATAAAATTTTCATCATCATTACTAATAAAACAAAACTGATACATTCATGCATACATACATATATACATTCATACATACATACATACATACATACATACATACATACATACATACATACATACATACATACATACATACATACATACATACATACATATTGGTAGGTATAGCTAACATTTCTAATACACTTGTTCTCAGCTGAATTTTATTAGCTGTTCTGTTTTGCAATATCTAAGTTTTATGGTAAGCTGATTAAAAGCTTACCACAAAACTTACACACTATTAGCTGTTTAAGAAAATTTATGTTGTAAAACTATTCAAGAAAAAAAAGATTCATTTAAAATTTTTTTTTTTTTTTTAACATCTTCGCTTTCAACAAGGCTGCAGGCAGCCACTAATTAAAGTTGGAAGTTACTGAAAGAAAAAAGATGAAGATTGTAGAGCAAGATAACGATTGACAAACGACTTAAAGGATTGCAAATTATATGAATCAGGAAAGCAAGATGAAGGAAGCGAATTCCAAAGAGCTGATGTTCGAGGAAAAAAACTAGACGAATAAGCATTTTTAGAGCACTTAGGAACAGTCACAGAAAAAGGATGACACTTAATTGAATGACGAGTAACACGAAAATGAATTTTAGTAGATGGCACAAGAGACGCTAGCTCTTCAGAGCAGTGCCCATTTTAGTATTTGTAGAAAAGAGAAAGAGAAGCAACATTACGACGCTGTGGCAATGGTTGGATGTTGGCTGCAAGAGCAGGTCCAACTATGTTTACAATGCGTTTTTGCACCTTGTCTAAAAGAAAAAGGGCATCATTAGAAGAACCGCCCCAGATATGGCACACTAATAACATGAAGTATTGAAATCCCTGCAGATCTTGTAAAAATGAAAAATAATGTAAAATAAAAATTATGGCTTCTTAAACGGGCATCAATGACAATTTGAGTAACTTTAGAATAAAGCGCATTTATGGATTTAAGCAACAATTGAAGTCAACATTCATCGACTGACTTAAATAGGTAGATCATGAAGGAGTGAACATACATTGACTGAGTTAAGTAGGTAAAACATCCAAGAAGTAAACATACATCGAGTGACTTAAATAGGTAAAACATGTGAGGAGTGCCGCTACAACAACTCAGGGTATTGACTTAAGCAAAACATCTTATTAAAAAAAATTTCTGGCCTTTTTATTAATTTTTTTGGTATGCTTAATGGTAAGCTGAATTTAAGCTTACCACAAAACATGCTTTTAGCTATTTAAGAAAATTAATATTGTGAAATTATTCAAGAAAAAAATTAATGTAATATGCACAATATTAACATAAAATATTATAAATCTTTGTAGGCCTTATAAAAAAGAAGAATGAGTGTAAAAGAAAATTTGGCTTTTAAAACAGGCATCAATTACTGTTAAAGTAGCTTTACAATAGAGTGCGGTTCCTTGAGACAACAACAAAACTCAACAACAAAACTCAACAAAAAAACTTTAAATTACTGAAATACCTCATATTCATCATATACTTAAGCTTCTGATCAATAACCTAATAATTATTAGACTAAATGTAAAATATGTACCTGTAAAATATGGGTAAGTCTATTCCACACCAAACATTTCTATATTTATTCCTTACTTCATTATTTTTTAGTAAGCTGTAGAGAAATAGTTTCATATATATATATATATTTATATTACTATAATTTTTTTTTAAAAAACATACAGACTTGAATAGACTTAAATGTATGTGGATTAATGGACTTACCATGCCCTGTATAATATGGATCATGGTAATATATATAATACAGGTCTATTCTGTATAATATGGATCATGGTAATACATATAATACAGGTCTATTCTGTATAATATGGATCATGGTAATATATATAATACAGGTCTATTCTGTATAATATGGATCATGGTAACATATATAATACAGGTCTATTCTGTATAATATGGATCATGGTAATATATATAATACAGGTCTATTCTGTATAATATGGATCATGGTAATATATATAATACAGGTCTATTCTGTTTAATATGGATCGTGGTAATATATATAATACAGGTCTATTCTCGCACAACAGTTACTATACTTATTCATTAAAGTGTCATTTTTAGTAATAATTTTTAGTAGGTAGTAGAAACTAAAATTCTTTAAAATCTTTGTTTTAAGTTCAGTTTTAAGTTAATGTTCAATAATTTCTTACTGTAAAGTTGTATGAGATATAAACTTCTATGAGAAAATAGGAACATGCTTATATTTTTTTTTTTATTATTAAGTTTTTATTTGGTTTTTATTAAATTTTTTGTTCAGACCATCTGCAGCTTATTAGGTCTCTCGCCCTGTTATTTATTTTTGAAAAAAAAAGTTGAATGTAAAGTGTTTCCCATGAAAAAAAAAGTTGTCTCTTAAATGTTAAATGCTTATTAAGTTAAGCAAAATATAGTATGATTATTTTTCAAAAATGTTGTTTTTTGAACCACACTTATGCTGATCTTCTCCATAAGCTTAATGGTAATCTTCTTTATAAGCTTAATATTGATCTTCTCCATAAGCTTTATGCTGATCTTCTCCATAAGCTTAATGCTGATCTTCTCCATAAGCTTAATGCTGATCTTCTCCATAAGCTTAATGCTGATCTTCTCAATAAGCCTTCCTTAAATGGTGTATCTAATTGTTAAATCATTCCTTTCTAACCGCAGTATCAAAGGCCAACACTCTTCTTCATTTGCATTTATATTAATGATCTTTCTGACAATCTTATATTTAAAATGGCTCTATTTGCTAATAGCACAACAATATACCCCAGTCTTGACATATTTGATATGACAAATGGTCATATCTTTTTAATCAATTAGAACAGGCAGCTGAATATGAATGTGAATACTCTAGTCCTGATTTCATGACTTACTATGGCTGGTAAGTTACTTGTTTGCGTTTGTTACAAAATTATGAGCATTAAACTTGCTATATCAATAATAATTTTGTATATATTAGATGATAATGCAAAAAATAATAATAAATATAAATATAATAATAAAAACTGATAGTTTAAATAATTTTGCAACATATACAATATTTTGTTTTAAACTAAAATATTTAATTCACAAACATATATATGTATATATATATATATATATATATATATATATATATATATATATATATATATATATATATATATATATATATATGTGTGTGTGTATATATATATATGTGTGTGTGTGTGTATATATATATATATATATATATATATATATATATATATATATATATATATATATATATATATATATATATATATATTCACACACACATTCAGAAAATTTATTAGTATATCATATAGTATAATCATATAGTATAAAATAAACGTATTAATTAAAAATATCATTAAAGTCATAAGTACAGCATTCCTTTTATCTAAAAATGTATATTTTAGTTGTACTGTGTTTTATTGACTCAGTTTTGTCTCGTGAAATGCAAGGGTATGCAGGGGCATAGCCAGATTTTAATTAGAATTCTCTTTTTTTTACCTTATATTTTTTTTTATTTTTAATTAAAAAAATAATTTTTTAAGTTTTTTATTTTAAGGAAAAATATGAAAATTGAATCACGCTCCAAATTAATAATTCAACAATGTAAGTTTTATTTTCCTTAAAACAATCAAATATTTTTATTAGAAAAGTTTTTTTATTACTTTCGTAATTTCACTTCAAATTAGGTTTGTTTTGTTTTTAAATTGTGTGTTATTATGCTATTATATTGTATTACTTGTTAATAGGTTAACTTAACTTAACGTTAACTTGTTTAATATACAAGCTAAATGACATGTTATAATATTAAGGTTACAAATGAGATGATATGTTACAATATTAAGATTACAAATTAGGTGACATATTATAATTTTTCAGTTAGTATTTTATTTTCAGAAAACTTTTTCCAATTTCCATTTTATTAAAATTTTAAATCAGATGTATATAAAAGTATTTTTATAACATCTATATCATGATATTTATGTATTTTTTTTTTAATTTTCATTTGACAATTTTTAAAGAAATTATTTTCTCTTTTTTAAATTTTGTTACTTGAAGCAAATTTTTGTCTTCTAAATTTTGTTACATCTTGAAATTTTGAGACAAAATTAATTGTTAGTTTGATATCAGTGCAATATTTACTAAATTTGACATAAGTACTAGTATCAAATCTGCACTTCTTATAAAGGTTATATTTTTTTATTTAATTGTTATATGTACCTAGTTTTGCTTGGCAACAAGTTAATTTTGGTAGTTGCAGATTTGCATTTTTGTTGTCTGCTATGTACAGTATATTTGCCACATTTTTTTATTATATATTTGAAATCATTTGTCACTTCATATGAAGAAGTCACTTCATATGAAAAAATCACTTCATATTAAGAAGTCACTTCATATGAAGAAGTCACTTCATATGAAGAATTCACTTCATATGAAGAAGTCACTTCATATGAAGAAGTCACTTCATATGAAGAAGTCACTTCATATAAAGAAGTCACTTCATATGAAGAAGTCACTCCATATGAAGAAGTCACTTCATATGAAGAAGTCACTTCATACGAAGAAGCCACTTTATATAAAAAAGTAACTTCATATGGAGGTAATAATCTTTTTTATTGGCTATCATGGATATTTAATTTTGCATAGCAACAAGTTTTAGTAGTCACAGAGTTACATTTTATACAAAATCCAACTTCTTATAAGTGCTTATTTCCTTTAAGTGTTATGTGAACATGATTGCAACAAGATCAGTCTTTAAAATAATGTTTGATAAATATCATTATTTATCATACATTATCATATATAAATTAAAAGTTTTCTTTAGCAAAGATAAAATATTAGTTAAGATAAATATATATAAATAAATTTCTAACTATTAATATCAAAAAATTTATTCATAAAAGTCTTCATTTTTCTTCACTTTTTTTTTTTTTTTACTTTCTTCATATTGTTTTTCTTCACTCTAAACTAAAGGTCTAAAGATATAATGGGTTACCACACAAAAGATATCAAAAACTGTCTGCTACTGATGCATAAAAACTATGAAATAATAAAACAAATGCTAGAAACTGATGATGGAGCATAAAAATAATGGAAAGTTACTATACTTTTTATTATGACTACAGATTTTCATTTTGTATATATTTTTAAATTTGAAACATCAAACAAACAAATCCATAAGTTATTTTTGTATCAGGTATGGATAATATCAAGATGAAGTTTTGAATTTTATTGAAATGAGTTAACAAAGATTTTATTTAAAAAACTATATTTAAAGGGATCCCAAAGTTCTGAGACAAGTTGTGTTCATGTTAAAGAGAATGTTTAAAAAAAATGTTTGGGCAAAATTTTTTTGATTAAATGAAAATAATAAATGTAAACCAAGAAAAACTAACTTTGCAGTTTTAATCAAAGTCTCCATAATAGTTTGATTTTCAAGTCATTAAAATATATACGCCGCAACCTATTTACCTATAATTTAGGTATATGATGTCATTGTAGAATTTTGTGGGAACAGTATATCCTTCTTATTACTAAATAAATTTTATTGCTTGCTTTATATTTATTTTAATTTAGAACACATCAAAAATCATGACACATTTATGCATTTTTTTGTGATTATTAAAGTTTGCAGCCAGAGTAAAAATCAAGGCAGTATGATGTGGTTTATCGTTTTATATTTAGTCTATGTGATTTGATAGAGTTATTTGCTTTATGTTTAGTTTATATGGTTTAGTTTATATGGTTAAATGCGATACTTGTTTTACATTTATATTATAACTAACTTTTGTATATTTTTGTACAAATATTCATTTTAACTTTAATTTAGTTTGATTTATATGGTTATTAGTAAAATAATTTGTTTTATATTTAGTTTCAACTTAGTTCAATTTATATGGTTTATTCAAGTAACTTGTGTTATTTCAGTTTATACTTTAAATTAATGTATAGCTTTTAAAAATGTTTTTGATCTACTGATAAGCTTACTAGCTTTTTGGCTCCTCTATCATCCTCATCTCCGCCTGATGGCTACTCTATCATTGCAAGTTTCTTTTAAGCTAAATTTTAATATTGCGTTTACTTTTTTTTAGCAGAAAAACTTGATTAAAAAAGAACTTTGCATGTCTGAGCAACGTATCAAATTTGGATATATAATGGGTGGTTACTGAAAATCTGGATTTACTTTCGAGGGCAATTACTCTTATAGTTTTTAAGGAGAGACTAAATAAAAATATCATTAAATAAAGTTTTTAGTTATTTATTTTAATTAAACTTGTCTTCAAGCAGTCTGCTTCTTGGGATTTGGCCAACACTAAGACAAGCTGACTAAAAATGTGAAAATACAAGGTTAAGGTCATTTTTTTTCAGACAAAGCCTTATTTTGGTTCGTAGTTGCTTCACATATTTTACTCTTGTACACTTTGCCTCTTAAAAGTCCCCAAAAGTCTTCGATTAGGCAACACTCTGGTACAGCTGGCATATTGTTAACTTTTTGGATTGATGTTATGGGTCTCATAGCAGTTGGTCATGGTTTTTGGCATAATGCAATAAATTCAGGTCCAGCTAAAATACATAATTACCATCACCATGATGAGTGTTGATAAATGGCACTAATCTTCACTTAATACAATAATAATAAAAAAGTGGCTTGGAAGTACCTTTGTCAGAAGCGATCAGCCAGATGAGCAGCCTGAATTCGAAGTTGCGTCTTTTGCAATATTTAACGCTTGGTGGAGTCTTCTATCTATCACTATAGTAATAGGTGCTGTTTCAGTTAATTGTCTAGTGTGACAGGGTGAAGTAAGACTTGTCCTCAAGGAGGACCGATTTTCCTTAAAAATTGATATTAAGGTGATCAATATTGGTCTTGATTTGCTCAGTTTCTAGCTATCTTGTTGATCAGGTATTCCCTGTTTCGTGTAAGTTTTCATGTCATTGTACTTGGCAAGAGTTTTAATGATGGAACTGCATCCTAATTTTTTTTTTGTTTGCCTCATCCAATCCTGGCCACTGTAGTCAAACATGGTTTTCAGATGCTTGATCACCTTAAGGGTCATGATTTTTGCCATATGACAAAAAACTGTCTTTTGTGTCCAGAATCATTCTCAGCACTTTTAATTATATCATAGATAGTGTTTCTTGGAATTTGTTCAGCATCAAAGTAATCTACTGTGAACTTTTTTCCTAGTAATTTATTATTCAAATAGAGCTCGTTAATCCATTTCTTATCTCTTCTTGGTTGGACATCATTTTTTTTTTTTTTAATTTAAAAACAAGTTTTTAAATAATTAAAAACAAGCATTAACTTAAATAATTATTAGAAAATTAAATAAGTTTTAAAAAGAATATGTAACAAATGAACATAAGAAAAAATCATGAAAAAAATAAGTTTAGCTTGTGCCATTTAAAAGTAAGATAAAGTTAGTCTGCATTTTTAGTAACCACCTGTTAGTACTGTTTCAACAAAGCATGTATTGCCCCTGGTTACTTTCTGTTTACTTCCGCAGATAAAATATTTTTTTGTCAATTTTTTTTTTACAGTATGTTGTTTTTAGGAGGCTCAGGAATTGTAGACTTGTTGTGTGTTGCATCTATTTAGATATTACCTACCCTAACCCAAAACCATAGGTCAATGCATTAACACTTTTCTATCTATTTCAGTAAAATATCATCAGTTGTGTTTTTTGAAGTGATGAACCAGCTGAATTTTAAGGGTTCAGAAAGCTTTTAATCACAAGTTCCATCAACAGTAGTCAACAGAAGCTAACTTGTTGCATTTTCACTTGCTATGGGCTATTATGTTTTTGCAACTAGGAAGCATGTTATCAAAAAAGTTAAATATTACGAAGATACTACTCTTCTTATTATATCTTAACTCTTCTTTTTTTATTTAGCTGGTGTACGATATGAAGAAGATCCATCAATTTCTAAAAGTAAGTTGATTTTCAATGATGAAAATATTATAATTTAATTTATTTGTTTTAATGTCTTACATATTTGACATGTCCTAGCTTTAGCCCTCATTTCTATGTTTTATGGTAACCTCTTTGTGTCAAATTTTTTTTGCCGAGCTAATGCCTACCTCTAACAGTTTGAGATGGGCAATTTGTTGCCAACCTCATTTTTCCTAATTCCGATGGTTGATATATATATATACACACACACACACACACACACACATACACACACATATATACACACACATATATATATACACACACATATATATATATATATATATACAGTATCGGACAAAACAAGTGCAACCAAATAATGCTAATTTAGTTTCTTTATATAAAAGTGCTGCATTTTTTCAATTTAGAGAAATAACTATGTAACTGTTTAGAGACAAAGTTCTTCAAGTTTTATTCATCACAAAGTTCATTATTTGTACACGAAAATTAATAAATTAATCAAAAGTATTAAAATAAGTTGATTTCCTTCTGGACAAAACAAGTGCAACTCGACAAAATGTTGACCAAGCTGTATTTCGCTATCAATATTTCGTGGCGAATCCCTTGTTGTCAATCACAGCCTTGCATCTTCGAGGCATAGATTCGATCAGGTGATCAATGAAACTTTGTGGAATCGCTGCCCAGGCCTTTTGGATTTGTTCAAACAGTTGATCCTTATTACGAACACCTTCACAATTAATTCTGCGGTTGACGATCTCCCACAGGTTCTCGATAGGGTTGAGATTCGGAGATTGAGGCGGCCAATCCATCACCGATAGGTGGTTGTCTTGAAACCACTGCTTGGCTACTTTTGCAGTGTGTTTCGAATTGTTGTCTTGCTGAAAAACCCATTTTATTGGCATATTCCATTCAGCATGAGGTAACATAACATCTTTCAGGATATTTTTAAACATGAAACGGTCCATTATTTCATCGTTTCGATGTATTGGACCTAGACTGTTAGCAGAAAAACACCCCCAGACCATTACATTGCCTCCACCATGCTTCACGGTTTTATGGCAGTAACGTAATTTGAGGCGTTTTCCGGCCGGTCGACGTACACGGCAAATGCCATCGCTCCTAATGATGTTGAACTTCGATTCATCACTGAACAGGACAGTTCGCCATTTCTGCACATTCCAGTCAATATGAGATGTAGCAAACAGGAGTCTTTTCTTCTGGTTATTTAGTGAAATCAGCGGTTTCTTTGCAGGGCATCGAGAAAACAATCCGGCTTCAACAGCATGTCGCCTGATTGTTCGGTCCGATACAGGCAGCTCTAATTACTTTTGTATCTCGACTGATGATATCCAGGGATCCTTCTTGACGGATCTGACGATCATAGAATCCTCTCTAGAAGTGGTGGAACGCGGTTTTCCACCTTTGTTATCTGCTGCCAACTTCCCCGTAGAACGATATTTGGAACATAGTCTTGATACGGTCCATTTTTTCATGCGATATTTATCACAAATACTTTTTTGTGACATTCCACTTATGTAATCGCCAATAATTTTCTTTCTTAGTTCCAATTCAAGACTGTCGGGAGCCATTTTTGCACTTGAAGTCATAAAAACAATAAAAATAAATAATCACGCTTCTCAAGGCTTACCGTGTTACATTTACCTTGTGATGATACAATAATGCTCTGTGGAACACAACGTCTTGGTTGGATGTGGACTGTATTGATGTAATGAAACACTTGTTGTATTTCACTTCTTGTATTGATGTTCTTCGATAAAACACTTTGATAAAACTCACTTCGATAAACTGTCTTGATAATACTGACTGATTGACTTCCATATACTGACTGAATTACATGTCGATTTACATGTCTCTTATATAGTAAAATGAACCTGTGTGAACCTGTTCTGGAAGATTCTCGATGCTTCTTTTCGATGCTTCTGAAAGCTTCTGGATGTTACCGGATGCTTCCAGATGCTTCTTCTGGAAACTTCTGGAAGCTTCTGCATGCTGCTGCAAACTTCTGGATACTTCCTTTAATTATTAAAAAACTTCCGTGACATTGACATGGACCAGACTTAAGAAAATGAAACAAACCAAAAAAGTTGCACTTGTTTTGTCCGCTGCAAAATGACACTTCGTCAACGAAATTCTGCCTGTGTGCTGTCACCTGTCAGCTGATTGCTCATGTTATGGCATGCTATGACTCCAGACTCTTGAACTGTTTGCTGTGGTAGTATAGTTCGTTTCGTTTTTAAGACATGTAAAATTAGGAACACTTTTTAGCATTGTTCGATGTTGGTTGCAAATGTTTTGTCCAATACTGTATATATATATATATATATATATATATATATATATATATATATATATATATATATATATATATATATATATATATATATATATATATATATATATATATGCACATATATATATATACACATATATATATATATATACATATATATATATATATATATATATATTGAACCCTTAGATGTTGTCCGAAAGTTTTTTCCATATTTTGTTGACAAAAAGTAAAAATTAAAATGCAAGACCGGAATTTTTTTTTTTTTTAATAATGATAGACTGCCTGCCCCAACCAAACCCTCAGTCGATGTAGCAGCACTTCCTTGCGGGTTAGGCTATTTGTCAGTCGATGTAGCAGCACTCCCTTGCGAGTCAGGCTATTTGTCAGTCGATGTAGCAGCACTCCCTTGCGAGTCAGGCTATTTGTCAGTCGATGTAGCAGCACTCCCTTGGGAGTCAGGCTATAAGATAGTCGATGTAGCAACACTCCGCGCATGATTTTCAGTAAAAAAAATAAAAATAAAAACATTTTATTAAAAAAAATTAAAATAAAAACATTTTATTAAAAAAAATTAAAATAAAAACATTTTATTAAAAAAAATTAAAATAAAAACATTGTCTATATTGTTAAAAACATTCAAAATGTTTTAAAAACATTCAGAATGTTTTTAAAAAAACATTCTGGTCAATTAAATTTGCGTTTTTGTGGTTTTTTTAAAAAACGATTAATTTGTAATTAAATTAATGGTTTTTACTTTCGTCCAACACGCAAATGTTGGACGAAAGTTAAAAGTAATTAAAAGTGACGTATATGTTGGCGTAAGAATCACTTTTTTCCTTCCGCTCTTCCCAAAGCCAACAAACTATAGATCTATATATACATATATATATATATATATATATATATATATATATATATATATATATATATATATATATATATATATATATATATATATATATACATATATATATATATGCATGTGCACATACATGTTTATATATATATGTATATGTACATATATATATATATATATATATTTATATATATATATATATATATATATATACACACATATATATATACACACATACATATGTATATATGTGTGTGTGTATATATATATACATATATATATATATATATATATATATATATATATATATATATATATATATACATATATATATATATGCATATATGCATATTAGGATGTTGAATTTTGAATTTTGGTCATGAATTTTGAAATCACTATAAAATTCTGGTTCTTTTGAGACCCAGGATATACTTTTGAAGAAAAAATAATTCACTGAAATATGAGAGCTAGTGTGTAATCAAGGGTCATGTGACCTTTTTTCAAAAATTAAATAAAACCAATGACTTTTCAGTTACTTTCAAACCAAAGTTCATCTGTTTTTTATACAGGAAATAGGAGATACCAAAAATTTACCAAAAAGTCAACACCCTTATGCATATCTATGTATTTTTTTATATTATATTTTTTGTACAGAAAAAAAAAAGAAACGCGCCACTATTCCATCCATGTCAATTAAAGCTATAACCAAAAATGAATGTGATTACGAATGTATTGAAACAGAAAGCAATGTTTCTTTGAAGCAATATAACACTCTCGAGAAAAATACGATTTTCTATCATCAAGAAGATTCAAAATCTATTACTGGTACTCTTTCTAAGGTATCTAATTTTCATATTTTTTTCTAAATAATTGTTTTTTACTTTATAATATATCAAATTTAAAAAAGGGGCTAATAGAGTTTTCTCAACTGGACCCTTTGGCTTTTGGGAGCTGAATTTGTAAAAAAAAAAAAGCAAACTTTTATTTAACAATATAATTTACAATTACATTGTTAAATAATAGCAAACTTAAGTTACGTAAGTAACTTAAGTACACTTACTAAATAATAAAATCTAAATTAATTTTCACAGCGCCCATTGCCTGACAGACCCCTAGAGGCGAGCAACCCTTATTATGCACCAAGTGTGTCCAACATAGAAGCCATGTATCTTTCCTCAACTGAACCAATTGTGAAAAGGCCAACTAGTTGTACTTCGCAGTTAACAAGGAACGATCTCAATTCAATATACGCTTCTGCAGATACCTTAAATGAATACGATATAGTACCAACTAGCACTCCCCATAAAACTGATGCGCATTCTTTAAATGTATGCAAAGAAGGACCGATTTATGAAAACACTTTGTCTTCCACAACAGAATGTGAAAAGGAACCAGTTTATGACACCCCTAACCGACTTATAAATAACAAGTGTGACAAGAATCCGTTGTACCCCTTGTACAGCTCAATATCAGATATTAAAAACGCAAATGAATCTTTATACAAAGACGATGTCAAGATTTGAATTTTCTTAAGTTTTAACTGGCCTGCAAAGTTTAGTCGCAAAAAAATAGAAAACGAGATGGTCTTACTGACTGAATAGAAGACGAGATGGTCTTCTATAGTTATTTAAAATAGAAAGTATGTAAAAACAAGAACATAAAATCAAACTTACCACTTTAATTTTGCACCTGAATTCGATGAACATTGTAACGCGGTCTGAAAGTAAAGTATGTTTGGATATAAGCTGCTTTTTATTTAATCATATAAAAAGAAATTTAAGAGTTTAATTATTTAAGAGTTGTCGTGAAACACTGATACTAAATTTATATATAAAGATAGGGCATTTTTATCTTTTAAAAAATCTCATTTTTGTTTGTATTACGTTTGTATTTCATAAAGAATCGTTGTGCATTATATAACATGTCATGTTATGTAATACTGTTTTATGTTATTTTTATATAATATTATGAAATGTAGATATAAATCCTTTTTTTATGTTTTATATACTATTAAATAGATATTTTTGTAAGTTTTCTTTTATGTTTATTTTGATATCTTTTGTAAAGTATATTTATTTTGCTGAAAACTTTATTTACTTTTATTAAATTTTTTTGTTTAACTTTTTTGTGGGTAACTAACAGAATTTCCTAAATTGGGTGCGAAAGGGTTTACCAGAAAATATACCGGTGTGTTGACTTTTAACTAAGATATTTAAACAGATAATTAATAATAGAAAAATTTCATTTTTACTTTTACTAAGCTTATAACATTGCTGTCACTCTGCTTAACTTTGTATCATGGGATTGTGGACAAATATTCATTAAAAAGACATTCTTAATGCATATTTGTCTGCAATCCCTGATGCTTAGTTAAGCAGAGTGACAACAAAGTTAATAAATATGAAGATTTTTAAACACACGGTTGATATGTTTTTTAATAAACTATTTTTAAAGAATGAATTTAGAGCATTTAGTTCACATGAAAAGTTCCAAGTGTTAAAACTTTAAAATTTTATTTTTGTCTATTAGAACAGTGCTTTGAGATATATAATAAGAAATTGAGATATATAATAAAAAATATATATTCTGATAAATAACTAATTGATCAAAATTTAAAACGGTTGTTTGCATTTTAAGCAAACATTTTTTGTCCCTTTGAAATATATGCTATTCGCATCTTTCTGCTTAGTAATTTTGTTAAAACGCTTACTCTACACTCTGGGACACGGGTGGCCAACGAGACCGCCAGGTTTTATGTCGTGTCACTCAATTGTCACGTGACTCAATTGAAACCTTTTTCATTCAAGGGTATTTGTCTTGTAGCAATAGAAAAAAGTTTTTAAATCCAAACAAAGAAGTGCTGAAAGTCATAATTGGGGCAAATAAGTAAAATTGAAAGGAGGGGGGGAGCCTTAGAGCTTCTTTAGTCTCAGGCCTTCTTTAGTCTCAATACCTCAGCTCAATTTTTACTTTGTCTTATTTGTAAATCATCATTTTTTTTTCCGATTTTATAAATTATTTCTTTTTTTTATAGAACAATTAGAGGCACACTTATCAATAAAGATTAAATAACTTTTTTTTTTTTTCACTTTTTTTATTAAATAGGTAATAAAAACCTACATAAGACAACAAAATATATGTTAAAATAATATTAAAAAAATTATCGAAAATATTAAATGTAAAGAAGAAAAAGTTGTGCGGTTTTAGGAGACATTCTGATAAAACCGCACACTTGAGAAAACATTGAATTTTTTAAATTTTAACTTTTTTTTTATTATTTTTTTACACAACTTATATTTAAGTTTTTACGTTTTTTGCAACAAAAAAATTTATTTCCAACTACACATTTCTTTGGTAAACATGTTTCTTTGCACAACCGTTCCCGACACATCGAATTCTCGCATTGCAACATTTCTGTGTGTAACTGTATTCTACACTTTTTACATTTTTTCAACTTTTATTCGTTTGGCTGCTGGTAGTTGTTTTTCATTATTGTTTTGCTGAGGCTGCTCAGGCATTTGAGTACTTTGAGTACTGTTTGAGTACTCAGGCATAGAGAGTCTACACTTTGCGTTAAGTTTAGCAACTTTCATGGCTTCCTTTGTTGCTTTTTCTTCATCTATTTGTTTAAGGAACTTGATCACATTTTCTTTGGTAATACATTTTCCGCCAATTTTTGACATATTGCACTGCTTGCATTTCTTTACATGCGATTGATTTCTGGCTTGAAAAAACTTCTTCAGGGATTGCATACAAGCGTGTAAAACATTTACCACTCTCGTACAGCAGTTTGAGCAACGGTGGAAAATTTTGTTTAAATTCTTACATTTTGAGTCTTTATTAAAATTTCTTTCCATGCTTGTTTGAAATGAATACCACCAATTTGCTCAGTTTCGGGTATAAATACTTTCTTCAGCCATTCAATAAACGTATCGTGCTCCATCCAACCTGATTTTGAAATTAATTATTTGGTGCCAATTGAACCACCTCTTGCCCAGTCAGGACGGAAGTTTCTTTTGGCTTTCCTATATCACAAATGGTGATGCGAAATGCCCATCAGCGTTGCAGCAATTGTTGCCAGTAAGTTAAATGCACTTTTTGTCCCTTTTTGACCCACCACGGTTACTTTGCCTTGATCTCCCTGTTTCATCACAATTTCAAATATGCGACCCAGAAGTTATACCAGTCTGTTGATATTGCTTGGCGACGCATTCAAAATAACGATCAATTATTTTTGGCGTACAAGAAGTGGCTCTTTTAAATGCTCAGTTATCCGATTTTCTTGTTGAAATTTCTTATGACCATCTAATCATAACGGCATAAAGTCTTTACCAGATTTGCCATTTTTGAAAAAGTGCAATTGATCTTTGCGTTTAAGGTAGCCACATACAAATTCTAGGATTTCATTTCGAGAACACATGCACCATAAATCTTTCTGTTTCATTTGACAGTACCGTTGTTGTACCTGAGCCATGGAAGCCTATGTTGTTATAATTTTTGCAATCTTTGAGCGTTAACTGGAACGCCATGTTTGAATGCAGCTTTTCTCAATGATATTTTACTTTCTTTCATATCAGTTAATGTGGCTAGTATATCGTCTTTCTTGTATGCTTTTTTTTTTAGTTGACATGTTAAAGTGAGTTAAATTGATTTGAGTAAGTGATGATTATATTGAGAAATAATATAATAATTGGTTTTTAATGAGTAAGAGATAATTATATTAACAATTAACATTTTAGTTCATTTTTAATTAAGCCGGAATTAACACTAAGTTAATTAGATAAATATAGGCGCTTAGTCATTTGCGAAAAACTAAACAAAGTAATTATTCGAGTGTGCGGTTTTATCAAAGTTGTATAAAAAAAGAAAAAAATAGTGTTGAATCGGCATATAATTTTATCAGTTCAAATAGAGGAGATGGTTCTGTATTTGAATCTATTTTTATTTTTTTCATAGCCATATCTGTTTAGTTTTTATTTGATAATTTCGATCAGTATTCGGAATGATATGGTGTGCGGTTTTACCCGGTGTTACTTTTTCTAAAATGCTTATAAGGGCTAAGACCCCCCTCTCCCATTATTCTAATTTGAAAATTAACCCTAAATCTTAATCCAGATTCTGATATGATTTTTAATTTTTTTATCTGTGGAAGAGTACGTCGCATCAGACATACTTTTTAGAGATGTGTCGACCCAAGTTCAGACGTATTTGTGACAAGACGGGGTAAGGGTTAGGGTTAATATATAATATAGTATATGTAACAATATATTGCGTAGTATTTGTGGCAAGACGGATAAGGGTAAGGGTTAGGGTTAGTATATAATATAGTATATGTAAAAGTACATAATATAGTAAAATATAAAAGGCGTATTTCTGACACATCCGAAACAAGCCTATAAATATTTTACGCCGCTGACTGAAGAACGACCTTTCTTAGAAACATATTCCAAAATGTCTTATCCAAAAGCTTGCTAAAAGCTCTATAATTCCGCCATTTCTTTCTTTCATTTCATCTTCATAAATTCTGCCATTTATGAAGATATCAAGATGATTTTTTTTGTTTTGTAGATTTTTATTTTCTCTATTCAGATCTGATAATAACTAAGACTTAGTTGTTAAAACTTGGTTTCTTTTACTGCGTTGTGCTTCATATATTGCTCCAGTCATTTTAGGCTAGTAAATAAGTGCTCCGGTTAGTAAATAAGTACTCGCAACGAGAATAACTATTCCTGTACTTTTTTAGAACGTATTTCGACATTTTCTAATGACGATAGGTTTACATTTTTATAATTTTGTTTATAGTTTACTTGATATCGAAAATTAGCACAAATACAGTAATAACTTATTACTGTATTTATTATATATATATATATATATATATATATATATATATATATATATATATATATATATATATATATATATATATATATATATATATATATATATATATATATTAAATAATTTTTAGTAAATCAAAATACTGGGAACAACTTAATTTTTAAAACTGTGGAACAAATTGGTATTTGTGGTATTATTTGTGGCATTGGTATTTGTAACTTACCAGTTGATGGTTTTAAACTATTAGTTATCTGTATCGGTTATTTTTAAAAATGGTCGGAAGCAAAGCCTCTCAAAAATAAAACTGCTGATTCGATTGCACTCTTCTTAGGTATATCTTCCTATATGAAGTAATCTGTCAAGATGGGTGCATTAAAATTCAAATTAACATTCAAGGAATAGAGTTTGTGAATGAAGTTAGTAGAAAACTACATTAAGTGACAAGAACTGAACATTTGGTAACTTCTGGTAACTTGTGGTAACTTCTGCTTATTGTCCTCGATCTATGTGAACGTCAAAATAGAGCTATAAATAAAGCATTAGTTAAAGTTCTTGATAAAACAGCTGCTGAATGCCCTTATATTATTGAAGGAATATTATTTGCACATCGTGTTAGTAAACACATTTTGACACAATATTTACCATTTTTTCTATTAAACAACCAATTTTAATTGTAGATATTAAATAAATTGATATCAAATAACATGACTTAAAACCTTCTGATAGAGAAACTTTTGATGCAGCTCTTGTTTCTTTTGTTTCTTTAAGAGAATATGTTTTCAAAAGTGCATACGAGAATATTAAAACTGCTCAAGATAAATAGCGCAAAGATTACAACAAACATCATTAAGTATCTCTTTTGATTGGTCATAAATTGCTTTTAAAAAATCAAAAAAGAATGGATAGAAAAAGAGGAAACTTTACATTTAAATAGCTTGGTCCATTTAAATGAAAGTTACATACACAGTGCATTCAATTTCTAAAAACAATCTGTGCATGTTAGTTAGCCAAAATGGTGTTGTTTTAAAAATAAAGTTTAATGTCACTTTGCTCAAGCAATATGTTGATGAAATGCTATTATATATGTGGAATTATATAATAGTATGATAAACGCCTTCACAGTTGCTATTGGTAACAGAGCCGTGGCTAGGCTACCTAACACCCACTCCCCATTGGGTAGGGCCCAGCGAATTTAGGGGGCCCATTTGTAAAATGTTTATATTATCACTGGGTGGTGATATAAACATTTTGGGGTATTTTTGTTTCACACTCTAATCACCGCAATTTTTTGCAAATCATTATCATTTGACATAAGCGTTAACATACCTAAGGTTGGTTTACATAATGCCTAAAAATGCCATTTCTAAAACACCAAATAAAATTTTCTACGGGGACTAGATAAAAATGTTTTTAAAAAGTTTATTCGTAACTTTTTAAATCAAATCTTTTGACTATAAAATATTTTTTATTTAATAAATAAATAATCGCAGCAAAAAGAAAACATCGTTAATTACTCTACGCATTAATAATAAAACGGATAGATAATGCTCATAGCAAACTTCGAAAGAGCTTAACAAATGCTTTCTTAACGCAGGCTATACAACCCCCGTTTCTAATGACAATAAAGCACGCTTCAACTTTTAACGCGCTTAATGTTTTATTATTCCCACCATGTTTTAAATAAACCGTTGAATATAAAAAAGCTGTTTAAATAAAACATCGTCGCGAAGTTGTTTCAAAACGAATCATTTAACAGAGATTTTTAACGTTAGTTTTAATTAAAACGCGGAATACACAAAACTGTTTAAGCAAAACAAAGTTGAAAGATCGTTTTATTAATGTTTTATTGAGCATTCAAATAATTTTAATGGCAGAAGTAAAAGTTAAAGCTGACGAAAAAGCCCAATGTAGAAAAAGATCAAGACATTGGGATGATGAGGAAACAAAAATACTGATAAGTAAATGGTCTGAGGATAACATTCAAGAAAAGTTAAAGTCTTGCACAAGGTTTGTTTATTTATTTTTTTTTTTTTTTTTGAACTTGGTTCTCAAATAACTTTTAAAAAGATTTCAAAAGTTGCAAATTTGAAGTAAATAAGCAAATAATTAATAATACTAAGCGCAAATTATGGCAAATAATTCATAGTAAATATAATTAAACATTATATAAAAAGTAATACATTTTTTCAATAATAATTATGATAAACATAAACTTATTTATCATAAGATTATTGTGACGCGAGCGACGCATATCTAAAAAATAACAGGTTATTTATACATTTAGAAAAAATCGTTTTTTAGCTTTCTAAAAAAATTTTATTAAAAAAAAAAATTTATTTTAATTGTTAGTTAAAGACACTCGAATTAGGTTTCTTTGAGGATTTTCATTCTATTACTTTGTATTTATTTGCTGTTTAAAAAAATCAAATAAGTTAAAAGTGCGTTCTTTACAACTTTACTCCCAGCAAAGTTATTTTTGCGTCGTTTAAATGTTTTTAAAAAGCCATTGTTTGTGGAAGAGTTAAAAATCATCAATTACGTACGCAACTTTTCAAAGAATGAAAAACCATAACCAAAAAACATCAACTTATTTTAAAAATTAACTACGCAAGATTTAGTTTATTTTAATCAAAAGTTGCGTTACGTAATTTTTGTAAGTAAATAAAATAATATTGCTACGGACGGGGGTCAAAAACAGCATTTCAAAAAAACAATTATTTTATTTATTATTATTATTATTATTTTATCCATTTATTCAACCATAAATTTTAAATTAAATTTTTTTTTATAATGTTACAAAATTAGATTAGGTGTCATGACTAGTCGAATGACTAGTTTTTAACTATATGAGTGACACCTAAATAAAATAAACAAAAAAAAAAATCATCAGTAATAATAAAAGCATGCGTAAATTTAATTATTAAAAAAGAAAGAAAAAAATTAACAATTAAGCTATAATAAATGAAATAAAACGACTATATATATATATATATATATATATATATATATATATATATATATATATATATATATATATATATATTATTGTGTGTGTATATATATATATATATATATATATATATATATATATATATATATATATATATATATATATATATATATATATATATATATATATATATATATATATATGTATATATATATATTATTGTGTGTGTATATATATATATATATATATATATATATATATATATATATATATATATATATATATATATATATATATATATAAATTAGTAAAAAACAAACAATAAAAATAATTAGCAACAACAGCACAAATAATAAAAAACTTTAAGCAAACGAAAAAGGTAAAACACAAAAACTTCTACAAAAAAAAACTAATAATAATAATGATCTTTTGTTATTTTTAGCTAAAAAAAAGGCGTAGAAAAATAATAAAAAGTTTTTTTTGTTATTATTTCGAACATTTTTCGAAACATTTTTTTGTTTGTTTTGCTTTTGTTTTTGTTTTAATAAATCTATTTTTTCGTTTTATTCTTTTATTCATTCTCTTGTTTTATTTTTTCTTTAATCTTTTCGTTTGTTTATAACTTTCAATATTTGTCTTATTTTACTATATTTTTAACTAATCTTTTTTGTTCTTTAAAATAATTTCCTTTATTTTTATTTTTCTATTTTTCTCCTTTTTTTCTTTTCATTTAGTTTCTTTCTTTATAAATTTTTAAATTAAATTTTAATTTTCGAATTAAATTAGATAACCGTTTATTGACATTTTTCAAAATCGATTCACTAACGATTGTTAGCGTTTAAATATTGTTTAAATCAACGCGATATTTCTAATTATGTACTGCTTTATTGTTGTACCTCGACGTACTTTTTATTGTTGTTTTATTCAGCTTTTTACACTAAAAATATAATGTGCGTTTAAAATACCTTAATTAAAATGTGTTCTAGCATCAGTTTGAACAGGCTAAAGCTTCCAGTGCCGTGGCGAGTTTTTAAAAAACAATCTTTTAAATATTATTTTTTTTTAAGGAAAAGATTTAATTTGAACAATGCCAAGATCATCAGGTTTCCGGGCCAGCTTCACTTAATCGATCCGTGTCACAACTATGCGTATAATATATTATTACGCGTACAATATTCATTATTTACATTATGTATATTTTGCGTACTGTATAAATATATATATTATGCGTAATAATATTGCAGCCATGGTGCAGTGGTTAGTAAGGAAGGAGGCCTGAACTTCCTAGTTAGATGCTCTTCAGTGGTGCTCATCTTAATAACTACTGCAATATATATATATATATATATATATATATATATATATATATATATATATATATATATATATATATATATATATATATATATATATATTGTCATATATATTTTTTTAGAAAGAAAAAAATTTGGCAGGAGATTTTTCTTTATTTGAAAGCTTGTGGATATGAAGACAGAGATGAAGAGATGTGCAAAACAAGAATTCATACATTAACAAGTGCATATCGAAGCTATCTTAACAAACGAAATACAAGCGGCACTGCTCGTTTCAAAAAACCGCCATGCTTCGAAGAAATGAATAAAGTTCTAAAGGATAAATCGACTAGGTTACCTAGGTTACCGCATTTTTCAAAAAGTTTATCCGACATAAATGGTTTGTCTGAACATTCAGATGCACTTGTTTTAAATAAAGTCAAAACACCTGAAGTTAATAACTTTAATAATTGTATTTATAATTCAGTAAACTCAACATATAATGATTTTAAAGTTAATCAATCGAGCTTTAAGTTAATCGAAGATCAATCAAGCTCTAAGTTAATCGAAGATAATCAATCAAGCTCTAAGCAAATCGAAGAAAATCAATCAAGCTCTAAGCAAATTGAAGATAATATATTAAAAACTAAATCAATTGGATTTAATCAATTAAGCGCTAAACCAATCAAAGTTAATCAATCAGTCTTTAAATCTAAAGATTTTTTAAATAAAAAAAAGAGTTTTTGCTTTAAAAAACCCAAAAAAATCCAATCCAGAAGTGAAGTACTGTTGGAAAAAATAAATTCTAGTATTATAACATTTATGACAACTCGGGCTGACGCTGATCGGAAAATTTTAAAAAAACTTATTGAATATCATGAACAAGAAGACCCATACGTTATTATAAAAGTACGCCAAGTTGGAGACTTATACTTTGTTGAAATAGAATTTTTGTTGTCAGATTTGACATTGGAAAAACTCATAAATGCTTTAAAACAGGAATTTGTTATACAAGATAGCGCATCTTTATTAATTACCAAACTACCAAACGTACTTATCCGAAATGATAATGATGTTAAGCGTCTTAAGACTGGGACTGAAGTTGAGTTTTTGGTAATAATTGAAAAAAAGTGAAAAGTTTTTTGAACATTATTTTGTTTTTAATATAAAAAATAACATAAATAACAAACTTTACACCGTACATCTATTTGCTTTTTAGTTATTTTACTATTTGTAACCTCTAACTAATTAGTCAAAACTTTATTATTGTAGAAGTGATTTTAAGGTTTTTGAAAAATTGAAAGAGGCATGTTTAAGCAGAGTTGTAATTTACAAATAATTAACTGCTAAATGATTGCCGTGATATTTTTGGGGTAGTGGGTGCAGTATAAAAGATAATACCAAAATAATGTTGGTCAGCATTATTTTGGTGTTATATAGAAAACTATAAAAACAATTAAACCAGAAATACTCTAAAATTATGGCCTATAGCCATAATTTTTGAGTATTTTTTTTTTAATTTTTAAGCAATTTTTTTTATCTAAAATAATGGCCAATGGGCTTCACAGACAAACCGTTCCATCCGTATAATCAAACCGTGGCTCGTTTACATATTAAGAGTGTTCAGGCTCGGCTCGAGCTCGTTTCGAACATGAGATTCTTTGCTCGAGCTCGGCTCGTTAAGGATTAGTATTGTTTGGGCTCGGCTCGTTTTACATGTTGCTCGAGCTCGACTGGTTTAAAACTCGAAATTTAATTAAAAAAAAAATTGTTTGTTAAAGGCTCGTCTGTAAATAATGCAAGTCCAAACCAACAAACAACATAAACAATCCTACAGTCTATTAAACATGCAAATAAACAACATAATGAAATAAGATCCCACAAATCTAATAGTTCAAAATAAAAGTTAAATCTAATAGTTCAATGTTCAAACTTAATGTTCAAAGTTCAAACATAATGTAAACTCTCACAAACATAATAATTCCTATTAAACACTGCACTCTAATAGTTCAAATTACATTTTCACAAGTATAAGTCTTGCTCTCATTGCATTGGATGAAACAAGATAAAAAGCCTTCCTCTAATTCTCTTGAAGTTGAACCTCAAAAGTGCGCTGAAAATCTGAAATTTTATTATATACTAACATATATATTATTTGTTGTTTTATTATATACTAATATATATAATATCACAATTTTATTTATTACATATATATTATTATAATATAAATATATATATATATATATATATATATATATATATATATATATATATATATATATATATATATATTCGAGCTTTAATCGAGCCTACATGAACGAGCCTATGATGTTCAAGCTCAGCTCGTTTAATAAACGAGCCTAATTTTTTGTTCAAGCCCGGCTTGTTTACCATTCGAGCCGAACATGAACGAGCTCTTGTTGAGCCGTTCATAACACGAGCCAGGATTTACAGCCCTAACCGTGAAACTTTTGCTTTGAAACTTTTTGAAAACTTTGATTCATCCCTAAGGGTATTTGTTTTTAAAAATTACGTTCTTAATGTCTTTTAAACATCTTTTAAACGTTCTTTTCGTTGGAATGTTTTGAATACGTTTAAAAAACATTTAGAACATAACTTTTAAAAACCGTTGCCCGTTGGGTTAGAAAAGACAGTATTTTCCAATCCCGTTGGGTTAGAAAAGTATTTAGATTTGTTAATGTTAACTTTTATACAATTAAAAAAGGTAAAAACTTAAAAATTTTTGCTTTTTTTCTTTAAATTATTATTGCTTTTAAATTTATTACAGAACCCGAATTTGTCATTGAGCATTATTTTTTTCGGTAATAATGACCAAAACCAACGTAAAGTGATGTTTGACCATAAGGACACTGTTTCGCAACGTCAAGCAGCTTGACAATTTCAATGCAGTCATCAATGCATCTCCCTGAAGCTAAAAAAAAAGTCTTCTACCCATACAAGAAAAAAATAAGGATCGCGAAGCGAACGGGGAATCAGAAAGCATGCCGTCGGCTGTCTAACCTTGCATCGGCGTATTGCGTGATATCTTTCATTTCCTACTAGAGAGCGAAAATCTGAATTTAGTACAAAAAGGAAACAATACCCCAAATGTCCTAGAATTGCGTCCAATCAAAAGTGTCTGCAGAATTTTGAAAGGCAAGGTTTATGTAAAGAGTTGGCAGGCAAAAAGTTTAGATTATCTGCGCAAAAAGATTGAAAAATGCATTAAAGAAGTTGACGTGGTCAGCGTACAACGTCTTGCGCCACTGGTTCCAGCTCTTATTGATTCTGTTCGACAACATGATTTTATTCAGATGATCAATAAAACTTTTTACAATAGAGAATGTGATGCTCTAATTGAATCATTTTAGTTTTTTGAAAAATGTTGAAAAATTAACAACTCTTAAATTTTGTCCCATCTAAGTAACAACTCTTAAATTTTGTTCCATTTTCAACTTGCCACCCGTTAGGTAAACTAAAATGGTAAATTAAAAAAAAAATGCGACATTACCAAAGGCGAATAGTTTTGATGTAAATGTAGTATACCGAAGTCCTGAAAGACCTTTTGTAATATTTTGATGTTTTGGAAAGCGTAGTTGTTATAGTTGGTGGAACTTGTCCAGAGTGTTGTGATCAAGTATGTTTAAAGAATATCACTTCTAAAAAAGGAAGAAATAAGGATGATATATAAAAGGCAGATGTGCAAATGTACAACCACAAGACCAGATGTAAAAATTTTTAAGCAGAAATCTGAACGCTTGTTTGATCTCATTTCTAACGATCAGTTTTAAAAGCCATTTCAATGTCACAGTCTGTGCATAGAATGGTAGTTCATGTAGTTTCTTTTATTAAATATTTTAGGTATCCAATAGGTTCTTTGTCTGAGAGTGCCATTGAAGCCAGGAACAAAGCTAACAAAACTACACGAATAGGTCATGCACGTTTAACTAACTTTGCCGAAAATACTAGGGATACAGCTAATTATTTATGACATCTGACATGTATCTATACTGCAAGAAGAACAAAATGCAAGAGGTATAAAAGCTATACTGCAAAAAGGTTCAGCTGATAACTTTAGGCAAATATTGGAGAAAGCTATGTTTATCTTTAAATTTAGATATTTAATTTTATCGTTTAATTCTATTAATGATACATTTTAGGTGCTAGTGGTAGCCAATCTGATATTTCTGAGGACTTTTCACATAATCAATACAGTATGTTTTTTTTATGCTTGCAAAAAAAAACTAATTGTCAGAAAAGTTAAAACTAAGAATCTCAAACTTTTATGTTTAAGGAAAAATTGCGTCGATTGACCTCAAATTGACTCAATTTTGCCATGTTTTTGTTTTCCTCAAAAATGTGTCTAAAGTCCTATTTCTACTTAGGGATGCATAGCGCAATTCTTGAAGGCTTGTTGTAAACATTAAATGTTGCTCTACATAAGGATTGTTGAGACATGTTTAAAATGAAAACTTTAATTATATTTCAATTATATCTTTTTATTACAGTGAGTACAGTTTTTTCTTGAATGTATAATTATTAGAATTAGAATTTGATAATAGATAATTCTATAATGAAAAGTTTATATCATAAACTATACTATTTATTACAATAATGAAAGTTTTTAAAATTTTAATGTTTGTTGTTAAATAATTTTAGGAAGTCAAAGAGTAATGGTTCGTATTAAGAAAAGGAATCGAGGAAGTATCATTAAACCATGCAGCTGTAATTGGTAAACAAGTTTTAAAAAACGATTATTTTCATAGCCACATATTGTTAAAAACCTATTTTAGCATCAGAACCTTTATTCTGCAATTGAAGGGAATGAAACTTCTATATTTATTTTGCTTTTATTTATAATAAAATACTTTTATTTCCTTAACATGAAAATATAAGCAAGAGACAAAAAATGCCTGTAAACCCTAAAAAAGATAAACTGATATATCAGACAGAGAGTTTTAAATATCAAAAACTATCGGTTTTATGTCTTTTTAATCAAAAGTCGAATAAGTACGGATAAACCACCAAAATAACCGGAATGAAACCGGTTTTAAAAAAGACCGGGCTTTATTTATAAATATATATATAAACAAACGATATCTCATAATTGATGCTTTGTTAAAAAAATTACTTAAAAATGTTAAACGGTTCTCTAATTATAAGGCTATTTCCTTTTTTCTATCGGCGCGACGTATAGTGCGTTGTCCCAAACCACTTATTTCAGAAAAGTCCTTAAAATTTGTTTGTGTCCTGCCCACTGATCTCAAAATATAACTGGATAGCGTGTACGGCAAATTTTTTGAAGCCAGTTTTGGCCTCCCAAGATGGCGACGGTTTCGGTTGATTACAAATGAAGAAATTTTTGTTACGAACTTATATGTCATTTACATATATAAATATTATGAAATGTACATGTCTCAAATATAATTTTTGGTTTTACATAACAATAACTAAAAAAAAAAGGCAACATTACATATTTACGTGAATTTCTCTATTGTTTAACAAAATATATTCTAAACAATAAGTTTGTATAATTATTATTATTAAAAAAGCAAGATATTATAATAATATCTTGCTTTTTTAAAGATAAATAAATGTTATTAAATAAGATAAAAATTCTTAGTTTTTTTAAATTAAGAATTGTTTTATTTAACATTAGTAAAAAACAAATAAGGAACTAGTAGTTATACAAGTTAACAATTTCCAAACAACTTTCGAATAACTATTTTAAGTTTGAAAAACTGAAATAATTTTATTCATATTTTGTTTATTTTTCATTTGACTACTTTCTTTTAATTTTAGTTTCACTATAAATTATTTGTTTAATATTGTTTATAATACAATTTATGCACCTTTTAGTTCTTAACTACCCAATGCTGTGTGCTAGAAGGTTAATAACATAACTGCATGGTAGGCAGCTAAATATCTTTTTAAAATAAACTATTATGAAATTAGTTTTTCAAATAGATATCACAAATTTACAAATGCTGCATGAACTATTAGCTGAGCTCTGTGAGTACACACAACTCAGGGGTTCCTTCTAGAATTTTTTTATATAGTTATTTGTGTCTTATATTATTATTATTATTATTATATATATATATATATATATATATATATATATTTTTTTTTTTTTTTTTTTTTTCTAGTTAATTAGGCAGCCAAACTGCCAAATGAGCCAAAAAACAAGGAAAATATATTGTTATCACTTATAGTTGAGTCAAACATGCGGAGCTAGATCAATTATTATTTTCAAGAAATCGACTGATCTCAAAGCAGCACTTGCTAATGCATTTTGAATTCCAATTTCATTTGGAAAGAGGCAATCTATTAAAACAACCAATTAATTTTGGAAACACCTTTCTGTTTCTTTGCATATAACACTTATGGTTGATTTAATCAAACCTCCTATGTCTTTGAATTTTAAAAAGCTATTTTGTTTTAAATGAAAAGGGAGTACTAGTGCATTCTGACATTTAATGAGGATATTTTTTTTTGAAGTCATTTTATCTACGTATCCAGCAATATATGGGATCAAAGTTTTTTTGTATTCAAATAGATTGTTGCAGTTTGGAATATCTGCATTATCGTGATCACTAACTGTTGGTTCTCTCTCCAACAAATCATATTTTCTTAATAATTCAATTTCAGTAAAAGATATTTTAGTACTAAAATCACCAAAAGAATCGTCTAAAACATATATATGAGTTTTATCTCTGATGCTGCAGTTTTCATTTGAAAATTAAACGGTACTTTGCATAAAAAGTTATTTATATGTGAATTGTTGGCAATTGATATTGCTGTAAAACATTTCTGCAGATCTCACAGCACCAAAAAAGAGCTCTAGATGGTTTTGACTGAGTTTATATGATAATAAATAATTTAATGGTGAACCTTCTTTTTCAACCTAGTCAACAAATACCTTGAGCAGATTTAATTGCTGCCAAATATCCAATGAAATCAGCTTTTCGATTATACAAGATCATTTGTGTTGCAGTAATCTCTTTAAGACTAATGATATTCTTTAGCAAATCATTTTCTTGAATTTAATGTCATATAATCAATCTATTATGCGAATAAACTCAACAACATATTTATAAAATTATTTAACAGCTATTTACAGTTCATTAATATAAAAAAGTCAGCAAGCTGTAATATATAACCATAATACTTAACAGCAGGTAAGCAGGATATTTAATTAAAGTTAAGGAAATATTTCAAAGAGGAGGAAATGTTTTTAACATTTCTATATAAAGATATAAAGAAATTTTTTTCAAACAAATGTATTTTTATATACATTTGTTTCTTCAATTGTATTGAGTGATTATCCTTCAAACTATAAGAAACTATTATTTACTTTTTATTTGTTTTAAAAGTCGTTATAAATAACTATAATTCAGACCTGGTTTTTTTTTACCAGTATAAGTGACACTTAATAATATTTTATTCAAATAGTTTATGCAATAATAGAATTTAAGTATAATATAATTCTAGAAGGAACCCCTAAGTTTTTGTATACTCACAGCACTCAGTTAACAATTCATGTAGAATTTGCACAAAATGGCATCTTACAACAAAAAATAGAGAATATAGTAGTAGAGAATATAGAGGGTAGAAATGATTGCCGTTTATCATACTGTTATGTTATTAACCTTCTAGCATACAGCATTGGGAACTAAAAACTATAAGACTCATAGTTTTTAGTTCCCAATACTTATACATAAGACTTAACTAAATTTGTAAATGCCATTTAATAATAAATTCAATTATACAAAAAAATAATTTCTTTTTTTCTCTAATATTTATAAAATTCATTTGTTTTCTTTTATTTTTAACAAATTTATAAGCTTATTTAATTATTTTTTTTTTGTAATTTGATATAGCCATTTAAAATGTATATCGGTTTCACCGCTAGGAACTAATATCGCCGCCATCTTGGGAGGCCAATTTTAGCTTCAACTTTTTTCGGAAAAAACAATAGAACCAGCTATCCAGTTATATTTTGAGATCAGTGGTCCTGCCATTATAAGTTTCGACGATAGTATTAATGGTCTTAAGAATGTTTTTAATTGTTTCAACATTCCACGTGAACTTTTTTTTGAAAAAAATGCATTAAATTTATTTTATTATAGATTTTTTTCATTTCACCGTAAACATCTGATATTTTAAAATGTCGGAAAATTATGAAGATGCTTTTAAAAAGGTATATAAACAATTATATTTCTAATGCTAATCCAATAGTTCTGGATCACATTGAGTTAGTTCTTTATTATTTTATACTAACATTATCAGAGTAGTAAATTTAGAGGCGCCCGTTTTTAACAAATCGATTATTTTATAAACTGTTTTATAAAATAAGATATTTAGTATCAAAATTAGTTATTTTCATTAGAAATCAAATTAAATATAAAATTTATTATATATTTTTAACTAAAGAAATAGTTTACTTTGTAAAGTGAAATTTTTGACTTTTTTTTAATTACTTGTAAACTGATATAAAAATGTTTTACCGGATAATTTCGTCTAAAACTAATTGATTAATTATATAAAATGCACGAAAATAACTTATTTTTATCATAGTAATTAACCGCTAAGTGGTAATAAATTATAGCGTTGCGGAATCAGGTAATCAGTGACCTTTGTAATTTTATATTAAATTTTTCAAAGCTGTTTTTTCCCATGTTGTTTTGCTTATACCGTTTGCGTAATATCACAATACAAAACTTCTTGAAATTTTCCACAAACGATCATTACTTATATAGCACAGACTACTATTGTCCCAGTTTTTCAACTCAGCACTGTGTTCTCCGACATAAAAACCGGGACAATAGCAGCCGTAATACACCTGCAAAATAACCTTCATTGATTTGTTGTCGGAGTAAATAAATTACTTTTACAAACACAAACACGGTTTCTGAAAGAAGATCGTATTAAAAAAACCTGACTACCTCATCCATTAAAATAATTAAATTTTTCAGTTTATATTTGAAAATGGAAAAAGTAAAATGCATGTTGAAATTGGACAAAACAATTTTATTCCAAAGATAGGGTGCACGATATGCAATACAAAACTGATTAAACTTGGTTCGACAGAAGGGCTCATATATAAAATTATTGTTTCTTTATTTATTGATTTCAAACAAAAGAGATCTTTGAAAACGGATAAAAATATGTCATTTTTCCACATATACATAAAGCACAAAACATTAAAAATAAGAAGCTCATAAATATTGAGAACTTTCCTTTCAATAAAAAATGATTTGGAATGAGTATCGATCCGCAAAATTTATTAAACGGATTGGATGTCTCTGACGGCGATAAAGTCATTTCAGATTACTTTTTTCAGTGCTTTCCTATTCAACATTAGCATAATTTAAGTACCTACATTTCTCCTTAAACAAGTCCCACACATTATTTCAAAGCCTCTCTGTACTGTTGTAAATAACTCATTTAAAAGTGGTAATTTCCCAGATATTTTTAAAGTTACCAAAGTTATTCCAATATTTAAAAAAGCTCTGAGCTAGATTTCACCAACTACCGACCCATCTCCCTGTTTTCTAATATAGGTTAACTCTTTGAAAAGGTAATGCATAATAGACTCTATGCTTTTCTTCAAAAATTTAAATGCTTTTACACCCATCAGTATGGATTTAATGCTAATCACTCCACAACTCATGCTCTCATTGAAATTACTGAACTGAATAGAAACGCAATCGGTGATAAATACTTTGCATGTGGTGTATTTGTAGAAAGCGTTTGATACAGTAGATCATTCAATTTTGTTGAAAAAATTAAAATATTATGGGATCAGAGGCGTACCCCTTAAATGGTTTACTACATATTTAAATGATAAAACACAATTTGTTTCTATTATTGACTCAAAATCTACACTTGTTAAATGTTCTAATGGTGTTCCTTAGGGTTCAGTATTGGGACCACTACTTTTCCTTCTTTATTCTAATGATCTTCATTCATCCATTAAGTTTGCCACTGTTTACCACTACGCTGATCATACTAATCTAATGCTAATTAATAAATCCCTTAAAAGAACTAACAAATACATTAACCATGATCTTGCCAATCTACCCAGCAAACATGACAACGTTGAATCAACGTTGAAAACCGGTCGCAAAAGATGTTGCGGAAACGTTGACAAAGTAATCGATTTTGCAAAGATATGTAACGTTATTTAATAGACGTTGATTAAACGTTATTGCGTAACGTTGAAAAAACGTTACTAAATGACGTTACAAAAGCGTCGCAACTAAACGTTGAAAAAGCGCTACATAAAAAGCGTTGAAAAAACGTCGCAACTTAGCGTTGAAAAAACGTTACCTAAAAAGCGTTGCATAAAAGCTGTTAAAGCAGTCTATTTTGCAAGGATTTGTAACGTTGTTAGTAAAACGTCGATTTAACGTGACTAAAAGACGTCGAGTAAAGGTTAAAATATAACGTTGAATCAACGCTTAAATGCGCTGTATAAAATATCGCAAAATATTATTAAACGTAATTAAACGTGGCTATAATATATATTGAATTGGCAAATAAAACTAAATTGTAAGTTAAACTCTGCCCTCGCAATATTTCCAAAATCAATTTTTAATACAAACAGTAATCTACAATGATAAATATTAAAAAGCTTAACATATACAATTTATAGATATATACATATATAAAAATATAAATATTTTCTTTAAAATTTATGTGTGTGAGTGTTTGCATATATATTTATGCAATATATAAAAATACGATTAACAGGATATCGTATCGATAGGCCAGGATATCATTGAGATACAGAATCTAAATCAAAAAACAAAACTTGTGCCATTAGTAGTCTGAAAGCAAATGTAAAAAAAAAATGTTATTAAATTAGTATAACTATTATTAAATTTAAAAAGTAAAAATATATATATAGAGATTTATATATACATACATATATATATATATATA
>NC_088926.1:6945000-7105000 GCF_038396675.1 Hydra vulgaris | reverse complement strand
GAAGTTATAAAACATAACTTTATCAAAATATTTTTTATACCATCTGCATGCATTCTATTAAGTTTTCATTTCCTTTTTTTTACGGCAAATTATTTTTGTAATGGCTAGTTAATGAGACAATATTTTTCAATGTGTCACTTCCTCAACGTTGTCAAAACAACGTTTAATTAACGTTGGCAATATAACACTTTTTCAACGTTTTTTAACTACCACATTTTTAACGTTGGTATATGTAACGTTGAATAAGCGTTGTTTCATAAATAGCCTAAATACGTTGGAAAAGCAGCTAATGTCTAACGTTGATAAACCTTCAACTTTGCGACGTTTTTACAGTGATTATTTGCGTACTTTTATTCAACGTTGAATAAACGCGGTTTTTTGAGAAGATAATATAAGTTGATATTTATACGCTTATTCAACGTTGAAAATGTGACGTTTAAAAAGCGGTTTATTTTTAACGTTGATGAAGCATAGATTTTGAATCGTCTTTAAAATAACTTTTTGCGTAAGTTGATTCCACGTTGAATAAACGTCTTTTTTTGAGGAGCTAAATTACGTTACAACTTCAACGCTTATTCAACGTTTAAATTTACCACGATTTAGAATACAATAACAAACATTGATTCAACGTTGAAAGCGCGTTGTTTTTGTGACTGTAACGCTTATTCTACGCTGCGACCGGTTTTCAACGTTGATTCAACGCTGACATGTTTGCTGGGTAGTCTAGTGGCTTCGCTCCAAAAAACTTTTTCTAAAAGTTTAAATTAAATAAAACAAAAAAAAATTAAACCTCTTGACTCAATTAAATATCTTGGTATAAAAATTAATTCAAATCTTTCCTTTTTATCCCACTGTAAAGACTTAGCAAAGAAACTAAGTAGGTCTAATGGCATATTGGTCAAAATTCGCCATTATGTTAATCTCGAGGCACTGTTGAATATATACCATGCTATTTTTGGCTCACATCTTATAAATGCATGCCAAGTATGCGGGAAGTCCCATCAACAAGCTCTTATTAGGTTATCCCACCTCCGAAACAAGGCTTTAAAAATTTTTTATTTTCAGAATATCTAATCATTTATTATCAGAGTATTTAATCCTAATGTGCTCTACCTAATTATTTATTACTATATATATAAATATATATATATATATAAATTATTTATTTTCGGAAAAAAAAACACCGTTCTCATAATTACGGGCATCTATAAAATATCAAAGCATTAAAACTTGGTACAACCTTCCTTATGAAGTAAAAGCTCTCAATTCATTCTCAACCTTTAAAACAAGTTTATTCTATTTTTTATTAAAAAAATATAGTTAATGTTTATAATTTCTATAATCAATTTTTGCTGTCTTTAGTATTGTATTTTCTTAATTTCTATTATATATTTTGTTATCATTACTGTTGCTTATTGTTATTTTTATAAATATTTACATTACTATTATTAACTACATTTAACTATTATTATTATTATTATTATTGTTATTATTATTATTAACACCGTTATTTTTATGTTATAAAGTTTATTAATGTTCTTATATATTGTGAAAATTAGCATTATATTTATTTTAATTAGATATCATTAACATTAGTAGGTGTTTACTTTATATTAGTAAATTTACTATATGTAAACATCCTTGAATGTAAAATCTTAATTCAGAAATAAATGATTGATTGATATTACAAAATAACATGAAGCATATTATTATAACTAAATGGAGAACAAAAAAAGTTTTTTATAATAGGAGATATAAACATAAATATTTTAAAGTACAGCAAACACGCGTTAACTTAAAATTTATTTGACGACATGCTTCATTGCGTCAGTATTCTTCTCTTCATTAACAAACCTACCGGGGCAATCTCTACTTCCATAACTGTTACTGACATTAACAAACTTATAACAAGATACTTCTCTAAAATGAGGAATAGTTAAAAAGGATATTTCAGACTACTTTTTTATATATATTTACCTTTTGAATAACCAATTTTTGTCACAATTTGACAAAAATTGATTATTCAAAACTCCTATATTTAAATAGAATTATTAATTAGCTATTAATGAGTTCTTTGCAATAACTGAGACATACAATTTAACTGAGATAACTGAGTCATACAGTTTAACTTAGTTTAATTTAGTTATGGTAACCCAATACAAGGTTGTTGTAAAGCTTTATTAACAGTATTAATTTTGTTTAGCAAACCGTTCCAAACCTAATGCATTAACGCTGTCTCTTAATGGTATAAATTTTAATTAATAATTTAGTTTCATGAGCAGCTATTGGTGGTTAGCTTTTATTTTCAGCAATGTCGTACAATTCTTGACAAATCTCCAAGTAATTTGTGTAGAATGAGTTAGTAGCATCACTTCTTGTAGATCACTTTGATTGTGATATGCTGCACAAAAGTGTTTTTCTTATTGTGTTCTATAAAAATTTAGACCATCACTGTAACTGACTAAACAATACCACAGAAAATCACTGCTGCTAAACAGTATTCCCCTGATAATAAAACAATCAAATTAAGGCTGAAGGCAGCGCATGGTACCTATTCTGCTAAATTGTTAATATCTCTAATACTAGCTTGCACGCCAAAACAAGTGCTTCTCATGTTGCTGACATTATCCTATGATTGTGATCTACATTTTTCAAACTATTTGTCAATATGCAAAAATCTTACAAGTTTCCTGATTTTAAAGACATCATTAATATTAAATATTTATGTGTTGTTTGCATATATTTTTATGCTAATAATTTTTAACTAATCACTTATGTCTAATTTAGTTACTGAAAAAAGTATGATTAGCATGTGATTAAGAAAACTATATAAAGTTAAGTTTTTCTCACACCTGTTAGTGATGGGGTGACTTGGTACAGCAGACTTGGGATGAAATGGAACACTGTTTAATTTCATCAATTTTTAAATTTACTATATTTTAACTTTTATAATTAATTTTTTTGTAAAAAAGCAAAAAAAAACAACAAAAAAAAGTGAACAGAAAAATTTTATTAATGTTTATAAGAAGATTTCAATATTTTCTTTATGCTACTTTTTTTTTCATAGAAAAAAAAATTAATTGCAGTAAACTCCCATTAACTAGAACCTTCAAGGGAATAAGGAAAACGATTCGACTAAACAAATGCTTGACTTAAAAAAACAATTGTTCTTGCTTTCAAGGGTTCATAGAAAACAGTTTGAGATAATAAAATTTTGAGTTAACTGGTGTTCGACTTACAGGAAATTAACTATATATTGAATTTCATTGTCTTGAAATTTTACCTTGATTATTAAAAACATCTCTCACAGTAAGTATTGTTTTATTGACAAATATTTTTTAGCATATTTTAAATTCAGTTTAAATTATTTTTTATTGGCTTTCACTATAACCCTTTTTAAATTTAATCTCATTATAAGTTTCCTTGTGGCTTTTATTTCATTAATCTTAATCTTAATCTGGATTTTGGTCAATTAAAAAAAGCAAAATTTTTTATTCAAGGAGATAATCATTTTAATAATGGCGGCATGTGTAATATTTTTTCAGATGCCAAGAAAGTACAAACGAGTGACAAATTGGTTTCTCATACAATAATAGCTGCTGTCATGGCTGTCGAAGCTGAGAACATATCACTGCGAACAGCTGCACAAGAGTATAAAATTTCTAAACCAAGTTTACAGCGGAAAATAAAGGTTAACAGAAAGTATAACAAATGTACCGGGTGGAATAATCAATAATAAATGTACCAGGTGGAATAATCAATAACAAATGTACCGGGTGGAATAATCAATAACAAATGTACCGGGTGGAATAATCAATAACAAATATACCGGGTTATAATCTTTACAGAAAAGATCGTGAGAAAAGTAGAGGAGGTGGTGTTTGTATATTTACTTCAGATAAAATAAGCGCTTTTGAAATAAAAGACCATGTGCTCAATAACAAAGAAGTTAAACATGGTGTTCTATTAAAGTAAGCGGTGAATTTATTTTATGTGGTTGTATATACAGACTAGGAAACAATGATCTTGAAAATGGATGTCATTTAACTAATTCTATCAAAAGAAGTTATGAATACTTTATTAAGAACAAAAAATACACCAATGTTTTGATTTGTGGCGATTTTAATTTTCCATCTTTAAATTGCAAATAGAACAACGAATATCAAAGTGTTAGTATCGGACCGAAAGAGTCTTTATCTATCAACTGTATTCAAGAAACTTACTTAACGCAACATGTTATAAAACCAACGTTTCCGCTAAAATTAAATGATTGTACAAATATTCTAGATCTAATTTTAACAGTAAACCTCTTTCAAATATCAAGTTTAGCTCACACTGAGCCTATAGGTGACATCCAAAGAGGTCATCAAGTTCTAAATTTTAACTTCAACACCATGCTAAATGATCAAATGGATTTAGAAAATTTAATTGAAACCACAAAGTTACAATTTAGAAGAAGAAATTATAAAAAGTTCTCAGAATTTTTGAATAACCATATTTGGAGCGAGGAATTCAAAAATTTAGACGTCAATCAGAGTTATTTAAAGTTTATTAATATTTAAGAAAAAGGTTGCAATGAATGTATATTTAAATTAAAATCGAACAAAATAAATTTTAGAAACAATAAAAGATCTTTATGGATGAATGCACAACTTAAGCACGAAATAAGACTGAACGGAAACCTTTGGTATCGTTACAAAAAATCAGATTTTAAAAATACAGAAATAAATCAAGAATATACTAAGAAAAAAATGAAAGAGTAAAAAATCTAGTTAAAACTAGCATAAAAACATACGAAAATAAAATCGCAGTAGAATCAAAACAAAACCCAAAACAAATTTATGCCTATATCAGTCACTTATTACCAATAAAAACGAGTTATCTAATGATGTACAGTTTATAGCAAACTATTTAAACAGGTTCTTCTGTTCCGTATTTACAGATAAAAATCTTAAAGTTATTCCATTATGTGAAAGTGTAACAAATTCAATTTGTCCGATTCCTTTGTTCAACGAAACTGATATTGCAAACAAATTATCTAAACTTAATGTAAACAAATCTTCAGGAAGTGACAAAGTTCGCCCGTTAGTCCTAAATAATTGTGCAGAAAAAATCTTAAAGAGACATCGTTAGAACGAGACTTAAGCGTATATATTTCAAATGATTTAAAACGGTAACATCATATTGAGTCTATTGTTAACAAAGCTAATAGTAAGTTGGGGTTAATTTAACACGCGTAAATAAAACACTATATTGACAAAAATACTATGAAAATATTATACATATCAATTGTGCGACCTCACCTAGAGTATGCTTTCAAATATGGAACCCATACTACGCTAAAGATATTAATCTTTTAGAAAGAGTCCAAAAACGAGCAACTAAAATTTGTTTCCCAAAAGGTATTAACTATGAACAACGGTTACAAAATATAGAACTTTCAAAATTAGAAGGTTGTGAGGTGATCTAAGAAGACAATATGTAAGAAACTTACTTTCTAGGCATAATTTCTTCACCAACCGTGTCATAGAAGCTTGGAATATCCTAGATTAAAATGCTATCAATGCAACTTCTGTAAATAATTAAAAAAAAAAAAACTTATAGTCTAACATCCACTGTCGTTAGACTCATTTTTCTTGGTAAAACAAGAAAACAGCATTTGATTTATATTATATATTTATATTAGGCATCTAATATGCATTATGGACTTAATGTTAGAGAAACAAAGCAACTTGCATATCAATATGCAATTAAAAATGCATATTGATATACCAGAAAACTGCAAAAAATAGTGAAACAGCTCGAAATAAATATTTATTCTTAAATTGCACAAAATTATCTATTCGCATTTGCGAATCTCCCCAATATTATATTTACTCTCAATGTATTTGTAATGTAGTTTATGCTAAGGACTCAGCTGGCATAAACTACATTACAAATACATTAGTATAAACCATCGCCTACTTAAAGTATACGGCCTAATATTCTGCATTTTTGCCGAAAAAATAGTTGGCCAGTTTTTTTGCGGTTTTGAATGAAAGTCGTATAACGACGTAATCTAAAAGTTCTGTTAGTAGAACGAAGAATATTGAAAGTTGTCTTTTGGCTATTTATTAAACGATTTAAAACTAGATGTAGTGACAGTATTTTCACTTAATGTCAATGAAGAATTACAAACCATAAAGAGTTACAAAAAGTTTTGTCAATATCAATGATTATTTACAAACCATAAAAAGTTTAAATGATAAAGTTATTTGTAAATATGCTAAACTTTATGCCAATTAGCTCATCTGTTATATGTGAAAAACATTTTCAAGCAAAAAATAATTTAAAACAAGGAGAGCAGCCTAAAAGATCCTTCTTAATAAAACAATGAAAACTGGCTAAAAGATCCTGCCTAATAAAACGAGGATAGCATGCTAAAAGATCCTGTTTAAAAAAAGGTTATAAACAATACCCACTCTACATCCAAGTTTCATGGACAAATAACTATTGCAAATAATTATATATTATTGAGATTCCTGTAATTAGTCATCTGGTTATTTCTGTTCCAAAATGTTTAAAATTGTAAATGCTAAAAAAATATTGACACAATTCTAAATACATTGCTGGTATGGTATGAGCTAAAAAATGTTGAAACTTAATTATAATGTTGTATTTTACAAGTTATTGCTTAATACCAGAACAATTGAGATTCTAAAAACCACGCATTGAGTTATTTAATACCACAAGTTATTTTCTTCTAATCTCAGTGTTGATGGTACTATCCTTTGATTCGCAAAGACTCCAATGGCCACATGCTTGGCGTGGGGGTATACATACATATAAATTCACCTTTTTTTTTTAATCCATTTATTCAACCAAAAATTTAAAAATTACAAGTTTTTTATAATTTTACAAAATTAGGTTAGGTGTCACTTATATAGTTGAAAACTAGTCATTGGAGTGACACCTAAATAAAATAAACAAACAAAAAAAAAAGAATGAAAAATATGTATGATGTAATTGTAATGAATGTGTAAATTATATTAATTTCAAAATAATGATGATAACGATAAAGCTATAATAAATTAAATAATAAGACAAAAAATGTGAAAACACTCAATTAATAACAGCAAACAAAAATAAAAACAATTAGCAAAATAGCACAAATAAAAACAAACTTTCGCAAACGAAAAAGCAAAACACAAAAACTACAAAATCAAAGCAAAAACTACAAAACAACAATGCAAACACAAAAACTTCTACAAAATAAAAATAATAATAATAATAATTTTTTGTTATTTTCGGTTTAAAAAAAAAGGTGTAAAATAGTTGGTAGCGACTGGTAGTACAAATCGATGTTCGAATTTTCTTTTGTTAGTTTTTTTAAGTGTTAATTTTGAGTATTTACTTTTTAAGTGTTTATTTGTTTATAATATGACTTGTTTTTATTTAATCTTCATTTTCTTTTGATATTTTTGAATTCTTTATTTTAACAATTGAAAATTAACTCAGTTTTTGATTTTCTTTCTTTACTTCCTTTTTTTTCAACGGTTAAAAAAACACGACCGCTATCTGCGATGACCTTGCAAAGAATGTTTGTCGTGAAATTAGGTTTAAATCCTTTGACTATTTGTTTATATTCTTCCGCTTTGCACCTCTTCACTCTATCACCTTTCTCTTTGTTCTTCATCGTTTTCCTTCTTCCCAAGACTGCACTTTTTTAGATGTAATTTCTTATCAAATTGACCATCCCTTTCTCTTTACCTCTCTGCCAATATTGTTGATGTCGGTAACTTAAATGCTCATCACACTGAATGGCTTTGCTTTAACGCCAGTGACCCTGCAGGCACTAAAGCCTATAACCTCTGTATTTCTCAATCTTTTACTCGAATAGTTAACTTTGTGACTCGTTTTCCTGACAACCCTAAATATTTACCGTCACTCCTTGATTTATGTCTTGTCTCTAACCCTAGGCGGCTCTGACAATGCAATGATCTCTTATTTTCACCTCGTACTTCCACTTTGGACTCACTCTAACATCGTAGTACTTACCACTCTAAAGCTGACTGGGATTCTTTTCGTGATTTTCTTTGTGACGGTCCTCGGGCTGATGTTATTGCTCTCTAAGCTAAAAATGCATCTCATGCGTAACTTCCTGAATTCAGGCAAGAATAGAAGCTTTTATTCCTTCTCGTCGGTTCCAAGTCAAGCCTCACTCTACTTCATGGTTTTCACTCTCTTGTGCAGCTGCCAAATCTAATTGTAATCATTTTTTCATCTTTTTCAAGAGAAAAATTCTTTTGAGAATAAACGGCTGTTTATAATTGCAAGAAATCGACGTAAAAAGGTGCTATCTGATGTAAAGCTCCATTATTTTCGGTTTATGTAGTGTATCTGGGAAAGGTTTTGAAATTATCAAACTTTTTTTTCCAAACCGCTTTATTAAAGTCATTCTCATAAGCCAACACTTCTTCATTTCCAGAAACTTCTGGAGTACCTCAAAGTTCTATCCTTGGTCCTGTTTTGTTTCTTATCGTCATTAATGTTCTTTGCAACAACTTTATATCTAATATAGCTCTTTTTTCTGATGACTCAAATTTATACTCTTGTCTTGACGAAAAGTCTTCTCTTTATAATTGCTTTTAACAGGCAACCAATCTTGAATCTGATCTCACTTCTTTCACTTTTCAAGGAAACCATATATTCAATTGATTCCTAAATTAGCATCCGCTAAAGTTGCTTCTGACTATTGTGCTCGCCATTTCCTTACTCATGATTCCATTCTCTACCTCTAAAAATCTCTTATTCATCCCTGCATGGAATACTGTTGTCATATTTGATCTGGTTCTTCTAATGATGCTCTTTCTCTTATAGGCAAGGTCTAAAAATGCATCGCAAACGTAATTGAACCCGCTTAATCTGTTAAACGTGAGCGTCTTTCCCATCGTCGTAAAGTTGCATCTCTTTCTCTTTCTACAAATACTATCATGTTCGCTGCTCAAAGGAGTTACGAGTCAAGCGAGAATGAGTTTTATATGATGGAGTTAGAGATGACATTGACATTAATTGTAAAATTGTTTTTTGGCAAAACATGCAGTCTCTATACAATTTAGAAATAAATTCTGTGAATCTTGTGTCAAAACTATCAGATAGACACTTAGACTCTGGTTCTATTTTATTCTCTTGCTTCTGCACTATATTGCTGTTCTAATACAAATTTACTTTCTTTGAGTTACTAACAGCAAGATTTGTTGAACGCATGTATACTTTATTCAGTATATTGAATTCATATAAATTAAATGCAGATAAACCAGCTCATTGTGCTATAAAACTTATATACTTTAAAAGGAGCCATTATTTCTCAGTTGGAAGAGTTAAAGTATTGGATTGAAATTTTGTAATGTTAGAAGTCCAAGTATACCATGTGATTGGGGTTTAAGTGTCACAACTCATAGTTCTAACCTTAAGGAGAGAGTTACTTTCTGAAGATTTTTTGTTTGTTTGTACTTCTCGTTTAAACAGGACTGTATCGAGAATTTTTTTTCCATTACTCAAAGCAAAGGTGGTTGGAATGACCGTCCTAATGTTAGATAGTTTTGAGCTACCTGTAGAAACGATTTATTACTTTCATCGGTTAAAAAAAAAAATCCAATAGCAACTGTATAAAGAAGTCAAATTTTGATACAGCTTTTAAAATAAATGATTGTATGAATTGTTGCAATCAAACAACCACTAATTGTGGAATTTATGAAACAGAAATAAAAACAATATCTTATTTTCGAATAGGGTCATTTTATATGTTTATTGGAAAAATTTTAATGCAACCAAAGGATTAAACCCTTTAACACATGGCTGGATGGCTTATTTAAAAAGATAAATTATGGCATAAGTGTTCTGATGTACTCTTTCTTAGTTCAGTTGACAATCCATCAGCCTTTAGTTCACTAGTTTGTAAAATGGAAGCAACTTTTTTGAAATTCCTTTATAAATATCTTGAAAGAAATGAACTGGCCTTGATTCTCATTAATAAAATAGTTTTTTTTTTGAGTTTTTGTACGATCAACATAAAAAACATACGTTTTATTTGGAAAAAAAAAACAAGAATTTTTTATTTCATAAAGTTTTTAAACAGAGGCATAGACACACACAATAAGCCAAATGCAAAAAAAAATTTACACATATTGTTCATTATTGATATATTATTATAATATTTTTTCACTTTTTTTTTGTAATATGATGTACTAATAACTTTTAAAAAAATTGTTCTGTTTTTTGTTATTACAAGAATTTTTTATTTCATGTCATTTCTAAACAGGGGCGTAAACCCACCCAATAAGTCTAATTGCAATTTCAAAAATATTGTACATATTGCTCATTGATATATTATGATAATATTTTTTCAATTTATTTCTTTGTTATTAGACATTTATGCTTTAACTTTATAACTTATGTAATTAACTTTATGCTCTACAAAACCTTATGTTCAACAAAGAAACTTTATGTTCTACAAAACATGCTTTTTTCAACATTATTTCATTCTTATTGAAACATTTCAATGGAAATCTTAACAAAATTTATGTATCTTAATGTTATAAAATTGATATATCTTATATATAACTTGGGGTGGGTGGGAAAAATTTCAACAAATTAACGTCCATTCGTGAGCAAAGCACAGTTTTTAAAAATAAACTTATGCCGCGTATTAAAAAATGTCTAACCAATATAAATAGGGACTTACTAAACAATCTGGCGGCGTATTTAAATTTCATCATTGCAAAATTAATGTTTTTAAATCGGAACTATCTTAAATAATATTAATAAGACTATAGCTCTTAGGTTTTAAATTTTGGAAAATATAGAACTATATATATAGATATATACCAATGTATATAGATTTATACCAATATCAGTACCTTTTACCAAAATATATAGATATTTTATTTTCTTCTTTCAATATATTAAAACAGATCATTAGCATAAATTATGCTTATGATCTGTTTTAATATATTAAAAGAAGAAAATAAAATATCTATATATTTTGTATAATCTAAATATCTATATAAAATATCTATATATACATGTTTACATCTAATAGATGTAAAACGAGTAGTTCCATAACTGTAAATTACAAATCAACTCTATTATGCCATAATAGAGTTGATTTGTAATTTACAGTTATGAAACTACTCGTATTACATCTATTAGATGTAAACATGAATAAATTACTGAAACTTCAAAATTCATTAATAAGAACAATAAAGAACTTTTGTATTAATAATGGCGAAGCTCTTAGTTATTCTAATTGATGAATTTTTAAGTTTCTGTAATTTGCTTATTTACATCAAAAAAATATACGATGACTAAATCAATCAATCAAGATTGTTTAACAAATAGTAAAATTGTTAGTATTAATTTTTATTAGGTCCTTTGTTTCATTAGGTCCTAATGACTGTGTTTAAAAAAACAGTTGTTATAAAAATAATATTTATAATAATAAATGTAAGATTCACAATAACAATAAGAAATTTTTGTTTTTTTGTTTTGTTAGTTCTATATGATATAGATATACAGATTTTAAAAATATATACAACTTTAAAAATGTCGGACCAAATTTAAACAAACTAAATAATGTTTTACTACAGAAGATAAAAATGACTCAATAACTAGAAAACCTCCCAAAAAAGTTTTTTAACCTGCTGCTGAGGGCTTCTGTACATACATCAACTATCTTACTTGTTAATATTGTTGTTATTATTGTTAATAATATTGTTAAAGTTTTATTATGATTTTTTATATTGTTATTACAGTATTGTATTGTTAGTTGTTATTGTTTCTATATTCTTTTTATATATATTTTATTTTCATTAAATATTATTTTCTGTTCAAGTATTATAACATTTTTGATTAAAGTATTTAATTTAAATTAGTAATTGTAACTTGTAAAGTTTTTACTTGAAATTATTACTTGTTGTATGTAAATATTGTCTAAAATAAAAAATACATTTAGAATACATTTGATTTGTATACATATTTTTGTTATATTATTTCTAGGTTAAAAATAAATGTAAAAACTATTTTAATGGAGGAAAATAATGGTATGTTTAATTTCGTTTTTTTTTTTTAAAAAAAACATCATATAGGACTGTTAATCATCTGACATCATTTATAATTGTATGACAGTTATAATGGTATGACAATATAACTGTCATACCATTATAACTGTCATAACATCATTTATAATGATTTTACATTATAATGGTATGACATACAGAACCAAGTTTAGAACTTTGTTTAAGCATAAATCTGTAAAAATAAGTTTATTATTCTTATGTCTGCTAATACATAGGATTATATTTGTTTCAAAAAAAGTATTCAAATTATGAATTACTTATATATATATGATCCAGGATATGTTTGGTAGACCATATTTTCTAAGAAACTGTATATGTTTTTAAATCATTAATCATTAGCTGTAGCATGATAAGCTAATTGAGCAAATTAATATTAGTATATTTGACAACAAATTAATATGAGTATAGTTGACAACAAATTAGATTATAAAGACAAGATTTTCTTTGTATTATTCCCTACTAGCAATCGTACTAAGTTGAATTTTTTTTATCATTTAAACTTTTTAAGATCAGTTTTGCATTATAAATTTGTAAAAATTATACAATGTTATCTTATAACTGAGAATAAATTCATTTCCCCTATTACATTTTTAAAATTACGTTACTTCTCAATCGTTAACTATTGGTAACATGGTACATTCTCTAATTTTTAATTAAATATTAAGTAAATAAACTTGATAATGCTGTAAATGTTTGTTTATCATTGCCATACTGCTAAATATAATCTTTTATGTTATTTTTATTATAAAATAATTTCATCTCAATTGGTTACTTAGTCACAAAAAAAAAAAAGTTCTAGTTTGCAATTTTATGTCTCAATTGTTTATTTTTTGAACTTTTTAAAGTGTAACCAATTAAGATGTAACACAACATAACTAAATCTAGATTTTAGACATAAATAAAATATGTCTCAAACATAGATTTTTTTAACGTTACGTTATGTCTCAATTGGTTAAACTTTAAAAAATAGAAAAAAAGACGTAATGTAATGTAAAGAATTTTATATTTGTGTCATATTTTTATTATGCTTTGATTCCAAAATGGTTTAAATTACGTTATGTCTCAGTCGGCGTTTTGTCATGTTATGTCTCGACACTTTTAAAGGTAGTAAAATAAATAATTAGTTTGCTAAAGTACCTTAAATTGCTCAAGTACCATTGATTTCTTAAGTACCATAAGTTAGTATAGTATTAGTATTAGTATTAAGAATTGCTGTAACTGGTGTGAGCCAGTGAGTGTGGTATTAACACACTATGACAGCCGATTTGCTTGATTGCTGCTCATCCAGCAATCAAGACCTGCTTTAAAACTGTTAACTGATTGTGCTTTAACCAACTCGCTTGGCAAGCTATTCCACAAATTAGCCGATCTTTTAAATAAAAAGTTTTCAGGACAGGCTTGCTTAGTGATTTCTTTGACATATTTAAAGCTGTGACCTCTCGTTTGAGTTTGTTGAATACTAATTTTTTTGATTGTTTCCAAATCGTTAAAACCGTTGAAGAATTTAAAAAGTTGAATCATATCTCCTCGTTGCCTCCTTTTTGTCAAGGTAGTCAAGTCAAGAGCTTTTAGATGATACTCATAGTTGATTATTTTAAGTGATGGTATTAATCGAGTTGCACGATGTTGGACTCTTTCTAATAACTCAATTTCTCCCTTTCGAATCGGTGACCAAACTTGTACTGCAAACTCTAACAGTGGCCGCACAAAAGAAACATAAAGTATTCTCAGCAGTCTAATATCTAAGCAAACGAAGCATTTTCTAATCCGACCCAACATTTGGTTGGCTTTGCCTACGCATTTTATAACATGATTTTTCCATTTCAGATTGCTTGAGAAGATTACTCCAAAATCACTTTCAGATTCTGTTATGTTTAACTTTTGATCATTGATATAAAGGGGTGATTTTTTGTTATTCCGGCCAAAGTGCATGACCATACATTTTGAAATATTAAATTTCACAAGCCAGTCTTGAGTCCACTTAAAAGCTAAATCAAGATCTGATTGCAAAGAAAGAGTTGATGCACTGGAAAGCATTTCATTCAAAATTTTGGTGTCATCTGCATATAGCTTGGTTAGATTTTTTAGAGTTTCAGGCAAATTGTTTATAAATAGTACAAACAAGAGTGGTCCAATTACTGACCCTTATGGCACACCACTGGTAATTTCTGCCCAAGAGGATACATTTTCGCCTATCACAACTCTTTGTTTTCTTTCTTTTAAAAATGCTTCAATCCATTGTATTGTCATACCAGATATTCCATAAGCTGTAAGTTTAAGCAACAATCTTTTATGTGGCACTGTGTCAAATGCCCTGGCAAAATCCAAAAAGATAACATCAACAGGTCTACCATTCTCTAAGGCGGTTGAAATAAAATCAAGTGTTTCAAGTAGATTCGTTAAGCATGATTTATTTTTAACACAACTGTGCTGTTGCTTGACTATTAGTTTGAACTTATATAGAAACGTTTCAAGTTTACATCTGATTATACCTTCCATTATTTTACATGCACTTGAGGTGAGTGATACCGGTCGGTAGTTTCCTGCTAAGGTTTTTTCGCCTTTTTTGTACAGAGGAGTGATATTTGCTGATTTAAATTGCACTGGCAGTTTGCTGGTTTTAAACGATTCTTTAAAAATATACGTAAGCGGAATAGCAAAGGCTGATGCACAGTTCTTTAAAATAGCTAAATGTAAATTATCAACACCACTTGATTTGTTATCTTTTAAGTTTTTTAATCTTAGATAGACATCTTCATATGTAAAATCTTCATTTGTCATAATGAATATTTCAGTAGTTCTTAAATCAAAAGAAGGCAGTGGACCATCATTTTCTTTCACAAATGCAGCTTGAAAATTTTTGTTTAAGATATCAACAATATCTTTTGAATTTTGAGTGGTTATACCATTTTCTCCCTTTAATGCTTTTATAGTATCTTTGACTGCTTGTTGATTGTTCATGTAGCTGTAGAGAAGCTTTGGATTATTGATGGCTCTTTTTACCAGATTAAACTCAAAGTTTTGTCTCACTTTTTTAATCTTGTCTGCTACATTTTTGCAAATCATTTTGTATTTAGATTTCAAAACAGGGTCTTTCCATTTACAAGAGCAGTTTTTATATCTTAAATTTTGTTTGCTTCTAATAAGAAACTTTAACCTAGCATTAACCCAGGCTGGTCTAATTTATAAAGAGTTAAATGTCTTTTTAATTGGAGTGAAATGATTACATGCCACCTCAGTATAAAAAATCAGTTCATCAAACATTTCTTGTACGTTTTTGTTACTGAAGCATTGTATCCAGTCAACATTTGAAATTAGATCAGATATTAGTTCAAAATTGGAATTAGCAAACATAAATCTTTGCTTACTTTTATTGTCATGGATTGCTTTATCAGACAAGATAAAACTGAAACATATTATAAGATGGCCTCTGGTTATATTTCCCAGAACAAATTTTGAATCTATTTCGTTAACACTCGCTGACTGAGTTGTAAAGATTAAATCTAAGGTACTCCCAAGTTGTTCATCTGACAGCTGGAAAGTTGGTATGTTAATATGCTGATAAAGAAAATTATCATTTAAAATATCTGTAAATTTATATTCAATTCCATTCTCATTTGAAATTGCATCAACACAGCCATTTGACCAGTTGATTGATGGGAAATTGAAGTCGCCCATGATAAGTAAATCTTTGAACTTATTTTTGTCTATATATTTGCGTGCCAGGCCAAAAGCCACATCAAATTCTGCTATATCCAAAAAATCATTTGGGCTGTAGATACATCCAAGTAAATACTTGTCATTATCAAAATAAACAACTGCCCACACTTGTTCTAGTTTACAGGGATTTAGAACAGCATCATTTAGTTCATAGGAGTCTAATGAATTGTCTATATATAAACAAACACCACCACCTTTTCGTCCGTCTGATCTGTCTTTTCTGTACAGATGGTAACCTTCAATGTTTACAACTGAATCACTTTTAAACCATGTCTCAGTCACAGAAATTACATTTGGTTTGTTTTGTTCAATTACCACTTTAAACTCATTTAACTTGTTATCGAGAGAGGTAGCATTTAGGTATAAATATGACAGCTTTTTAATTTCATTGCAATCTGAAACTGAATTATGTATACAATTATTGATCTGATTTCTTTTTGAATTTGATGATCTTATTGCCACGGATGCCATACCAAAAGGGGTCATTGTCCAGTCTTGCTTGATTCATTTTATTTCTTTCAGTTCTGAGGTTAAAATCTTGGAGTCTCTGAGCCTCAGTCAAATCTGGACTAAGATAAATATCTTTATGTGCGACATTACTTCTCAATTTTTTAGCTGATGCTAATATTGTGTTGCGAAGAATATCCTCAGCTAATTCAACAAGAATTGGACCTGGTTTATTAGTTTTAGATCTCAGCCGTCTAACAAATTTTGGTATTACATTCTCTTGATTTATGAGCTTAAAAATTTCATTTACTTTTGACTCATCTTCTTTTGATTTCATTTCTATACTTTCTTTAGTTGATTCTGTCACTCCATAAATATTGACATTTTTTGCTCTTCTTTTTCTTTCGTCTAACTCATTAATAACTACATTTGTTACCATCAGCTGCTCTGTAGGCTTCTTTTTTTGTATACCCTGTTTGACAATAAGTGACCAGTCACTGATAGACTTGCTTGACTCAGCTGCTTTATTTATTTCTGTCTTTTTAATGTTTTCGTCATTTTCAGTTTTTGTTGTTTCTAGTTTTGTCACGCGTTCAAGAGTTCCAAAAAAGTGTTAGAAAGCTGGCTACACCAATTATGAATGTCTTTAGTTGTTTGAGAGTGTGAACCGGCACCCAATTTTGGCCAATTGTTCTGTTTAAGAAAATCTAAATTCATTCCTTAACTGATATTGTCTACTCTCTTGATTAGAGGGCTACCACCCTGAATAACAGTGGATTACCTCTTGTTGTGAACTTATTAACACAAATAGAACTGTTAGTTTTTTGTGTTTTTTTCCGTTACTTTAAGTTACTTTAACTTTCAAAGGTACTTTTTATTATCTTTTTCCTTAGGTTACTTTTAAAGCTTTAAAAATTGTATTTACCTTGAAAAAGTTTTTTTTAAAACTAAGTGTGGGATAGTTTTAAAAAATTTTTTTTTAATTCAAATAATTTTGCCTAACCTGTTAATGCATTTATATTGTTATTTATATTGTAAAACTTGAATGTTACAATGTTATTAATAATATTATTAATAATACTGTTACTAAAACAATTTTATTAAATACCATAACTCATTAATGAGTTAGGGTATTTAACAATAAATTTGTCGAGACGTTTGCAACTAAAAAGTATTTTTTTAAAAACTGCTTTAACTAAAAACCTTTTCTTAACCAAAGAGTGTCTTTTATTATATTGCTATCAACCTCGATAATCACGCCTAATGCTAATTAACTAACACCCACGCTGTTGCCTTGTTTCCATAAATGTTCCAAACTCTTTTGTAGGATTGTACTTAGGTGTTTTTTTTACCATATTTTTTACCATTTTTTCAATAATCACATTTTAATTTTTTATCTCATACTCTTGTCAGAGGATTTGTTGTTTCTTTGTTTTGCTACACCACTGCTATTAACAGAACCAAACCATTAACTGAACTGTGTATATCTCCACTAAACTCTGGAATTAATTTTATGTGGATTTTAATCAAGATTTGGCTGAAATAGCTTGTACATTATTTACATAAATAACAATTGTTGTCAATTATATATAAAACACTATCTCTTCATTAAACATAATTTATATACAAACTAAATTCTCTAAGAATTTACAATTATTTCTGTTTCAGAAAAAAACAACAAAAAAACAAAACAAAGAAAAACAAACAAACAAAAAAAAACAATAACAAAAAAGCAACAAAAAAAAAACAAAGTAGAAAGACATGAAAACATATCAAAACTTGCATATCAAAACTTTCAATTATTGTTAAAATTTGTTATAAAGCTTGTTTTTTTCCTCAACTTGTATTAAACTCTGTAGCTAAAAATAACAATCACACTAAAAAAAATAATACAAAGGTTGTATAAAAGTTTCATAAAAGAATATTCTTTTTTTAATTATTACATTTTTCTAGTTTATTTAATTAAAATTTGATTTCATTGCAATTTTGTTTCCTTTCTTTAGTATTGTTTTTTTTTTTTCTCAATAGATAAATTTAGCTTTTTGCTGCGAATTATTGAACACTTAAAAATTTAAAAGATGCAATAAAAGAAGATGTCTAAAAAATTACTTTAAATGTGGATGAACAAGGCATACGACTGCACAGGCTTCCTGGGAAGGCTTGAAGAATATGGAAAAAAAAAAGATTGCTGTCTCAGCCCAAACCCTTAATTGATGTAGTGGTACTCTTTTCTGGCAGCAGACTATCAGATAGTTGATATATGTACTGAAGCCCCCAGTAGCAGGCTATTTCAGTGACTAGCTCAGGTGTGTCATTATCTTCTCTCCTAGAATGCCTATATAGAACATTACAGACAGCCAAGTGGATTCTATGTGCGAGGCAGAGCTGATGGTCTGGTAAAATTGCGCTACCAAATTTTTTCATTACAGCAGCTCCATCTGTGGTTACTGCAACAATATCACAGGAAAAACGTAGCCCAAATTCTTTTAGTTTTTGTCAACAATTATACAACATTTCACTGCTCTGATAGTTGATAAATGTACTGAAGCCCCCAGTAGCAGGCTATTTCAGTATGTCACTCTGCTTATCTAAACACGCATTTATAATTATATATATATATATATATATATATATATATATATATATATATATATATATATATATATATATATATATATATATATATATACAGACCTCGGCATGAGTAAATGAATGCAAAAGCAATGATTCGCCTGTTTAAAACAGACATGGCGTGTGATGCAGGCAATAAGCATTATTGCAGGTTTTTTGATATTTAGATAAAAAAGCTCATGGATACAATAAAACTAATTATGTTTTAGCAATAGTTTTTTTTAGTTTTACACTGTAATGTTTTGTATAGTATCATAAATTCATCAGAAAAACAATAGTCAGATTTTATTTCTTATTTTTCAAATAAGAAAAAAAACTTTTCAAATAAGAAAATTTTTTTTTCTTATTTGAAAAGTTTAAAAATCACACAGAAATAGCTCCAAACAAGAGTGCAAGTAATTATGAGAAAAGACTTATAATTAAAACTTAAATGAATGAATTTGATACTTTTAAAACTGTTTTTGTGTCAAGTATTTCTAATTTAAACCGAAACTTTTATAACTGCTTGTTTATAACGATTTAATTCAAGTTTTAAATAAGCGTGTATTTCACTTTAATTGCCCATACAGTGGACGCAAGTAATAATCGTTCAATCATCCGAAATATAGAACCCCAGCGTGTCTCATTATCCAAAGTATTGCTTCCTTGCTAAACATTTATTGTGAGTTTCTTAGTTTCTATACAACATAACAGACTTTTGCCAAAAGTTGGGCAATTTATGTTTTTTTTAAAGCATCATGAATAGCTGCAAAGTGTGCAGTAGCTAGTGCAACGTATCAGCGTATCAACGTATAAATGTCAGTAGACAATTGTTGACACCATTCTGGGAGGACAAAGGCTAGATTTTCTTCCCAAACTGTTTCACTTTCTTCTCCATTAAAAAATGCTGCTTCACTTTCATCCTGTTGTAAAAACTCCACTTGTTCCTCATCCTGCCAAGCTTCGTCTTGAAAATTTTCATCACCTGAATATTCATTTAAAATTGTGGTTGCTCTAATCATATTGGCTGCATTGTCTACAATTGCACATACTATTTGATCTTTGCTGATACCAAATCCTACCAAATAACTATTTTGATAGATGTGATCTTTCGAAATGCTTTTTCATATTGTAAACTTTTTATTATTATTTTTTTTTTTCGCATGAAATCATTTTATCATTTATTTTTTCTGTAATCTTACATGTTGCCAGTTATGTACTTTTATCAATTGAAAAATACTTATCTAGAAACCTCTCAGTATTGTTTGATTTTGAAACCTTTTTTTTTTTTAAAACTATGGAAAACAAAATAAATGACAAATTTTAAAGATAAGAAAATAGTTTAAAAAAATAGTATAAACAAAAATAATATTAATAATCTCAAAAAAACGTTTTGAATCTTTTCCTAATTTAATATGGAACTCACGTGTTTAAATCTATTTTTAAAATGTTTTAATTAGTTAAAAACATTAAAATAAATCATGTGGCTTTACACATAGATAAAGTATTTTTTCAACCAATCATTGACATTGTTTAGAAGTATTGTTTTATGTAACTTATCATATTCAACGATATGAACCACAGGGCATATTTCACAAAAAAATTGGATAAAATTTAAATTCTAAATAAATGCTAATGATTTTTTGAAAGTAAACAAAAACAATTTTATAAGCTCAACTATTTAAAATATGAAAATCATATTTTAAATATGCGCCTTCGTGCCTCCAATTGTGCATCTATTATTTAACTTTTTAAAAAAACATATGAAAAATGCTATATTCAGAAATTATAAATATTATATTGAGCATAATTGTTTAAAATCTTTAAACAAATCTCATTATATAAAATTATTTACTTTAAATTTGATATTTTAAAATATCTAAGGTTGAAGTTGGCTCCGGCAAAAAATGTTTTAGCCCCAGCTCCAATTCTGCTCCATGTAAAATCACCACCTCCGGATAGCTCTGACTCCAGCTCTGGAGCTGCTCCCAAGCCCTGCTTACATATGCATTAGATAGAACAAAGTCTTATCCCGAAACCCAGCATATGTTCTCTGTGAAGTGTCATCTTGGGAACAATGTGAACACATAAAACATTAATCAGAACTGAATATAAAGGTGTCTTTAGTGTGCCAAGTGTGCCTTTAATAATTCACTGGAATGGCAAACTCATGGAAGGTTTGACATCTCATGAACATGTAGATTATCTTCCAGTCTTGATTACAGGCGTTAATGTTGAGCAATTATTGAGTGTTCCAAAACTATCATCCAGAACATGTGAAGCGCAAGCATCTTCAGTTATTGAATGTTTAGAAGCTTGGGTTAGTGAAGAACAGGTTGCAGCATTAAATACTGGTCATTGTGCCAGTGCATGGTCATTAATTGAGCAGAGGCTCAATAAAGATCTTATGTTTCTAGCTTGTTGTCACCACTAGGGAAAGGAAATATGTAAGTTTTTTCTAAAACTGGTTTTTCAAATAAACCACAGTTTTTAATATTTTAAAAACTGGTTTTCTGGTTTTCTTGTGTATTTTTTTCTTATATATATATTTCAGGGGAACAACAGCAGCAAAAACATAAATATATATAGTAACAATGTCATATTTGTACATTGAGCAGCAAACAAATAAGTCTTTTTAATGTTAATTTTACGTTTCTTAAGACAATAAGCACATAAAAAACATATAGCATTAAGTGTTTCATCATTTAACCTTGACCTTAGTTTAGTGACAAATAGACTACTTGCAGAAAATGACCTTTCAGCCTCCACACTTGTTACTTGGATTGATTTCAAAGCTGTGTGCAACAAATCTAAGTTACTTGTTTGTTTTTTTGTTAGCTCAAATACTGCCATTTCTTTGAGCATTAGTTTGAAAGTTGATTCTATTTTTTGTTTTTTTGGTGAAACCCCTTTGACTGTCTCTCTGATGGAGAACTCGAGCTCTTCTGACAAGGAAGTTAATTGTTGTGCTTGTTCCTGACTAGTTTTATTATGTGACAGATTTTCCTCATCTTTTGACTCACTTCTCTTTTGCTCAAACAAACCATTAAACAAACTTGAGGCAGTAGTAGCAATTACATTTCTCTTTGGCATGGAATTTTCGAAAATGTCACGAGTTGCTCCATTAATGACATCAGGATTATTCAGATATTTAACTAAGTTTACTAATATAGCATTCCTCGGCTCAGTGACTCTTTTAGTAAATGAGTCAACTAGCTCTTGACTAAAGGTATTTTCCTGGCTTTTTAGCTGCTTCAAAATGAACTTCAGAATGCCAACAGATGAGAGCAAGTTTGAATCCATTCTGCAAAGTGCTTCAGCACCAACCTTGATTAATTCTAAAGCATTTACTAGATTTTGTAAGGTGGTAAATTCAGACTCAGAAATCATAATATCGCTTCATAACTCAATCAGTGACATTTGAATACGTTTCTTAAGGGTAAAAAATCTTGAAATCATATCTAGTAAGCTGTTCCAATCTGTCTTAGAGTCTAAGATTTGCTGCAGCTCCTTTCCAAACTTAGACTGGACATGCTTTTGCAGAATCATGTCATTTTTAACTGGAGACTTTCAAAACAATCTGACACATTTTCTGACCTTGCTGATGAGTTCTGTGACATCCTCCCTGATCATTGGAAGAGCTGATGCACCTACTTCTGCTGAAACTTCTAATCCTCCTTCCTCATCACTGTCATCATCTTCTTGGTCCTCTTCTAGAATAGTGACTTGCTCAGGTGTGTCATTATCTTCTTTCCTAGATTGCCTATATAGAACATTACAGACAGCCAAGTGGATTCCATGTGCGAGGCAGAGCTGATGGTCTAGTAAAATTGTGCTACCAAATTTTTTCATTACAGCAACTCCGTCTGTGGTTACTGCAACAATATCACAGGCAAAACGTAGCCCAAATTCTTTTAATTTCTTGTCAACAATTATACAACATTTCTTTGCTGGCATAGACCCATGTACCCTGATCATTCCAAAGTTCCAATAATCACCTTCCATATGAGCATTTATGTTCATATATCTTCTGTTTCTGGATGAAATATACTCATCAAGGGTTAAGCTAAATTTGTGACCAACAAGCTTATTTTCTGCATATTGCTGCTGATAAGTTTTCTTGATATCTTTATAATGTTTCATCAGCAGAGCCTTATTCGATTTAGCATCTTTGGGCAATTTATATCCTTGTGTCTCAAGAGCTGTTCTTAAATGTTTGATGACTTCGAATTTCCCCTAAGGAGTAACAACAGCAGCAATGTGATGTTGTGCTTTATCCTCAGGTGGTTTCTCATAGAGCTTGTGGTTCTTCCTTTGCACTTAATTTCTTTTGAGTGCAAAAAGTGCTTCCAAACTGGTGTGTTATTATTGTGGACTTCAGAAAACAACATTTTCGTTTTTGTAAAAATTTGTTTCATTGTTAAAGTTCAAGTGGAAGCAAATTGAATGTTTTCATTTATTTTCTCCAGCAACTACACATCAAGAAAAGTGTTTTAGAATTGCCAAATAACCAACTAAATTTTGTACAAAAGATATACTTAGGTTGTTAGAGAAGTTCATAGAAATTCATCTATAAAGATACAATGAGACAGGAAATAATTAAATATTTATATATCATTTAAAACTGTGTTTAATTATGAACATTTTAAGTACTTGTTGAATTATTTTGAATGTTTATTAAAAAGTTATTTAAATTTTATTATATACGTTTAAAAGAAAAAATTTAAAAATGGAAAAATTTGAATATCGAGTATATATTAAAACCCGTGTTCTACTTGGAGTTTCAGCACAAGCCATAACCCATGAATTGGTTTTAGTTCATGGTGACCAAGCTCCAAAATACAGTACAGTTGCCAAGTGGGCTACTTTTTTTAAAGATGGTAGAGAGAGTCTCAAAGATGATCCTCGCTCAGGGCACCCTCAAACCACGTATACAGTTAAGAATATTGAATGTGTGCGAACCATTATTGAAGAAAATCTACATGCAACACATGATATAATTGAAACCCTAACATTGATTAATGATTTTACAATCAACGAAATCATTCACAATGCACTTAAAAAAAGAAAATTAACATCACGTTGGATACCCCACGAGTTAACCAATCATAATTGCAAGAATAGAGTCAGTTGTAAGAGTTAATCCTAGAAGATAAAGAGTTAATCCTAGATGATTCATTGAGTACATTGCCAAAAAAAAAAAAGGGTAGATGACTCATCGAGTACATTATAAGAAAAAAAAAATTTTAATTTGCTTTTGCATATTATCATCTATGATAATCTATGATGTAGAAAAATGTTTTGTGTTAATTTGTTAGCAAATAATAAGAAAAAATTTGTTTCTTTAAAAAATTTAAAGTTGAAGTTAAATGCTTTTTTTATGACCTAATAATTTCTGAATAAACGTCAAATAAACGATATCAAAAGATAATTTAAATAAAATTAATGTTTTCGCTTTATGTAAAACTACAGAATGTGAAGTACCAGCTGCATTAAGGTTCTTAAAATATTATTTTTTGACAAAGTTCCATTACTTTATCTCTTAGTCCTTAAATAAAATTTGTAAAAAAATAAAAATAAAACATTATTTTTGTTTAAACAAAGATTTTTTATTTAGGAAGTATTTTTTAAATATGTTTAAACGCTTTTACAATTTTCTTATGATCTAATTAATAATAGAAAATGTGGAAAACAAACTTTGACACTGTGGCTTTTAAAATAAAATTATATATATACATAACATTTATAACTTGATATTAAGTTATTTGAAAGAAATTTTCTGTATTGACATCATTTATTAACTACAAAAGTGCATTAATCAGTATTTTAAAAAAAATGAAAGCCGGAACTTACCTTTGAGAAAAAATAAAAGCATTAAAAATTATTAATTTTTATGCTTATATCGCTATAAATAATTTGTTCTGGAAAGTTTAATTAACATGAAACTTATTTTTTAAGGATTTTTTATGATATGAACACAACTTATCTTGGCACTTGGGAATAACTTTAAATAATATTTGTAAAAAATTAAAAATAAAATAGTATTTTTGTTTGAACATTAAAACTTTTTAGTTTTTGTTTTGGAAGTATTTTTTTAAATACGTTTAAATGCTTGTACATTTATTATGTAACTATATGTTAAACTTATGTTCTATTTAATAATAGAAAATGCGGAAAACAAACTTTGTGACTTTTGTGACTTTCAAAATAAAGTTTTACTACTTTTCTTCCATAGAATTCAAAATAAAGAGTTAGAAAGAACTGCAAATAAAATCAAAAGTTGTCTGGGTAACTTTATTGCACCAAGGGATTATTTTTAGTCTTACTTCACAAAACTCTATTGTGTAAACTGTATTGTGACTTTTTGTTTTTGTTTTTTAAAATTTATTATTATTCTAGTTTCTTTTTGTTTTTTAAAGTTCTTGAGTTAAAAAAAAAAAAAAAAGAATATTCATCATTCTAGTTAAAATTACTATTTACTAAAAAATTACTATTTTTATTAAAATTACTATATTACTACTGGATTTAGGTCAGCAATGTACTAATATAGTTTGTTCACTTTACTTTTTAAAATGTTGACTTGAAACTTTTTTAGACAATATAGGAAAATAAAAATAAATATTATAAAAGTTTTTTTTTTTTTGCAGTTTCTTTTATATGTAGATATTATCTGGCTAAACCTTAAGATGAAGTCCTACTGAAGACATAGACAAAAATGATGTCATTTATAATATTTTGTGTACAGTTAAATCTGCATTGATATTTTCAAATTTATATATATATATATATATATTTTTTTTTTTTTTTTTTTTTGTTATTTCACCTCCCCAAGGCCCAGAAGGCCACTACAGATGAGGAGGCTACTTAATTGTGGTTATAACCCTCTCTCAACTCTATAACTCCGAAACACGAACCTTGACGAACCTTGATATATATATATATATATATATATATATATATATATATATATATATATATATATATATATATATCTGTATATGTTTAAATTGGTTATTTAGAAGACTGGTTGTCACAAGAAAAGTTTGATTTTGATATTGCTAACTCACCTTCAATAACGCAGTAAGTTTAATCAACAAGTTTTATATTCCTTTATTTTAGTTTTATATTCTAAATATGTGATTAAAATGGACATTTAAAAGACAAGTAAAATTGCAGGGTTATAAAAGAACAGCTTAGGGACCTGAAGCCTTTTAAAAAATAAAAGTTCTTGAATTATTTTTCATCTTCCAGCAACATAATATAAATTATAAAATAAACTATAAAAGATTGGCATCATTTAATTATGTTCCACTTAATTATAGGCATGTTACCTGCGTCTTTGTGTTTCCAGATTTCCTTGGAAAGTTCTGTATAATTTCTATACCTGGTTGCATTTAATGATTTAAGGTGGTTTGCAAATCTGAGCTTGAATGCCTTTTCACTTATACCGATGTAAGATTTTTCTGTAAGACTGGGATTAGGTGATGCTTAAGTGGCTTTAAATACAACATTTTTTAATAGATATTCGTTATTTAATGGGCATGAAGTTTTCTTAATGCAGTTGCAATTTATATCATTACCAGTGAGTTTGTTGCGCAAAATTTGTTGGTTGTGTGAATTAATAACAGATCGAATATTTGGCATGCAGCTGTAACTAACTTTTATTGTGTTATCTTACAATCCATTTACAAAACTAGAATTACCTTATTAGTAAGTTTAGAAACCATCAGTGAAAAATATTTTATTATGAATTTTGATAGTGGTTTACTAATTAATAAAAAAAGTGAATTGGTTTCTGCTTGTAGGCATAGGAAAAGATTTTTACTTTCTAACTTTGATTCCGGCGATTAGCAAATATCGGATCACGTACACTTGATGTCAGATGCCGTTGCAATGCTAAATTTGTATTTTTTATAACGATTTTTATTTTATATTTGAATAATATGGCTGATGGTTGCCGAATGGCATGAAACTTCAAGTTCCATTATAAAGTTATATTTTTTCATTTAAAATATTTTAATATTATTTGATCTATTTTTTTCAAAAAGATATTGATCACTCTTAAACAGACGAGAGTTGTATTTCCAGCAGTATACAACATTTATCAATATATATATATATATATATATATATATATATATATATATATATATATATATATATATATATATTCTACAAATAGAGCGCTGAATGTTGTTAAAGAACAGAGCAATGATAAATTAGTAAACAACACTTATCTTAAATTTCTACAGTCTGTTTCTCCTTAAGCAGTTTCATCACAAGGCCATTAAAATTAAAACAGCAGGTTCATCAGGAAGGAAATAAAAAATATATATGCATACATATTTTGATATGTCAGGAGCAATAATCCTTATCTTATTGCAAAATTCAAAAAGATTCAAAGATAATATGATAATAGTAGAAGACTAAATAGGCATTAGTTTGAGGGGTTAGAATGGTCTCCATAGTTTTTAAAAATTGCAACTAATGCTATTTTTCAGTAGGCAGCTACTTGTTAAACAAGGATATACAGTACTGGACAGCGAGAAAGGAATTTTTATGTTTATCATCAAAAACTGTATTTATATTGTGTTTACCTTGGAGATATTATTACTTTTTATGTATTATCAGCTGCAATGATGCTAATATAACATTAACAATTATTTTTGCTATGATAGTAACATACTTTAGCTTAAAATCTTGATTATTTTTACATTTTTAATGATTTGTTTCAAATTTTGTAACAATTAGTTGTAAACTTTGCTTTTATTATCGGATCGTTGTTGTTTGAGTAATTTTTCGAATTTTTGCTATAATTAAATTTTTTTTTTAATATCGCTCATTTAACAGTGTAGAATCTATATCAAAAATATAATATTTATATTAAAATGGGTAAGAAATTAGATATAAGTGCTGCTACAAAGAATAATATAAAGATGCTTTTACAGTTGTGTCGAAAAGGTCAGAAAAAGTCTTCTGTTGAGTTAACGCAAGAATGGAATGCCAAGACAGGAATTACAGTCAACCCAAAAACAGTTAGAAGACGCCTTTTTAATAATGGATATAAAGATTACAAGCCAAAAAAAAACTTTCCAAGTTAACCACAGCAATGAAGGACAAGAGATATGGTTGGGGTCTTGGCCATGCGCATTGGACAATAAAGGAATGGCCTAAGGTTAGCATTACAAAGTTACAAATTTACACACATATACAACTGTGAATAACTAAAACAACAACCTGAATAAATTATTTAAGTTAATTAAATTAATTGCATTTTATTTGTTTGTTTGCAATAACTTGAGATTGATTTATTTACGTTTATTATGCTGCAATATATTTTCAATTATCAATAAATTATATTGTCACTAAAAGTTATCTGTTCACTACAGTAGCCTTTTATTTGTATAGGTTTGTTTTTCTGATGAAGTTATGGTTGAATGAAGACCATTTGTTCGAAGGAAGAGAGAGGAGACAAATCTTCCGGAAGGTTTTCAAGAAACAGTCAAACATCCTCAAAAGATAGTGTTTTGGAGCATGATATCGGTAAAAGGACCTGAACAATTATACTTTGTGGAAGGAATGATGAGACAAGAGCAATACAAAACCATTTTCAAGACTTGATTAATACACCAAATGAATGCATAGTTTCCTAAATGAAACTATACATTCATTTGGGGTATTAAACAAGTCTTTAAAATAAACATAACAACTATTAAGCTTAATACTTATACCACTTAATACACTTATACAGCTTAATACTTATAACCACTTATAAGTGGTTATATAAGTCAATTTTATTTATGCGTTTTTGACAATTCTTTCATGGTTTTCACTTATTTAAGTCAATTTTTGCATTTTTATTTTCAATTTTAAATAACTTTAGAGCCAGCAGGGTCAGTAATACTTACAGGGTCAGTAGTAACCAAGCCATTCGTTGTGATGAGCATTAAAATTACCAATAACAACGATATTGGGTGAGAGATAAAGAGAATGGAGTTGTTCAATTTGATCAGTAACAACAGCAAAAAGAGTCTGATTTTAAGACCATTTTTATTAGAACAATTGTCCAATCTTAACTTCTCATTGTGAAACTTGTTTTGGAGGAGACTCAAGTGACATTATATCTCATCGTGGTTCATGGAATAGATTATTGTTACAAACAAACATTACAAAATAATAGAATGAATGTTATAAAAAGTAACATCCCTATTCTTTATTATTCAAAATTTTGCAAAAAATGGAAGAAAGGGAAGAAATAGAATGATGAAGTACAAAAAGAATTGTGGTTGAGTGAATTAAAAAAAATAAAAATAGAAAATACATGAAAATAGTCAGAGAATCCAAAGCTGATTTTACCACAAAAAGATGAGCTGATACAAAAGTGTATGCCCAGGCCAAATATGTAACTATTGGAGTCAGTGAATCAAAAGATTACAGCCACCAAAACTAAGATTGAAACAGCTAAATTATAAGTCTCACATCGAGGAAGTAGGTTTTATATTTTGTAAAAGGATAAAATATTCAGCAGATAAAAATTCACTTCAAAGACCATGAATATTTGTAAAGCGTAGAAAGAAAATGCTTGTAATAATGCTTTTTTCTTAAATTTGTTTTTTTAGGTACTTTGCTCATGGTTTTTAATTATTAGAGAACTTGACTTAATCATAGATGTATGACACCCTAAGTAATAAGCTATGTGACTGCCACATTCCTGGTAATCAACCCAAAGTTGTAACAATGGGTTTCTTATGCCACCTTGTAAATGCATACCAAAAGTGCTAGCAGGGACACCTTTCATGCACAACATGGTAATGTTAATTAATATTTAGAGTCATTTTGAAATGATTTTTCCAAGCCTTCGCCTGTTACAATTAAGGATATTTACAAATAAATAGAACAACATAGTAATGATAATAGTAGTATTAGTTTGAATAAAAATATTATTAATAATATCATTAATATTAAAATGTTAATAATGAAAATACAATATTAATAGTAGTAATAGTAGTAAAAACAGTAATATGGCGGGCATTCTATTTTATAGAAATTGATTAATTCCTGTGATACCATATTTTTGGAAAAAAAACCATCTTGCAATTGCTATCTACAAATTTCTTTTGCAGACGTTTTCTGCAAAACTTCATTAAGTCTTTTATTTTGTTTTTTATTCTATAATTTTATCTTGTTGTTTTGTTATAATCTATAATTTTAAATCTGTTAAATGTTTTTGGAACAATACAGCTAATTAATACCTTTATTATTTTGTATGCTGGAAAGATTTAAAGATTTGTTTTACTTATACTTTTTTTTATTTATTTATTTTATGTTAATTCACCTCCCCAAGGCCGAGACAGAGAGGCCACTACAGTTGAGGAGACTTCTTTAATTGTGGTTACAACCCTCTCTCAACTCTATAACTCCAAAACATTTATATATTTGTTTTATTAAATATAAGATTTACAGATTAATTTTAATATATTTCTTGATATAAATTTATTTTTATTTAATATGATATAGTTGTAAAAAATACCCTGTAAAATGAAGAAAAAAAAAGTTTTTAAGTCTTCTGTCAATCATTTTCTTGATCTTTAACTTTGTTCTTTGTTTTCTAGTAATTCCAACTTAAAAGTGGTTGCTTGGAACCTTGCCTATTGCATTCATTCATGATATTCATTCATTAAAATAAACAATAGATATTCTGCATAACTTTGAAAACTGATATCTTTTTGAATTATTTTGCTAATAGTTGACTAGGTTGCATTGTATAGAGCAAGAATGTTTGAGTTAACAGCACACTAAAATTCACTAATGTCTTTATAACTAGAAGCTTTAACTCTAAAGTACTTTGAATAGTGTGTGATCTACAGCTAACATGTAGTGTGTGAAAATATTTCTTCCATATCTTTACTAGAATCTAATGAAATGATTTGATTTTGTCTCCAAATACCATAGCTACAAAATTTTACAAACAAAAGTGAGATGTTTATTATTAATATAATTTTATCCTTTTTAGTGATCCATCTACTACAAGTGATGATGAAGAAGTGTTCTTTGGGCCATTGACTCATAAAGAAAGATGTGTAGCTACAGTTGTAAAAGAGGCGGAACAAATTCAAAATATAGACCTTAATCCTGAGCAACAAGCTTTGGTTCTCAAAGAATCTGCATATTTAAGTTTGATGTTAAAGCATGGTACATCAAAAGGTTGCAGTCCAGTAGCAGTTGTTCATCCAATAATGCGTGAAATAAAAGATAAATCCAAATCTGTTAATGAAAAAAACAAAGAAAACATTTTAAAAAATAAGAAATGTATTAGTGAAGACAACAAAAATGTTAATTTATCTGAAAAAGTTGTTTCCAAACAGTCAAGAATTTTACAACCAAAGTTTGATGCATCAAAATTACGTCCAATGTCTCAAACATCTACATTATCAACTCGCTTGCCTGTATTTAAAGCTAAAAATAAATCTGAAAAATTAAATGAGGTATGAAAATTATAAAATTGGTTATAATAAATTATGTAATGCATTATGTTTCTGTTTATTAAATTAAATTATGTTAAGAATATATTATATGAATGATCTATGAATATATATCATATATGTGTGTATGTGTATGTGTGTGTGAGTATATATATATGTATATATATATATATATATATATATATATACATACACATATATATAAATATATATATATGTATATATATATATGTATATATATATATATATATATATATATATATATATATATATATATATATATATATATATGTATATATATATATATATATGTATATATATATTTATATATGTATATATATATATGTATATATATATATATGTATATATATATGTATATATATATATATATATGTATATATATATATTTATATATATATATATATATATTTATATATATATAAACGTATATGTATATATATACAGGGCTCGGAATAAGTGCTGGACATCGGACATTAATCAGCACTTATTTTGAGCCCTGTATTATTTCATTTATTTTCTAACCATTTTTGTTGTTCCAAAATTATTAATAAATTCAGTATTGTATTGTATTCAGTATAAACTTTACTTTTTGAACTTTTTATTTTTTATACAAAACAAAACTGAAGTTGAACATATGACTACGTTAATAAAATATGTCATTTTTTTGAATTAATTCATTATTTAAAAGACGCCAAAGCATTAAGTTTTTTCGAATTATGTAGTTCAGTTTTTATTCAGTTTTAAAACGTTGCAATTAGTTATTAATTTAAATTTATAGTTTACTATTTATTTTATTTTTTGTCTGATGGTTTTTATAAATTTCAAACAAACATTTTAGCTTTTAAAACCCCTTTTAAATTTATTTTATAAAAATTTCAACGTAATAGTAATTTTAAGGCTTAAAGAAACCAGTACTTTTTATTACACTATTAAATTTGAGTTGTTACGTAATATTTGTTTTTGTGCTAAAAATTTTTGCTGTTAAAAATGTTTATAAAATTAATCCTAGAAAAAAAGCATGAAGAGATGTATAAAAAAATACATATTTATATAAATGTAATTACGTATAATATTCTTTGATAATTTAGATAAAATGGGTTTATTGTAAACATTATAATTAATTTGTTACTTTATTTAATAAAGTAATAAGTAAATTTGATAATTTATGTATTTAATATATTTACATATTAATTTATGTATTTAATAATTTTTTATTTTTATTATACATTTTTATTGCATATTTAATTATGTATTTAATAATTACATAGTTTATGTATTTAACATATTTAGGTAATAATTTATATATTTAATAATTTACAAAGCATTTCGCATTGTATAGTAATTTATAAAAAATGTAATATAAATATATTTTCTTTTTCAAATTTTATTTTTTTGAGCTTAGATTTTTTCTTTTTTTAAAGATTTCCTTTTTGTTAGATAGTTCATCTTACAAATTTTCTTTTATTTTCAGCGCATTTTGAATTGCATAAAATAGTCAAAAAAAATTGCGTGGTCAAGTTGTAAAAGCAAAATATTTTATGCATGGTCAGAAATGGGGGTCGATTGCAGTTCTTTAATTTTTATCAGACATGTCTGGCAAACTTGGGTCTTTATCGGACAAATTGTCCGATACAAATTTGTTGTTTCGAGCCCTCTATATATACATACATATATATATATATATATATATATATATATATATATATATATATATATATATATATATATATATATATATATATATATATATGTATACATATATAAGATATATATGTGTATATATATATATATATATATGATATATATGTATGTATGAATGATATGTATGTATGAATATATGTATACATCAGCCCCCGGAATTAGGATCAGCATTTGTTTGAGGTCAGCAAAAATTTACCAACCTTATTTCAATTTTTTATGGCAAGACCTTTGTATCAAATTTTTTTTGCCGACATGATGCTGACCTCTAAAAGATTGATTTTGACAAATTATTGCTGACCTCATTTTTTCTAATTCTGAAGTGGATCCCAACATGACATACTTTTTTCAAAAGGTACTTTTTTACAAAAATACTTTTTTCAAAAGTATGTCATGTTGGTCTCAAACAAAGCGATATTATATAAAAATTTCAAAAATATTAATAGTTTTATAATAAAAATTTTTATTTTAGAAAATTATGTTTTTTAACTAAAAACAAAAAATAGATAATTTAACAAGGTTTTTTGATTATAATTTGTTTTATTGATGTTTTTGTATAAAATGAATATTATTTTTGAAATTTTCAAAACATGACATTTTGTAAAAAATGTCTTTATTGGACAATTTGTCCGATAAAGACTTTTTTCCGACAAAGAATTTTTTTCTGATAAAGTTTGCTGGACATGTCCGATAAATATTAAAGAAGTGCGATTGAACTCTATTCCTGAACACGCATGAAATATTTTGTTTTTACACAGTATGTTTTGACAACTAAAGTGCGCTGAAAATAAAAAAAAAATCTGTAAGATATCTAGCAAAAAGGAAATCTTCAAAAAAAAAGAAAATATCTAAGCTCAAAAAACTAAAATTTGAAAAGAAAAATATATTTATATTACATTTTTTATAAATTACTATACTATGCAAAATGCTTTGTTAGTTATTAAATATATAAATTATTACCTAAATATGTTAAATACATATTTAGTAGAACAAGAAGATTGAAATTTATATTGATAATCAGAAAGTATGTTATTAAATTCAATATGAGAGATTATTAGTGTTTGTTAATTAAAGATTCAAAAACCTTGCTTTCCTGAGTTTTTGAAAATAAGGATAACAGATGCCGCTTTCCAGCAGGCTGGAAAACTAGTCTCTGATAAGCGCTTGTTAGATAGTTTAAAAGGTATGTTGTCCGGACCACAAGCTGTAGAAGAGTCTACGCAGGAAATTGCTTTAGATACAGAAGCTGGAGTGATACGAATGTCAAGCAATGGATCAACCTGTTTGATAGCTAAATCAGGTAGAACGCAGCTAGTGAAATCAAAAGATGATATTGATAAAAAATTCTCAGCAAACAGTTCAGTTTTTTCTTTAGGTGAGGTGACAAAGTCTGAATCTTACAAGAGAGGTGGAATAAAAGATTTGCCTTTTTTTTTTTTTTTTTTTGTTATTTCACCTCCCCAAGGCCTAGAAGGCCACTACAGATGAGGAGGCTACTTAATTGTGGTTATAACCCTCTCTCAACTCTATAACTCCGAAACACGAACCTTGACGAACAAGGCCGCTGCGTGGAGAAACAAGTTGAGCGCGGTACTACCAGGGACGTGGTGGGGATCGAACTCGGAACCTCTTGCTTATGAAGTGAGCGCTCTACCACTACACCACTACCGCATTTTTATAGATACTGTTAAAGATTCTCCATAAGTCACGAGAGCCTAATTTTTGTAATGAAATATGAGATTTCGTGATTTAAGAATAGCGGGCTTTGGCATTAGATAAAGCCTTATTACAATGGTTTCTAGCAATAGTAAACAGATGTCTGTTTTCTACAGAATTGTTTTGCTGATAGATATGGAAGTTATGGTTTTGATTGGAAATTGCAGCAGCACAATGCGAGGAAAATCATGGAGAAGAGTGAGGCTTGACTTGACATTGTTGAGAGGAAATAAAGAATTCCATGTTGGCCTGAATCCAAGAAGTTACATAAGAAGCAGCAATAAGTCAGCAGGAAGACAAAAGATTTTACCCTAGGGCTGTCACAAAGAAAATCACAGAAAGAATCCCAGTCAGCTTTAAGGTAGTTGTAAGAGGTACAATAATAAGGGGGTTCTGATGAAGAAGAAGAATGAGATAATAGTTTTAGAGAGATCAAACTGTGATCAAAACCACTTAAGGGTGAATGTGGAGAAACTGAACACTGACAAGGATCAGAAACAAAGCATAAGTCAAGTAGAGAAGTTAAATAATTTGAATTGTCTGGAAAGTGAGTTGGAAAGTTGACTATTTGAGTTAGAGATTGAGAAAAGCCAAAAGTTGCATGCTTTAACGCCTGCAGAGTCACTCACACTAGAACCAAGCTATTCAGTGTGATAAGCATTAAAGTTACCAACAAAAATGATATTGGCTGATGGATAAATGATATTGGCTGATGGATGGCTTGGTCAATTTGATCAAAAATAACATCGAAAAAAGTGCAGTTTCAAGATGAAGGTGAACGGTATAGAAAAAAGAAAGAGGCGATAGAGTGAAGTGGTGCTAAATGAAAGGACATAAAAAAATAGTGTGTGATGATTCAAACCTAGTTTCCCAACAAATGGGTGATTTCTTATGAATGTAAATGCCCAGGCCAAGCCTATGACTATTGGAGTTTTAACGAATTAAAGGAAGGTAACCATCAACACAACATCAGATAGCCGAACTCAAATTAGTCTCACAAAGAGCAAGTAGGTTTGTTGAACTTTGTAAGAGGTAAGACTTCCCTGAAGAGAACTCAGTGATGACGATGGTGTTTTGAGTTTGATAATTTTTGATACTAAGATAATCATTTTTTAAATTAGTTAAAAAACTTGAATCAAAGCACAGATAGTACTCAGTTCACTATTTAATAGTCCAAGCAATTGTCTCATTACTATTAATAAATCCTAAGCCGTAACAAAGGGCGTTAAATGTGGCCTTGACAATACACACCAAAAGTATGAACAGGGACACCATTCATGCTCAACATGGCACTGTTAGTACTCTGATATTTTACAGCTGTTGATGGAATCAGCCTCTCTTAGAGCTACCACAGAGATTAGGAAACTTGACTACCTTTTTTCATGAATCTTTGTTTTTTTTTTGTTTTTTCTGAAAAATTAAAGTACACATTTTAATTTTTGCAAAAGAAACCGGACAAGAGCATAACTTGAGATAACTTTTGAATGAAAAGTCCAATTTCTTTTAAATTTTCACTGAACTGTCAAAAAATTGATTACAAATCTAAAAACAAATAAATTTTTACTGAATCTAAGTAATCTAATCTTAAAAGTTCATTTAATTAAAATTTGTGTGTGCAAAAGTATTGTATATATATATATATAAATATATATATATATATATATATATATATATATATATATATATATATATATATATATATATATATATATATATATATATATATATATATATATATATATATATATATATATATATATATATATATATATATATGCCCTCAGACTTAGGGGCAGTATTTGGTAATGCCGACCTAGAAGTGTTTAAGGTTGACAAAAAATCAACAAACATGATTCAAAAAACAAAAGTTTTTGAAACATTTTCTGAAAAATTATATTTAATGGTTTTTTGAAATGCTTCTAAACAGACAAATCCATGATTCTATTATGACTGTTATACTTGGTGATATAGTTGATAACTTTTTTAGGTGAATCATACTAAAATATGTTTTAAATAAGTGTAGAAATCTTTACCAGCAGCTTCAAATAAGTTTAACTGGTGAAAACATTCGAAAACCTACATATAAAATTTATATTGGTTTATTTAATTTAAAGCAAAAAATTTTAGATGAGAAAAAAAGCAGTAAAGACAAAGTCACCACTTTGTCTTGCAAAGTGAAATGCCATACATGCAGAAAAGCAAAGTTGTTTTTTTTAAACAAAAAAACCCAAAAAACTCAACAAAAGGAAATTGAGGAGTTGCATGAAATAGATTAAGTTAATGTCCTGGAAAATTACCAAAAAATCTCCCCGAAAATCCTGGAAAGTCCTAGATTTTCAATTTTTTAATCTGGTGGGACTGTTAGTACTAACTACTTAGTACTTATTGCTAACTATATATATATATATATATATATATATATATATATATATATATATATATATATATATATATATATATATATATATATATATATATATATATATTGTATACTGTATTAAATTTATACATATTGTATATATTTATTACTTAAAACAAATTAACATTGTTTTTTAGAAATTTTAGTATATTAAATAAGAATTTAAGTAAAGTGTTAGAAATTAGAATTTTTGCAAATAAAAAGTTACCGTAACAACTATTGTTTTTTTTTAGTCTCTTGTTGTGGATCAAGCAAGTTTGTATGGACTTAATCCCGACCAAGTGAAACCAAATTGTCAAGTGAAACCAAACTGTCAGTCAGGGTTGCCTTTAAAAAAGGTTTTACATTTTCGTTTGATTAAATATTATTTATATAAAAAATAAATTCTTTTAAAGAGTAAAAATATATTATATGTAAAATTAAAACTTATTTTAATTACTGTTGAGTCATCAGCAAAGTTGCCATTCGCTATTAATTTTTCAAATTTCACTTGTAAAGCAAACAATAAATAACGATAATGAAAAAAATAAACCATTTATGGATGAAATTAAAAGTTGGAATATTGTTAAACTGAAAGAATTCCTGCAAGCAACAAGTATTCCTCTTGGTGAAAAAAAAAATTAAAAAAAAAAAATTGCTAAAAAACTTTTATTATGCCAATAAACTTAAATTACCATTAAAAAAAACTGTTCATGAAGAAACTGAAAATATCAAATTCAGATCTTTTCAAAAATTAAAATTAAAATCAGGTGTCCAGCTTGAAAGAAAGACATTCTCTTTTTTCTTCAGATCATGTAACTTCAGTAACTTTTAACAGTTTAACAGAGGCTGTAAAATTTTGTTATTTAAATGAAACTATAGCCCCTCAAACAAGAACAAATGATGAAGAATATGAGTCATGGGTATGTTTAAATAAAAGCTGAATATTAACTACAGAATGCAATTGTGTAGCAGGTTATCGAGATAGCTGCAAACATATATTTGATTTGTTATTGTTTGTGGAAGAGCATGTGCGATTAGGAGAAAATGTAACTTGCACATCAGTAAAATAAAAGTGGGGAACTAAAACACAGAAGAGAAAATTACATGAGCCTGATAAATTACAAAATATTTCTATCAAAAAAAGTCAAGTCTAGCTTATAAAATAATAATCTAAAACTTATCAATTTTTATACGATCCTCGTCCTTATTATTCAAAGCAGTCACAGTTTACAAAAAAAGGAAAAGAGAATTGGGAGAGAAGTTGCAGAAGCCACATATGGAAAAAGTGCTGCAATTTACCTCAAGTCAAATATACAGTCAGAATACTTTATGAAATAATTACCTTCAAATGCAACTAAAAACAAAGTACCAACTACCATAGAGCGATATGTAGCTCAGATAGAATGTTTTGAAAAATATAAGCTTATATAAAAATATAATGAGAATGAATAGATAGCATTTATATGTGAAAAATTTTTAGGGACACTTTTCAATAACACTCAAGCAGATCTTATAAAACAAGTTACGACATCTCAACCAAAAAGTTTACATTGGAAATCATATAGAGTTGGAACAATATTATCATCTAATGCTCATGCTGTCACAGCAAAATTTGATGTTGACTTGAAAATGAAAAACATAAAAGCAGCATATAATTTATGTGCTTAAATTTTAGGTTACAAAAATAATGCTAAAAGTAAATATGTTTGGGTCCTATGCTTGAAAAAGATATACCAGAGAAATGAAAAAAACTCTTAAAAACTTTATATGTTACCAAATCCGGCTAATAATATCAATCAAAACACCTTGTAGCAAGCGCAGATGGTATAACAAGCTGTACATGTTGTGGGTTTGGTTTGCTTGAAATTAAATGTCCATGGTCATTCAGGCAAAAAAAATGTGAATATGCACAAAGTGCTCAAAGTTTTTTAGAATAAAAATCTTGCGCTAACAAATAGACACTGAAAAGTAGTCATCAATATCGCACACAAATACAAAACCAGTTATTTATTCTGATTTCTATGTATGTTTAGCAAGTGATCTAAACTGTGAAAAAATTTATTCTGATCCTAGCTATAATCACTAAGAAACTTTAGAAAAAAAGAAATATTACTACAATTTTAAATGATCTCATAAAGAAATGCATTAATGATTCAGACATTAAACAAGTTAATGAAAAATTAACAAATGACATCATAAATCTTGAACAACAAAAAAGATGACAATGTGCTGAAAATTTGTTGAAAACATTTTTATTATAAGTATTTTGTGATGTTTTTTTATATGTAAAAAAAAAAGAAAAAATAGATATCTTTTTATTAATATTAGCATATTTAATTTACATCAGATAAATTCCTTTACAATTAGGGATTGTAAATTACTTGAAGCTCCACAAATAACATATATGTAATCAATGAGATCTAGCATTGTTATTGATAACTTATTTTTACATTTCATTTCACTTTGTTTTTCTTTATTTATTTCCTTTTATTTACTTAGTTGAAAATTATGTTTCGGTTTGTTTGCGCCTCAGTTATCCCATAATGTTTTACGCATGAAATTTAAAAAAATTAATTGCGAAAAGGCGAATTGTTTCTTCATCTTATTTTACAATTATCTTGGCTTCATTGATACATCCATTGAAGTTTGATATACAGTGGTCAAATAGTTTTTTTTATAGTGGGAACCAATGGATTTCCTAGTAATATTTTTTTACCCAGTGTAAAAGTCTTAACAAAAAATTTGGTTGCTCCTAGTTGGGGAGAGTCTTTGAAGTTTTTAATTTGTTGTAAGTATTAGGCATTACCACGTGATGATAATTTTTGCATAATGGTATTTTGGTTGGTTTAAATGTTAATGAAGATGACCGTGCAAGTTTCTAATCTTTTATTTTAATATTTTATGCTTTGACTTTATTTTGTTTATGTTGTTAAGTTTATTTTGTTTATGTTGTTAAGTTTATTTTGTTTATGCTATTTCAGTTAAATTTTATTTTAGTTAAGTTCTTTAAGTGTTATATTATTGAATCATTAGAGTTAATTGAATCCTAAAATTAGCTCAATAGTAAAAATCTGTAAAAATAAAATAGTAAAAATAAAAATTTTCTAAGTATTGAATTAAATGCTAAAAATATGATATGGGGCTAATAGAGCAGACAGTTCTGTGCACAGTATTATAATTTTGAAGTTAAATATTTTTATTTAAGCATGAACAAGTTTTTTGAGTAATTTATTTTATCTCAATAAATTATTATTTTATTTTCACTTTTTTTTTCTCCGTATCTTTCTTTTTTCAAATCTTTTTTATTCCATATCTTTCTTATTCCAAACCTTCTTCCATATCTTTTTCATAAAAATAATTTTTTTTGTAGTTTAGTGTATAGAATAAAAATTTTTTTGTATCTTTGTAGTCAAGTGGTTCAGCATCGCAACTTCAACACATTTTACCAAAAGTTGACAAGACTAGAGCAAGTGTGTTGGTAAAGTCATCAACAGATACACACATTTTAAATACCAGTGTTACATCAATTAACTCTTTAAAAAATAGTATTCCTCAATTAAGAGCACCTAGGAGAAGCATTATTTCACAAGGTATCTTTTAAAATAACTTTTATATAATTTTTTATTATTTTGATATAAAAGCAAATCAGATTTTGCAGATAGAGTTTAAATAGTCTATGGAATAAATTCTCCTGAAAGAATGATATCACTTTTCTGGCATGATGTAAAATGACCAGTTCAGGCAAGAAAAAGTAAATAAAGTAAATATTAGACTTTCTTCGAACATCCACATCCTTTGATAATTATTTTCAGGATTTTTAGTTTGAATTTGCTTCTTTGTTAATTAAGATTTACATTCAAATTTGCAAGTAACTTACACAGAAATCTATGTTACAGTAATGAAACATGGCACTTAGGGACCTAAAATGTATTTAATCTAATGTTATAATTTTATCCTTTAAACCACAAAAAAAATTTTTATTGTGAAGTTAGTTACACCACAATAAAATGAAATAGAGCATTGGCTTGTTGTTATAAACAACATTGTAATTGTAATTAATAAAAACTTTTTTCTTTTCGTGATTAAGTTCTCAATGTGTGAATCAGGTTGACTGTGCTGCTAAATGAGTAACAAGTTTTAAAATTTGTTTAACAAGTTATAAAGTTTCTTTGCACTATTGTTGAACACAGAACATATTAAATCAGGATGTCTCAATTCAATGTATTTTTATTAGAAAGTGTTGTATGCCTACAACAAAATAAACAGTACATTAGAATAATTTTCCTACAATTGTACTATTATGTATTAGTATCACTATCTTTCAAGACCTGGACTAAAAGCTCTAGGCTCTATTTTTTGAGGCCTGTGCTCTAAGTTGTTGTAGTACCAATTTAAATACTGGATGGGCAGAAGGATTATATCTCAATCATAGAATAAATAAAAAAGCACTTGTATGGATTTGGTGTCACTTACACACTGGATAATTAGAGCTAATGAATTTTATTAAATTTCTTGATGGTCCAATTTAGAGCAGTGACTAACTAGTCAAAGTCAATTAGAGAAATTAATCCTAACTCACTAAATCACTTTTTAAGGTTTAATATTCAGTTAAGTTCTAGAACACGAGACAATATAACTAAAAAAAATTCAGTAGAAAACTTATGTCAAGGTTAATAAAGTATAATTGTCTTGCTCACAGCAAAGTAATTTAAACATTTTTTGTGTTGATTTGCTAAAAAATGTTTGTTATTGGTCAATTAATTTTTGCTTTGAAAATAAATGTTTTTTATTGGTCAATTAATTTTTGTTTTGAAAATTAATGTTTTCTATTGATCAATTAGTTTTTGCTTTAAAAATAAAAGTTTTCTATTTAGATTTTAAAAAAAAACTCACTTTCAAATGACAGTTTTATTTTTTCAGTTTTATTTAAAAAATCAACTGTTTTTTTCAGGAACACCTAACAAACCATTGAAACAAGAGAATCGAGTTCTTACATCAGGAAAAGCAAATTTTACTCCAGCTGATCAAAGTTATACAATGACTCCTGTGCAGAGAACAGCCGCACGAAAATCAATTAGTGGTTGTAAATTGTTTACAAACAGTGGAAGTAAGTTTATAATTTTTTTAAATTAAATACGGAAATATTCATCAAAAGCTTAATATGGAAATGTTTAATTAAATATGAATATAACCAATAATTCATCAATAGCTGACTGGGTACACATTTAATGATTAAGATTAGGGTACAGATTAGAATTTTAGTTTTGTCTGTTAAAGTTAACAAAACACATGCTTGGTCAGTGTATGTAAATATTTTTAATAAGACGATTGCTTACTAATTATCTTTATTTATTACTTATTAAAACTTATATCTATGATTATTAAAATATTTTCTTTAATTGTTTTAGAAGCAAAATAATATTTGCCAAATTTTTTTGCTTTTTGTTTATAATTAAAATTAAATCGTAATTTAATGAAAAATAAAAATTCTTTTGTCGAGTTAACTAATTTTTACAAAAAATTTACAAAAAACACTGCAGAATGACCACGTAGCATCCTCAGAACGAATACATAAATATGTATTCGTTCTAAGGATGCTACGTGGTCATTCTGCGGTGTTTTTTGTAAACTCTGTTGATTCTGTTTTTTGTTTTTTTTCACAGAATCAACAAATATTAAATAATAATCAACATAAAATAAATAAAAGTTTTGTTTCCCTAAAATTTCTTGCTAAGTGCTTTTTTTTCCAAAAACCAAAAATACTAAAAGTTTCCAAAAAAATACATAAAAGTACAAAAAAAAAATATTTTTAAATTTTTTGCACGCTTCCTTAAAATTACTGAATTAAAATAATGCTTTCTTTTCATCTAATGAAGAAAGATCAAAAATTAAAAAATCACTAATTTTTATTTTTTTAATTAAAAAAAAATGTTTAGCTTTTAAAAGTTTTTATAAAAATAGGAACTTAAAAAGGTTTTATTAACTAAAGTATTTACATTTTAATATTTAAAAAAATATATAATTTCTTTTAAATGTTAAAAGTTGAATTTCTTACTAACAATTTTTGTTAATTAACAAAAATTATTTTAATGTTTTAAAAGAATAAAATAATTGTTGATTAAAAAATTATCAATTGTTATTTTTTTTTTAAACATCTACACTTCTAACAAGGCTGCAAGCTATTAGAGTTGGAAGTTGCTGGAAGAAAATAGATTAGGATGTAATTAGTGGAATTAAGAGATGAGATTGATAAAAAGTTCTTAGCAAACAGTTTAGCTTTGTCTTTGTTGTGAATTTCATATTCTGTTTGTTGTGTTCAACTGACTAAGGCATATCAACTTTTAACGCTTAATATATTTTTAACATAAACCAATGATATTTATACACAACTGGCAATTATCCGTAACTAAAATACATTACTTAGGTATTCTCTTGATATCAAGATAATTGCCGTAAGAAAAACCCATTTAAAATACCATGAAAAAAGATGTCATTACGTGACATATCAATTTACAAATACTCGTACTAAATACTAAAAGTTTATGACATCTTTAGGTGAGGTAACAAAATCTGAACTAGGAGAGAAGGAATTACAGATTTGCAAGAGAGGAAGAATTAAAGGTTTGCCCTAATTATAGACACTGCTAAAGGTTCTCTAAAAGTCTCTAAAGCCTAATTTTTGAGATAAAACACAAGATTTTGCAACCTGAGAATAGTGGGCTTCAGCGTAAGACAAAAGCTTTTTACAATGGTTTTTAGCAACAGTAAACAGATGTGTGATAGATATGGAAGTAATGGTTTCGATTGGAAATTGCAGCAGCGCAGTGTGAGGAAAACCATGGAGAAGAGTGAGGCTTGACTTGGAATTGTCTAGAAGAAATAAAGAATTCCATGCCAGCCTGAATCTAAGAAGTTACATAAGGGCGTTTGTCAGCAGGAAGTCAAAAGGTTTCAGCCCAAGGATCATCACAGAGAAAATCACGGAAAGAGTCCAAGTAGTTTTAAGGTAGTTGTAAGAGGTATGATGATAGGAGGATTCAGATAATGAAGAAGAATGAGATAATAGTTTTAGAGAGATCAAACCGTGATTAGAAGCACCTGAGGGTGAATGTGGAGAAACTGAGCACTGACTAAGATCAGAAGCAAAACATAAGTTTAGTAGAGAAGGTAAATGATTCGGATTGTGTGAAAAGCAAGTTGAAAATTGACTATTTGAGTTAGAGATTAAGAAAGGCAAAAGTTGTGGGTCTGCAGAGTCACTGACACTAGAGCCAAGCCATTCAGTGTGATGAGCATTAAAGTCACCAACAACGATATGGCTGAAGGATAAAGAAAAAAAGCTTGGTCAATTTGATCAAAAATAACATCAAAAAGTGTTCAGTTTTGAGATGAATGAGAGAGATATAGAATAAAGAGAAAGGTGATAGAGTGAAATGGTGCTAAATGAAAGCACATAAAAGAATAGTCTTCTTGGGAATCTAGTTTCCTGACAAATGGGTGATTTCTTACAATAGTAAATGCCCAGACCAAGAATATGACTATTTACAAATCTTTACAAATTAAAGGAAGATAACCATCAATGCTAAGATTACAAGACGAGACACCTGAACTCAAATTAGTCTCACAAAGAGCAAATAAGTTTGGTGAATTTTGTAAGAGATAAGACTTAACAGAAGACAAGTTACTTCAAAGACTACACATATTAGTCAATGATTGATTTAGAGAACTTGGTGATAAAGATATTTTTTGTGTTTAATAGTTTTTAGTACTTTAGCCATTTTTGAATTTGTTAAAGAACTTGACTCAAACCATAGATAGTACTCAGTACACTATTTAATAGTTCAAGCAATTGCTGTATTACTATTAATAAACTCTAAGCTGTAACAAAGAGCTCCAAATGTAGCCTCAACAATGCACGCCAAAAGTACAAACAGGGACACCATCCATGCACAACATGGCATTGTTAGTACTATATATGTATATATGTATGTATGTATATATATATCTGTTAGCAAAGAAAATCTGTTAGCCAAGAGTCAAGCAATCCATATCAATTAAATTGACGCATTTTGTGAGTTATCTTTACATAAAGAAGTGCCTTACATACCTTGTTAAGACCACAGGTCTTGACAAGGTATATAGGGCACTTCTTTATGTTAAGAAGATAAAGTTAGCTCAGCCATCACTTTTCCTAATCTCACCATTTTTACTAGCTGTTCTCACATCTATACTCATTTTGTCCTTGTGTGACATATAGGGATTAGTGTCGGCCATCACAGAAAAAAAAATTGGAGCTGATAATTTTATCAATTATCTGGCTCTTCAATTCATTCAACTAATCATTTCATTTTGAGATGATTTACAGTTGATGTATGTAACTCTATATGGACAAAGGGCTCTATCTTCAATCCAAGCTTTTAGTGTGGAATTGTGGCAAGAGATGAGATTCACTACTACAAGAAAAGTTACCTTGGTGAGCTCAGGTTCCCTAAACACTAACCTTTGACTTTACAAAGTCTTTTTTTAGGAAGTCATCATCAAGTTAAGGTGGTGGGATATATGTTAAATTCTGATGTTGAAGTGGCTGTTGTGGAAGCTTTAGACTTACGCAAGTTACCCCAACTGGTTAGATAGATAGAATTAATAGATAGTCTTGCATGTTTCAAAAAGAATTTCTATAGATTTCCTTTTCTACACTTCTATTTTCTGTTCTATCAGAACAAGTGTCTTAGATCTAAGCTTTAGTCTCTTTCACATCGTCGTAAAGTTGCATCTCTTTCTCTTTTCTACATATACTATCATAGTCGCTGCTCAAAGGAGCTATAATCTCTAGTTCCGTCAACTAAAAATCATTCTCGCTTGACTCATCATTCAGCAAAGTCTTATTCTTTCTCTATATCTGTCACTGCATACTCCAAAAACTTTTATTTGTCTAGTTTTTTATTCGTTTAGTTCATAGTGGTTGCTTGCAGCCTTGTTTGGAGCAAATCAGAACAAAAGAAAATTTATTAATAAGGTGATCTTTATGTCTCTTTTTCAGAAAAAAGAAAGTGACATATTCACTTAATGCAGCTTTATGTGCTTGAGAGGTTTCCCAATAGTTTGCCTTTCCCATAGCTTTTGATCTTGTACCAAGATCTTACCCCAACATTTATCTAAACATCTTCAGTTTTTCCCTTCTTTCCAACACCCTTGAGGAAAATACAACAGACCAAATAAAATGTTGCATCCTTCTGGGTACTAAATTTTAAACGTTCAAACTCTTTGTACCACTGGGGATTAAATCTATTTTTACAGTCACTTGGAAAACTAGCAAGTTTTGGTTGAGGTAGCACTAACTGGAGTAAATACGATTTTTGATTGTCCATAATTGTATGTAGATGTAAACCAGGGTCATGGGTTATCAATGATGATGCATCTGATTTGTCAATTATAATATTTTGAGCTTTGGTATCGAGTTTTCTAATAAAGTGTTTCCCATTTTCAAAATATTTTTTGACATTTCCACTATAGAACTTTTTTTAGAACGCTCTACCACTACACCACTACTGCATAATGATTTCCGAATTTAATTCTGTAAATTCCTCTGCTTGTTCCTAGACAGCAGAATTTAATTCTGTAAATTCTTCTGCTTGTTTCCTTTTCATGTCCTTATTTTGAACTTCTGAACTGCGTCCACTTTTGTGTCAAATTTTTTATCAGAAGATTTTGTTTCTTCTTCTATGGATATACCACATGTTGAAGTTGATGATTCAATTATTATTAGGTCTTTTAACTTTGTATGATCACTACTTTGTATTTCATCATTCACTTCAACATCATTATCAGCATTCTGATAACGATGTTGAAGTGAATGATGAAATACAAATGATGAAATACAAAAAAATCTAGATTTAATTTACAAAAATACCATCAAGTAACATTTATAAATATCTAGGAGTAATCTATTTACACCTAATTAAAGTATGTACTACTAATTTTCAACCTACGAAATCGTTGGCCTACTGTATTTTTGACATACTGAATTTTCAACTTACTGAATATTCAATCTACTGTTTTTTCAATTCTATAACTACGGTTTTTCGGTATGTATTTTTTATATTTTGTTGTTAATTTGAATACAAGCGAAATTTGATCAGCCTTGATGCAGTGGTTGAAGTGCTGCACAGTGGGTCAGAGGTGAGCAAAACTCTTCAAAACCAACTTTTATATTGGAGTAATTTCTTTTTGTAAACATAATCTAGAGACCCCCATCACTCTAAAACTGATATAATTTTTTCCCTACTGTGATTTTTGAGATCAGTATATCAATTTACTACAAAAATGGCAATATTTTATTTTTCAAATTATGGTGAAAATGTAAAAAATCATATAAAAATGAAATATGAGGGCAGTAAGACAATTTTTCATCATTTTAATTTCTTAAAAGTTTATATTATTCCATTGACATCATATATTGAAATAAGAAGAAGAAATATGAAAATTTATTTTGCTTGCGTTTTTTCAAAGTGTCAATAAAACCCCTTTAAATGCGCAACATTTTTTTTAAACACTTTTCCACATTTTTTTTAAACACTTTCCACAAGCTGAAATACACTAGACCGCACATGTGATTTAATTTAAATTACACTCTCATATATAGATAAAAATTTACAACCAAATTTTCTAAGCTCAGTTGAGCATAGTAGGTGCTAAGCTTTTTATTATAAATGATATCCAGTCGTAGATTTTTCTTTAAAAACGCATTTAAAGGCGCATAAAGAACAGTTTTAATCATTTAAATCTTGTAAAAATCTTTTTTAAATAGCTCTTTTAATGTTATTGTGAAAAGTTATGGAACGTTTTATGAAAGAGGAGGGTACAAATAAGGATTTGGAGACTGGTAACAAATAAACCCCAAAATTTTATCCCGCCCTCACCTCAAGAGGGCAACAAGTTGATAAAATATTTTTTGTACTATTCTCAACTAGACTTATAATCATCCACAAATTTTAAGTTTCACAGTGTTCATTAGTACTAATAGTAAGTTTCATAGTGATCAGTGTTCAAAAATTATGACTATATAAAATTTGTAATTCCCTCAAACTAAGGGGGTTTAAACTTTATATGGTCATTTTTGAACACTATAAACATACAAATATTTGGAGTGTGCTCCATGTCGGGGAGTTAGCTTAGTTACCTCAAACACCAAAATTAACTGGATCCATCACTGAAGAGAATATTTATTATTTGTATTTATGTATGCAAAAAGTTTTTATTTATGTAAATAGAAGAGTTTAGTTTAGTCAAGAGTTAAAATTAGCTTGTTAACAAGAAGAAAAAGTTTTTTCTCTTATGTTAAAAGCTAGAAAACTACGTCATCTAGTACTCTCAGCTTTAATGTTGTCTAAATAGCTTTTCTAAAATGCCATTTTTATCTAGAAAATTGTACTTTAAATGTGTCAAATGTGTTTTGTTCATTTAAATAACGCCCATAAAATGAAAAAACAGTTATTTATTTGTGAAAATTAATCATTTCATACACCCTTAATTTTGATGTTTTAGACTAAAACAACAGCAAGCACTACACAATGAAATTCTCGAGGCCTCAAACAAATTATGGTCTATGATGAAAATGCTTTGCAGCTACGTTACTAAGGTATCTAAAATAAGAAAGAGTCAGGGAAAAGTCAAAGACTCCAATCAACCTGAGGAGGCCAAGGAGCTCTTGATGTACTAATGTATGATGCATGTCATTACCTAGATTCTTATATATGTATAAAAAAAAATATGTTAACAAAGTTCAACTTCATTGAATGTTATTTGTTTATATTCGCAATATCAAAGAAATTAAGGGCATAAAATAAATAATAATCACGAAAATATCTTGACAACCCATGACCACACCTCCCTGTACTAATATAATCACTTCTGGAGACCAAATATGGCCAGATCTAATTTTCCTGATATCATTTACCGATATTTAGACATACAACATGTACCATCTAATTGAAAAATCATTGGGATATTCCAGGGCCACCCCTAAAATGATTATCTGAGCGGTCATGACCATTCTTGAAGACCAAATATGCCCAGTTTCAAATTCCCTGACCACAATTACCTATATTTAAATATACAGCATGTCACATCTAATTAAAAACATTAGGATATCTCAGGACCACCTTTGACCACTACTAAAATGACCACTTGTTTGGTCATGACCACTCCAAAATTAAAATGGAGCTCAAAATTCAAATCCTTGGCCTCAAAAATCTCTATAAACATGTTTCATTAGGGATGTGACTTTTTGGTAAATTTTTGGTATGTCTAGTTTCTAATATAAAAAACAAGTAAACTTTGAGAGTAACTGAAAAGTCGTTGTTTTTATTTAACTTTTGAAAAATAGTCACCCTCCATGACCCTTGATTACATACTGGCTCCCATATATCAGTGAATTTTTTTCTCTTCAAAAGTATATCAATCTGGATCTCAAAAGAACCGGAATTTTATCGTGATTTTAAAATAACTTTTCAGCTACTTTCAAACCAAAGTTCATCTGTTTTTTATATTGGAAACTGGAGTTACCAAAAATTCACATCCCTAATGTATCATGTCTATATTTAAGCCATAAATAGTTTTGTCATTTTTAGACAATTCTGGTCCACTGTGCGCTATCTTCGGAATCGGGAGGTGTAAGGTTCGATGAATGCTTGGAAAACTTATTGGTTGTTAATTTAAAAAAGTATATATCGTAGTTTTAAAAAAACAACGTTAAAAATACAGACCAGATAATCGGTTGAAAAATATTCATCTCAAATCGGTTGCAAATGAAAATCTATAAAATAATTCGAAAAATAAATCGGTCGCAAACGAAAACGTCATAAATCGGTTGAAAATAAAAAAAGACTATAATCGGTTGAATACCATTTAGGCCTCAGTAGGTTATTTGAAAATTAGTTCTATCTTTTAGTAGATGTTCTTTTTGTAGAACAACTTAGTAGGTCGAGATTTTTGTAGGTCTAACACAGAAAATGACATTTTTCGGAATTGTAAGTTTGAAGAAAACTAGTAACCAAATAAATAAAACTATCAATTTAGAAGCTGTTGCAATAATTTTATATTAAACAATTATATAAATAAAGTAATCACTGTTCCATCAATAAAAGAAATTTTTAGAAAAAGAGCTTACATATTAGTATATAAATGTTTGTATGGGACCATATGTAGCAATTTCAAAAACTATTTTACAGTACAAAAACACTCAAAACAAACACGCAACAATAATCTATCTGTTGTAATTCCAACGATAAAACTTAAAAGTACAAAAAAGTCATTTTATTACGCAGGGTCTGTTTTTTGCAATCTTTTAACAAAAAAGGAAAAATTGCAAAAAAACCTTAATTTTTTTAATGCATTTTTATAAAACTTGCAAATTTATTTAAATTTTATTTTATTAAATTTATATTTAAATTTTATACTTTTAATCAGGAATAGTTGTTAATTTTATGCTATTTTTAATTTTATTCAGGACACAAGTTGATAGCAGTTGTTTATAACTTAAATTTATATCCGGTTAAAATATTTATTTAATAAATAATAATGATAATGATAAAAAAAAGTAATAATAATACCAATATCATAATTATAGAAAGCATGGTACAAAGTTCATTACAAACCAATAAAGACGTTAAGGAAGTTGAAATAAAAACATGTATTTCTCCGCCAATGAAAGATATTGTGCAATGTGCAGATGAATCTGGTCTTAGAATCTCACTAAAGCAGAATACAGAGCCATCTGACATAACTGGTGGTATAAAGGAGCATCAAAATTCTTGTGAAAATCTTTTAAATAAAGAGATTTCACGTAGTAAGCCAATGATTGTTTGCGACTCTAATGAAATCAATTTAAATCCTCTTGGTGAATTTGAAGAGTTTAGAAAAAGCTCCCAGGGGATAACACCCTTAGTAGCGTCCAAATGTTCAAAGGAGGCTTTTTATGAAGTTACTAATGTATCAAGCTCTGCAAACATTTTTTCAACTTTGAATGACGAAGAGAATGTTTGTGTTCAAATGCAGCATTCAGGTTTTTAATTTTTCACTTTTTAGTTTCAAAAAATTTAATTTTTTTTGATTTGGTAATATTTTATTCTTTTTTTTTCCTACAATCTTATTTAAAAAAAAAAAAAAAGATTTGCAAGTAGAATAATTATATTTTTAATATATTTTATTCTAGAACCACTTCTTCAAATAGAAAGCCATTTTGATACGTCTCCGATAAAGTCTGTTTTGAATTCCGTCGATCCTTTTCAAACTGGAGATACACCGCCTCCTCTAATCGAACTATGCGATATTTTAGAACCTGAAAAGTCGTCGGAGAATGATCTTATTTTGTTTTAAGCTTGATAAGGGTTCATTTCAAAACTGTGTAAATATAGTTGAAATTCATTTTTTTGTTGTTGTTGATGTCAAACAAAACTTGTCCAATAATAAAGGAATCAAACGTTTCATCGTGTGACCATTAATACAGTCTTTGTGAACAATAAGATGTCATTTCGAACACGTTAAAACGGACCACCCTAATATAAAGTCATTTGGGTATAATAACACCATGAACATAGTCATCTACAAAGGTTGTTATTATTAAAGATATTATATCATGACTATGCGGAAAATTTTTTTTTTTCTAGAAGTTAAATTTTTTTTAAAGTTAAAAATTTTTGGGGTAATCTAGGTTATTTATTATATCAATTTAGCTTCAATAAATGTTTACAAAAACTCAGTCGTTTTGCAATCAAATTTAACTGAGCCGATCATCAGGGTTTTAGGAAATAATCACACAGGTAAAAAACCCCCCGGACATAATTCCCTGAAAAAAAATCTCCCTGAATTTCTTTTTATATATTGACAAATGTCTGCCTAAACAAAACTCTCTGTCAATGCCAGCGGCACTCCTTCCATGTTCTACCTATTTGTCATTTGTATGTACACTAGGGTTACGACTAAAAAATTTTTTGCAAAATTTTGTATCTCTTGTATCTGTGGTCGCAAATGATGAACTTTTGTAACCTAATTATTTAAAAATTATTATTAGAGCTGGTTCTAAAAAAAAATTCTGCTTTAAGACGCCCGATGACATCGTGTGTGTCTTATTTTACTAAAAATATTTTTCTCCTAAAGTATATCATGATGGAGCTCACGATCTTTTTTAATTGTAACCATCTTAAAGGTGTTGTCTTTTTTTTATTTTTATTTAAAAATGTTAGTTTTTTTTACAATAAACTTTAAAAAAATATATGTTGTTTAAAAGTTTTATTTTTTTAAACCTTTTATGAAATTTCGTTTCTTTTAAGACCCAACTTACATAAGTATATCACTTTTGACCGAAATATTTCTGGTAATATATGGCACCCACCATGTTGTCAGGCGTTTTGGTGCGGGAACTTTTTTTTGAAATGAACAAAGTAATTGTGATTTTCTTAATTAGTATTTATATGTTCATTGATTTCTACTACAGGTTAAAAAATTATTTTTTTGCTATAATCCAAACGTTCACCCTTCGTATGTTCAACCTATTTGTCAGTCAATGTATTTACACTTCTCGCATGTTCTATCTATTTGTCAGTAGATGTATGGAAAATGAGGGATTAAGGTTTTGCTTGTAAACATAATATGCATGTATAATTATGATATTATAAACAACTAATTTATTGATATATCGTAAGTTTTATGCGCTGTAAAAAAAAAAATTATTGGTGAGATTTTTTCCATGGGGAAACTCACCGGGGGATTTTTTCCTGCCACCATTAGAAGCTTCAAAAAAAAAACGTTTATATTTAACTTAAATATTCAACTTTATTATCTTAACATATATTATTTTAAAACAGATATTACACAAGACACATTACTAAAAGTAATTGAGAAAAAATTTTTCTTTCTTAATTCAGCCGTTGCGCAGTGGTTAGCACGTGTATAACTATAAAAATTATACTTGCCTCAGAAGCTAAAGATTCGTGGTTCAACGCCACCTTTGGTCAAGTTTTATAATAGTGGTAAGTAAGGAGGCGTGAACTTCCTTTTAAATGTTCTTCCGCGGTGCTCTGAGATAAGACCGTAAGGACTTTTTGGGGCAACTAAAATAAATAGAATTCATCAAAAATTTATAGTTCAAGTTTAAAATAAAAAAAATGGAAGAAGAAACAGAACTAACTAGAGAGACAATGATGGAAGTAACAAAACCAACCGTAGACATATAACAGAACGACCCGTAGACATAGGCTTTGACGACAAGATCCTCGCGATCTTCTTTTAGATACTGAATTTTCACTTGTTATATTTTCTATGTTTGTAAGTTTATATTATTATTTTTATTAATGGTTATATAAATTTGTACAATGCGCAACAAATTTTTTTTTTTTTATTTTTTTTTATTTACACTTTGCCGATAAAAAAAAATTTACAGTCGTAACTTATAAAAAAATAATTACATGACCGGGGCTAGAAGAAGACAAATTTATTTTTTTTTTTTTTTTTTTTTTTCAATTTTTATTTTAGGTGCCCCAAGAAGTCCTAACGGTCTTGTCACAGAGCACCGCGGAAGTGCATTTTACCAGGAAGTTCACGCCTCCTTCCTTACCGTGACGCGAAAATTTGTCCAGAGCTCGTTTCGAACCTGGATCTCCTGCTTATAAAGCAAGCGCTCTAACCACTGCGGCACGGCCGCATTAAATACTTAGTCTTATCATTAAGCCCCAAAAAATGCGTCATTACTAGACAAAATATAGTTCGACTATAAAATATAGTTTCAATGTATATATCTCTGATATATATTATAAAAGAAAATTTAAATATATCGCATATCGTTTAAAATTTATAGTTTTTCAAAAAATAAGATATAACAATTGCTTTGTAAAATAAAAGAAACAAAATTTATTAAAATATTAAATGACAAAAATAACATTTAAGAATTGGTTTGAAAAATAAGAAGATATGGTTTTATATAAAAACATTTTATTGGTAGAGCATTTTATAGTTTAACTTATTTAATTATATTTATAATACTTTTCATTGCCAATTAAGTAAAAGCAAATAAACAGTATAAAATAAAAGAAAAAGATTAATAAATAACGCAAAAATAAAAATAAATTTCTCAAAAAGAAGTTATCATTTAAAATGATAAAAATATATGTACAATTATTGATTAATTATGTATTAATAATCTAAAGTAATTAATTAATTAACTATTAATTATTGATTTCTAATAGAAAGAAGTTTTACTAGAAAAAATTTAATTCATTTTCAATTAACAAAAGTAATTGCTTAAGTTTTGTTTTGAATTGGTTTAGAGGATAATTAATTTTCATTTCATTATTTAATATTATGTTCCACCAAATGTAAACCAAAATGTAAACCAAAAAACAAAAAAGCATATTAGTAACAAAGAGTAAAACAGAAACTAATAATAGAAACGAAGAAAATCCTTAAGCAACTCAAGAAATAGAAAAAAATATTAGAAACAACGAATATAAATAAAGTTAAATCAACATTGGTTATAAATAAAAACAACGTTACTGAAAACTCCACATCTAATAGTAAAACAATAGAATTCAGCAATGAAGAAGAAATGAAATGAGTAGATATACCATCAAAAGAAATACAAAAAGAACAATTGATCAAAAATAATAACAACGAAATAGAAATATCCATAAATTCAAAAAATATACAAGTAGTAATTCATATAACCAGAGTTAAACTCCCAATAGAATTGTAATCTATGAGTCATAGTGAAGTATATTGTTACAACAGAAACTTTTTTCATGGTTTTAATAAACGCAATTGCACAATATGAATTAACACGGTACATTCGATATAAAAGAGCCGAATATGAGAAGGAGAAAATTGAAAGGCGCAAGGATATGAAGAATTTAAACAAGCAAGACTTAAAGCATAGGAAGAGGCTAAATTAGAGTCTATGCAAAATGAAGCCAAAAAACCAAAAAACATAATCAATAACCGAGGCGAATGGTATTAACACAAATGAATTAAGGTGGTAGGCCTATGAAAAACTTTTTTCAAACATCAAAGTTATATTTACAACAAAACTAAGCAGTTGTTAACAATAATTATGAAACTAAACATAAAATCAAAAAAATATATAAAAAAGTGCCTTGCTTGCCCCGAAATTTTATTAAAAAATGTGAAAAAAACGAAAACTTCAAAACACAATTTCTCAAAAATGACAATAAATCAAAACTCCAAATTTGGTATGGTAGTTCTACATATGTATAAAATTCATTTGTCATAGGGTTTTTAAATTTGCCTCCCTAGTTCAGATTATATTGAGTTTTAAACTTGAATATATATTTTTATGAAAAAACTCTGGCAGATAAAACCACATTGTAGAGCCCCAAAATAAGTAATTTTAAAAATCTTATGACAAATGATTTCTTCATGTATGAAGAACATATCCTGAAAATTTCAGGTTAATTGCTGAATTTAAACTGGATAAAATATCATGTTTTAAAATTCTAAAAAAAACTAAAAATCTCAAAATGAGAAAAATCAAGTCAAAAATTAAAAATCAAAATTTATGTCTATAAACACTCCTTAATAGCTACCAGAGCTATATGAATCTGTTTTTTCAGTATCTAAATATCCCTTATGAAGAGATCTAAGTTTTTTTCTTTGCTCTTTGCATATTGAAGTTGGTTTACGACTCTTGTTTACAATTCTCTTTTGGTCCTTTAAAACCAGTTTTGGAATAGTCCCTGATCCTAACAATCCAAAGTAACTTAAAACAGATTTTAGCTCATCTCCACCATCATTATAATGAACAATTGCAGAGTTTATGCAAAGTTCAAATGTTCTTCTAATTACAAAGTGTTTTTAGGACAACGAGTTCATAAAATTGATGAATGAAACCAAAAATTCAAATGAATGCTTCATTTGAATTTTGGGTTTGACCATGTAAACATTTTTTAAGCAAATCGTCATCAGATAAATCTTTAAAAATAGATTTTATTATATTATGAATAAAGATAGGTAAGTTAATTTTGTTAGTGTGAGTATTTGTACCTTTAAGCTTGTCTAGTTGCCACTTGCCCCAGGAATATTCATCCCTAGGACACATAGAATGACGAATGCTATTATCACTGAAATGTGTGCTGTGCCACAAAACTGTTCCTACTGCTTTTTTCATTGCATAAATGTTGTTAGTTTTATTTCTAATTGCAATACCATAAATAATTCTGTATTGAGTTAATTACACTATTAGTCAAGTTTCTTTTTCCGTGTAGGGGTTTCTACCAAAAACACCAAAAGCACCGCAGATCAATGACCAAAAACACCGCAGATCAATATTATATATTGGAAAAAGAAACTTTACAAGATTTGTCATTTTGGCCATCTAATTTGGTTAAAAAAAGGTCTCAACTTTTCGTTGCTATGGCGTTGCTAAGGCAAATAAATAAACTAGCTAATAAAATATGTTATTTTTAACCATTTTAGTTTGATCAAACCTAAACAAGTCATATATCAGCAGATAGAGGATAAAATTTTATATAAAAACAATAGATCACCTATTTTTTCAATTTTTGATCAAAAATCTATATTTTTCATAAGTCTACCACCTTAATATTAACTCAAGTTAAAATTAATAAAGTAAAATAAAAATTACAAATAAAAATATATAACTATCTGAAAACAAAATAAAAATTATAAATTTATTTTAAAGTTTCATTTCATTAGTTCGCTACTCCGGTTCTTAAACACTGCTTGACCATTATCTCAAGACAATCCGAATTCGTCTTGGTTGTAAGACAGCAAAACAAATATTCCAACTAGTTTATATTTTCCGGCTAAAATAAGTTAAGAACTTTTTAATTAGAAGCTTATATAAAACGTTTAACTGAATGTTTTAGGAAGAAGGAAGAGGTGCTAGTTTACATTTCTAAAACCCTACTTTCTATACTTTATCAAACTTGTATGATATTTGTATATATCTTTATAATATTCATTTGTGTATTAGCTACCATTACCATTGATACATATAATATTTTAAATAAATATGTAATGATTTTTTATATCGGACTAAAGAGCTAAAAAAAATCTAAAATTTATATAGTGCCATTTTTTTAAATCAAATATCGGCCTTTATTTATATAGTGCCATTTTTTTAAATCAAATATCGACCTAAAAAATGAAAGATATACGACTGTGAGTATTGTAGGTTGTTTAAAATTTTTCGAAGAAATAAACGAAAAAAAAAACACGTTTAATTAAAAAATGAATATAATATATTACAAGTGCCTTTACAAACTGCATACACTGTAGCATCAAATTTGCTAAACATGATTTTAACGTGATTATAATAAAAAAAGATTATAAACAAAATTTACAGCTTTTTTCAAACTTAGTTGAAAAGATATAAGATAAAAATTACAAAATACTAACAACTAAAAAAAAGAACAGGGAATCTTTCAAGAAAATATATTTTTTGTCGACGCATAAATCTTTAAACTGGTTGTTCAGTTAGTCTATTCTTTTGTTCTTTTAAAATAACTTGACCATCCTTTTTACTGTTGTGATGCATTTCAATTGTTACAATATACAATAGAGCGCCTGCAACACCTCCAACTAGTTGAGCCAAGATAGGTGCCCAAAAATAATAATTTTGGTAGCTAAACATGAGAAAAGGATTTAGTTTTTAAATCTTTTTTCTTTTGTGAAAATACTTAACAAACTAACAAAAAAACTTCTTAGAATTACCTTAGTGGTGCTGATTTCCACCCTGCAATTGATGTAAAAAGTCTTGGAATAAGGTTACGAGCTGGGTTAATACCGTATCCGCAATTAAGACCAAACGAAATACCAATACCAAGTACGACTATTCCAACACACAATGGCAACACTCGAGGGCTTGGTGCATTGTTACGTTTATCTGTCAAAGCAAATATAATACCAACAAGAAGTCCACTACTAACAAACTAAAATATAAAGGTGTGTACTTCAACTTTATTAAAAATTAACTTTGGGATGCATCTACTAATTATCTAATAATAAAGCTTTAAAAACGTTTTAAAAACAATAAATTCGGTAAATTTAAAATTTTAACATATAAGATTCAAAAGTCAATAAATTGATAGATACCTGATCGACAAACGTAGTTACGGTTGAGACACCAGAAGTAGGACGAGTTGTCCATATCCATGCAGTATCGACTTTTCTAACCCCTCCGTCGTATTCATTTAGCATATCTATCATTGAGAAATTGATCTCAACAAAATTTGTATAAATAACGCCTTAATCAACTAAGATTGTACATTTTTCATATATTTTTACCGTAGTAAACTCCGTAAATAACTGCCGAGGCAATAAAAGCTCCGAGACTTTGAGCAATCCAATACACAGGCAACTTTTTCCAAGGTAATCGCTTAGTAACGGCCATTGCTAGTGTAACAGCAGGATTCAAATGACCCCCTATATATAATAAAAATACAGTTTTAATTTAAAAAATAAAATTATATAAAAAAATTACTAAAATCTATAAAACAAATAGTTATTAACTAAACCTTTTGAACAGAAGGCTAAATTAAATTCATTTGAAAAAGAGGGAAATTTTAGTCACGTTTCACGTTTATTTTAGTAAACTTTGTTGGTAAAATATTAAACAAAATAAAGCACAAAAATTATTTCGCCAAATGTTTACCTGAAACACCAGCAGACCAATAGACCCCAAACATTACACCAATTGCCCAGCCGAAGTTGATCGATAATATTCCTCCAAATTTTCCTTTTCCAAGGACAACTTGAGCAATACTCCCCACTCCAAACATCTGAAACAATTTAAAAAACAATAACAATAACAAATAAATATAAAAAATTATACGAATGCAAATGAAACGAGTTGTATTTGCAATTTTTTTGGAGTGAATTCCGCATTCAAACGAACGAATTTCATGTACAATTTTTTTCGGCGTATAACGCATACAAACGAACGAATTTCATTAACAAATTCTTTTTGAAACATATTCGCATGAATTAATTTTCTTTATTTTTTGTGATGAGACAATCTCCGTTTTAAAATCATTAATTAATCTTTTAGAGAGTGTTAGTTTTTTAGTGTTTTAAAAACACACATTAGATGGCCATCTGAAGCACGCAACCAATGATCAAGGAAAAGACATGATTGGATGATAACATTACGCTAAATTTTATACCAGCTCATTTATCACACGCTCTGCAACGAATTAATGTGAGTGTGTATTTTTATGCTAAAATTGTTTGAGAGTTTTATTCATGCCCATCGTTGAGAATATATTAAAAGAATATTCTGTTATGCTTTTCCCTCCTTCACATTTGTAAGTGGTGCATAAAAGTGCATATATTAGCACAAAAGTGCATATATTAGCAAAACAGTTTAGTTCTAATTAACAATAACTAGGGTGGTAAATCAAATCTACAAATTTAATTGTAATAGTTGCTGAGTCTGATACAAAAAATGATGAAAAGTTAATCTAAATCTCATTTTCTAATCTAAATACAATTTTCATTACTGCAAATCTAAGTGCAATAAAAATACATACTAAAAACAAAAATTTCTACCTTGAGGTAGGATATGTGATAACCCTTTAGTAAGGTATAGTTTTATATCTTCTGAGGTAGAAAATTGTTTTAGAAATAATGATTTGTCATACAATTTTCTACTATAAAGGTAGTGTAGATTAGGGTAATATGAGCACCTTGGTAATATAAGCATACTTAAAGATTTCTTACATGTAAATAGTGAAGTTAAAGTTGCTTTGTACTTTTTGAATCCACTTTATGTGGTGATAACAGGAATCAGTACAATTAACGTAAATTTATATGCAGTAATTAGCGTCTATCATCTAATTAAAACACTGTTGAATTTTTTGCGTTGTTAAAATAATCTGTGTCGCGAAATTATGGTGCCTAAATAATGAAATTTATTTTTTTATAAAGAAAAATATGTTAGCTCAAAATCCAATCCATTTTTGTTTGAAAAACAATGCATAGAAATAATTAGTTTTAACTTTATTTAAAGAAGCAATTTTTGTGTAATATGAGCATGCTCAAATTACCCAGTGCTTTTCATTGAAATTACCTAGTTTAAAGTCCTAAAATAGCATTGGTTTTAATTGCTTTTTGAATAAAAACAAAACATAGTAAAAAAAATTTTATAATTTAACAATATTAAATATTTTTCTGTAAATAAAAATCAAAAAATTTGAATTTTTATCGTATTTTTTTACTTAATTAATGTTGTTTTTTTGAGCTAATTTAAAGTGTTCATATTACCAAGTGGTCTGGGTAATATGAGCATTTTTGCTACTTTTTTAAAACCTCTGTATTTTTTCAAAAAAAGTTTGGGTGCCCAAATTATCTTAGTAGATCATGAGTAGGGATCCCTAAAAATTGTTTATTCGCAAAATATTTGGATTCAGCATAATTATTTTTAAAAATATTCCAATTTTCGCTTGAGGTGCTCATATTACCCTAATCTACCCTATAATTTTCTACTCTAGAAGGCAAAAAATTATATCTTACTAAGAGTATATCACATATCTTAACTTAAGGAAAAATGTTCTACCTTTTTTATTAGTGCGTAGGCGAAGACTAGTAAGAACAAGGTTATATTGGTTGGCATTATCGTGAAAGTATAAATTATAATACCTTAACTACAAACCATAATAATTTTCAAGGTAAGAATATATTTTGTAATATTTTGTAACTTTGTTGGTAAAAGATTAAACGAAATATTCAAATATTTTTATAGTTATATGTATATGTGCCGCAAAAAATTATCATTTAAAAAAATTAAACTGAATAAAAAACAAATAAAAGGTTATTATTTTTTTTTTTACTGTATATATTTCGCCGTTTAAAAAAATGCTACAATACCAAAATGTATAAATAAATAATTACATGGTCGGGGCAAAAAGAAGACAAAAATAGTCTTATCACTAAGCCCCGTAGTTTACATCGTATTTTTACATTATAAAGCAGTAGTCTTATAAGTTCAATATTTTATTATACCGTCAAAAATTAATTGAAATATATTATTATTTAATTAACAAAAGCCAAAAAACCAAAAAAAAAATATGGCAATTTAATAAAAGACAATAAAAACCTCAAGGTATACAAAAAACAAAACAAAACAAAATTATATATAAGAGCTGATTTGAAATAAATTTATAAAAAGAACTCTTCGTTGAAATAATTTTATTGATTGTTAATCAATAATTATTAATAAGGTTAAGAGTTATTTTTTACACTGTTTAAGTTAATAATAACAAGAACAGAAAAAAACCAGGTGGCTTGTTCGCATAAGGAAATTAAAAAGATAAATAAAAAAAATAAAAACCAGAAAATAATAAAAAAGAAGATAAAAATAAAGTTAAAAAAAAAAAATTTTCAGATATAACTTAATTCATTTTTAGAAATTACTTAATTCATTTTTAGAAATAACTTAATTCATTTAGAAATAACTTAATTCATAGTAAGAAGTTCTTGTTAAAGTTTTATTTTAAATTTGTGAAAAGAAGTAGTAGTTTTAATGTCGTTATTAGATTTAGAATTCCATAATTTGGGTCCTCTATTTGCAGTAGAGAATTTGGTGGCCGTATAATAGGTTTTGGGTTGAATGTAGTTTTCATTTGAAAATCTAGAAGAGTAAACATGATTTGTTTTGTTAAAAAAGGTATTAAATATTAGAGGTGTCATTTTATTATCAATTTTGTAAATAAAAGTAAGTATCTGATAAAGATTTAGTTGATAAACATTGAGTATATTTAGTTTATTAAATAAATCTTTTGAGGGCGTTAAACTGTTTACGCTTGAAATAATTCGTATAGCATGTTTTTGTCTACTGAGTAGTTATTTTATCTTGGTTACGTTGGTGCTGCACCAAGCAATGTTCCCATAGTTAAGGTAGCTGTGAATAAAAGAAAAGTATATGTTTTTTAAACAGTTTTGGTCTAAAAACCTTTTAGCTTTATATAGTAAGCCAATATTTTTTGATATTTTGTTTTCTATTATACTTATGTGTTCACGCCATGAAAGATTTTCGTCTAGAAATACTCCTAAGAACGCGCACGAGTTCTCTCTTTTTATAATAGAATTATCAATACAAAGATAGGGAAGTTTTAATGAAGAATAATTTTTTTAGGGAAGAATAATTTTTTTTTCGTGGAGTCTATGAAAAAGAGTGTATTTGGTTTTAATTATATTTAAGGATAGTTTATTCGACTTGAACCATTCAGTTGAATTTGTGAGTTCCTTATTGAGTGTTTCAAATTAGAAGTCGATGTTACTATTAGAGTAAAACAAGTTTGAGTCATCGGCGAATAAAATTGAAGTTAAAATATTAGAAAACCTATGTAAGTCGTTTATATAAACAAGAATGAGTAATGGTCCAAGTATTGATCCTTGAGGAACACCGCATGTGACTGTCGTATATTTTGATTTTTCTTCGTTATACGATATATATTATTTTCTATTTGTTAAGTAACTTTTAAAACAGTCAATGTTTGAGTTTTTTATGCCATAATGTTTAGTTTAGCTAGAAGAATGTTATGATCAACTGTGTCAAACGCTTTGCTGAGATCTATAAAAACTCCTACTGTATTTTTTTTTCATTAAACGCTTTAAGTATGTCATGAATAAGGTGAATAATGGCATTGTCAGTGGAATGTCTTGACTTAAATCCGAATTGTTTGTTGTAAAGAATGTTGTTACTATTTAGAAAGGAATAAAGTCTATTGCACATAATTCTTTCTAGTATTTTTGAGAAACAAGGAAGAACTAAGATCGACCTATAGTTTACAACGTTTGAAACATCGCCAGATTTGAAAATTGGTACAACTTTTGCAATTTTAAGTTTTTCTGGACAAACGCCTTGTTTTAAAGATAGATTAAAAATGTGCAATAGTGGAATAGTTATATATTTTATTAATTTTATAATGACGCGACTACTGATATCATCATATCCTAAACTTTTTTTTAGGTTTTTTTTAGGTTATTATAGAAAAAATATTTGGAAAATATTTTTTCCATCGCCAAAATTACAAAACCAGTTATTAATTGGGTCGTGCATGAAAAAATAACTAATGCAATTTATTTGAATCATAAAAAAATTCATAAATTCTATTTTTAAATCTAGAATTGCGTGCTCAGTTAAATATTGCGTTTGAAAACGTTGTCAAATATTGGATTTCATTAAAAATATTGTTTCAACTTAGTATATATGTAATATATTGTAATTTATTTAGTAAAAAAGTTTTAAAAATACGAGAGGGATTTTCAAATGATATTAAGGTTGTTCTATAGTTTGTTGTTTTCAAATGATATTAAAGGTTGGTCTGTAGTTTGTTGTTTTCAAATGATATTAGGGTTGGTCTGTAGTGTGTTGTTTTCAAATGATATTAAGGTTGGTCTGTAGTTTGTTGTTTTCAAATGATATTAGGGTTGGTCTGTAGTGTGTTGTTTTCAAATGATATTAAGGTTGGTCTGTAGTTTGTTGTTTTCAAATGATATTAAAGGTTGGTCTGTAGTTTGTTGTTTTCAAATGATATTAAAAGTTGGTCTGTAGTTTGTTGGTAAAGCTGACATAATTTTTTATTTTTTGCTAATCTGTAACTATTTCTGTTCTAACTGATTATTCTATTACTCTTATTTCTGTTTTTTGATTAATCAATTATTTGGAAAATAAGTTTGTAATAATTTCTAAAAAGTCAATTAAAACTATAATTTATTAATTATCAAATATCTGAGATGCTAATCGTTTTAACTGTTAAGATGGGACACACATTTTTTGCTAACTGTTAAGGCGGGTGCTTCAAATTAGCGATTTCAAATTCTTAGTTACTAAATATTTTTACTGTTAAGGTGGTACACCAATTTTTTTTTAACTGTGAAGGCGGGTGCATCATTTAGCGATTTCAAATTCATCGTATTAATCTCTAAATTAAATTTTTAAACGGTTTTCAGCCAGTTTTGACTGTTGCAATTTAGAGTAATAGCCATGGTTACAAATTAATATACAAATTAATAAAACATATAAATTAATAAATAATGTTCACTCTGAAAAGAAATTAAAAATTTATAAAGAAATCATGATTACCAATTTAACACCGTTAAAACCAATGCCAAAATTAGAAAAAAAGAAAAGAATTAAAAAAGAAGAATTAAGAAGGGAGTTTTCTGATTTTTATTTATTTTATTAACTATAAAATAGTAATAATTTATATTTTAATGGTTTTGTCACAGAGTATTGTGGAACAGTATAAAGTTGTTTTCCGCTATCTTCCATACTACTTTCCATACTACTTTTATTGTGGGCATCATAACGTTTTTTTTTTTTTTAATTTTTAAGTGTTTTTTTTACAACTACATTATAAATACATTGTTTTTACAGCATGATAATATAACCAAAATGTATATATATATATATATATATATATATATATATATATATATATATATATATATATATATATATATATATATATATATATATATATAACCGGAAAAAATCCCCCGGAAATAATTCCCCGAGGAAAACAACCCCCGAGAAAAAAATCCCCCTGGAAAAGATCCCCCCAAAAGAAAATTTTATACAATTGGTACAAGCCTGTTGCTACAAGGAAGTGCTGCTACATCAACTATTTTAAAGCCTGCTGCTACAAGGAAGTGCCGCTACATCTGCTGAGGGTTTGGCTAGGGCAGGCAGTCTTTTTATTAAGGTGGAAGCCCCCCCCCTAAAAACATAAGAATTGTAAAAAATTAGTATGACCTATTTTAGACATAAAAAATACCATAGCTTTCATTTCTGTTGCTTATTTTTCTTGATAATCATTTAAAACTGCAAAAATTTTAGTTCTTTCAAGGATTATTTCAGGTTTTGATTTATTGAAAGCTTTATTTTTCTGTCGTAAATTTTTATTTTCTTTATGCTGTTTTTAAAAGCGTTATTTAGGTTAGGATGCTTCATTCTGTTGTACTTCTTAGTACAACAGAATGAAGCATTCTGTTGTGCTAAGAAGCTTCTATGAAAATAGATACCCTAGCATCCCTTTATCATGTTGCCTCAAACAAAAAGAATAATCTGCATTTTCCACAATGCCTAAGTTGTTGGAGCTAAGAGTTAGTGCAAATATAGTTCAGATAAAGCCAATGGCACAAAAACTTTTAAACCTGGACCAAGTTTACCGATAGATATTGTTTATAAAATCAATCCAATCTTTGAGGAATTCAGTGCTGACAAACGGTTTTGTTTGACAAAAATTGCTTACATTGTAAGACAGAAAATGCAAAGGAGGGTTTAATACCACAATCTGGGAGGGCTTACCTAAAACAAAGTTTATATCATTCAATCAATCAAAATTTGGAGTGTATGATGTAGTGGTTAATTTTATTATTGGTAGAAAAGTCTCAATTTTATGAACCTCTGTTTTAAAAGCCTCAAGTCTATGAATCTGACGATGATTCCAGAAGCATATACCTTTAAAGGTTTTAAAAACTTGAACTATAAATGCCAAATACGTGCCAAATACAGTAATGCTAATAAAAACAAGTTGCGACAAAAAATTATTTGTGGCAATAAAAAACACAAAAACAACGATAAAGAAGAAGCAAAAGAAATGAAGTTGTATAAAGCAGAAGATTTTTTTAATTTTTTTTAGATATACTATGTTTTCGATCCAAACTTAACCTGTTTAAGAGTTGTATTCGCTAATTTTATTTTTTATTTCGCATTTTCTCACAGAAGTCTTTTTTTGCACGCCAGCCATTCTCTCTCAATAACCGTTTTACTAATTTTGATGAAATTTTCATTAAAATTAGTAAAACGGTTATTGAGATAGATAGGTTTTTTTTAATATTTTGAATAAAAAATATTTTCATATCTGAGTACTGTGTGCCATCTTTAAAAGTGCACACAGTACTCAGATTTTTAGAGACAGGAAAATGCCTCTATTAAAACACCCTTTGACCTTTTGTGAAGCATTTGGTAAAAAGTTATGAACAGATCTAGCACGTTTATTTGGTTTTTATGGCCAGCGTAAACAGTTTTCATGTGTTTTTTGTGGTTACTATGGCATCCAAGAACCATTTTGTATTTTTTTCAAGGATTTTGTTTATTCATATTATATTAATGTTTTATATTCTTGATTTAGTTTAAAATGTTTAATACTTCTATATAGGAGGGGGGGGGGGGGGGGATTTCCCTTAAAAAAAAAATTCTAGTTTTGTTTTTTAATTTTTTTCTTATTTTGATACTTGTTAAAATTTTTTATAATTGTTAAAGGTTTTTTTCTTATATGAAAAAGTATATTTTTGTGATGATTTTTTCCTCTGGGGATTTTTTCCTAGAACCATATATATATATATATATATATATATATATATATATATATATATATATATATATATATATATATATATATATATATATATATATATATATATATATATATATATATATATATATATATATATATATGGTTCTAGGAAAAAATCCCCAGAGGAAAAAATCATCACAAAAATATACTTTTCATATAAGAAAAAAACCTTTAACAATTATAAATATTTTTAACAAGTATCAAAATGATAAAAAAAATGAAAAAACAAAACTAGAATTTTTTTTTTTTTTTTTTTTACAACTTCAATAAATTTACACATCGTTACGTTACAACTACATGACATAATATAATGCAACGTAAAAAATAAAAAATATATGTATAACATAATATTACCACATATAACATATAATAAAAAGTGGTTTAACAAGTATAACTAAGTATAACGTAAACTAATAGTATTTCTTATCATAAAAACTTTCAGTATTTTAAAAAAAAAAAAAAAAAAAAGATAAGACAAAAATTTGTTGTTACTTCAGATATATACAATATATCTATATATATATCTATATATATCTATATATATATATATATATATATATATATATATATATATATATATATATATATATATATATATATATATATATATATATATATATATATATATATATATATATACACATATATATATATATATATATATCTATATATATATATATATATATATATATATATATATATATATATATATATATATATATATATATATATATATATATATATATATATAAATATATATATATCTATATATACAAGTTTCATTTGATTATGTTGTGAGAAATATTATAAAACAGTTTGTAATTTTGTAGTTTTTATTATAGTTTATTTTTATAAATTACATTTTTCGTATAAGATTATTGTTGTACTTTTATTATAGGCGCAAATTTTAGTTTATGCTTATAATTAAAAAAATCATCTTATACGCAAAATGAAATTTAAAAAATAATATAGACAACTATGAATTTCATAACTGCCTGTACTAAAAACAAAGTTTTTGAGTTTTTGAATACTTATTTCATATGGTTTTTGAATACTTATTTCATATTTAAAAATTAGGCTATTAAATTGTCTATATTAAGATATATATGTCGCAATTTCATAGTTACATAGATTAAGACAGTATTAGACTATTTTTCTAAAATAATAAACAAACAGGTTTTATGAATTGTGGGCTTTCCTGCTCACAAATCATTAAATCTAAAAGTCGCCCTCTTCCTACTTTACTAGTCTGGATCCACCAAATCAAAAAATCTTCCCTCCCCTTCCTTTGATTTCTAGATGGTCTGGATCAAGCGAATCAAAAAAACTAGAAAATCGTCTTTTCCCCTACCTCTCCCCTCCATCCCCTTAATAATGTTTGGAAAAATAATGGATGTTTTCAAAATAAAATAAAAAATGAACATTTTGTTTTCAAAATAAAATAAATAATGAACATTTTGTTTTCAAAGTAAAATAAATAATGTGCATTTTGTTTTTAAAACCAAATAAAATAATGTACATTTTGCTTTCAAAATAAAATAAATAATGTACATTTTGCTTTCAAAATAAAATAAACAAATGTACATTTTGCTTTCAAAATAAAATGCAAATTTTTCTTAATACGAGGCTTTAAATTATTCGATAAAAATCAAAAATAACAAACTGAAAAAAAAACAAATAACTTACTAAGAGAATGAATGTTCCCATTGTTTCTGCAAGAAATTCACGTATATATGGTGACGAAATTTTTTTTGTACAAAAACAGCTTATTTTCCACCTTTATTTAAAATATGTTTTAGTAAGTGTTTTTTTTTTTTTTTTTTTTAATTAAAAAAAAAATTAACTATCTTACCTAGTTTGAAAACGTCGCGTTATTTTAGAGTTCGTCTGAAGCAAGGGATCCATTGCAACAAGATGATCTGCTGACTGAAAAACAAAAGTAATTCTGATCTAACATGAATTATTGTGCAATATTATTAACAAATGAATAATTTAAAGAAATTTTGATTTTATGAATAGCTGCTTTGAATTCCTATGATCGAAATACATTAATATTGAAATATTTCAACGGAGACGAATAAGTTATTAAGTAAGAACTATTTATAAACTTTTGACTAATATGAAAAAACTTCCCTAAAATGCTCCCACGAGATTTAGAGATAATAATAATAGTAATAATAATAATAGTTATTAATAATATTATTTTGTTGTTACTGTTATTATTATTGTTGTTGTTACTATAATTATCATCATTATTATCAAATATATTCGTTTTTGGTTATGAAAATCATAGATTTTTTCTAAATTATTATTTATTAAACATAAAAGTACTCAAAGTAGCAACATATATCTAAAAAAAAAAATCAATACTTTTCCGTAAATGTTTTATGGGAAAAAAACTGAAGGTGAATCGGATAAAAATAACTGTCAACTGAAAATCAATTTAATTTTGAATAAGAAATTAATTGACACATTTTCTGAAATTAACCTTTTTAATCGTATTTAGAATATTATTTAGTTTTGTGTATATTCAAGCTTTGTGTTAATCATTTAAAATTGAAAAAAAATCAGTGTAGCCATTTTGATAAATATCTTTATAAAAAGATATTTATCAAAATATTTACTCCTGTATTTTTTTACTTACCAGTAAAAATCTAATATTAAACTTTCATGCTAAAAATTTAAAATAAAATTTCATGTTAAATTTTGACAGTAGCAACTTCATGTTTTTTTTGCCATTGTGAGACTTTTTACTCCCATAAAAATTTTGCAACGACATTGCATTTTGTAAATACTTCTTAAACGTTTTAATCAGGGCCGTGCTGAAGAGATCTTGAAGGGATGGGGAAGGAAGGGGGGAAGACACTTTTCGCGTGTCACGCCTTAAAAAAATTTTTTTAGGATCTATAAATAGATAAAAAAAAAAAATAGGTCCTTGATGGCTGCCATTTTGCGACTGCCAACTATAAATACAATTTTTCCGACTCCTGTGTCTAAGTTTACCGACAAACAAAATCATAAGGGGGTAGGACCCCTTACGGAATTCCATTGGTTCTAATTAATAATTTTTTTTGATACGCTATAAGAATGTTGCTTGTTCAATAAAAATATGATTAAAGCTTTCGTTTTAATGACGTGAGGTGACGTTTTAATAATGTATCATATATTACTAAAAATTTAACAATGGATAACGATGTTTATAATTCAATTATAAAAACCAGGGTTAATTGGAACACGGAGTTAGTTTATTATGTATAAAAATTATAAATATTCAAGTTTAATATTTGTGTACACTTTAGATTTTTCATTTTTTTTTTTTTCATTTAATTATTAAATAAATATATCATATTTTTATTTATTATTTACAAGACGGTATATTTAAAGAAACATAAAACATAACGGTAACCGTAACCCTGACCCAACTCCTAACCTTAGCCAATACATATGCAATTCCGTGCACGTTCTCCCAAGAAGTCAGTCGATGAATGTACTTTTCACTTTGTATATTAGTTGCTTACGGAACACTTTTTATGCAAAAAAATTATTGCAGACGTGCGAATAGACATAATACGATATAATCTTTTCGCTAAAGTCACCACGATTAATTTAACTTTTTGAAACTCTTTTCTTTTTTCCCGAAACTAATTTAACTTAACGATATTTTTTTTTCCCGAAATTTAATTAGCTTTTCGGAACTCTTTTTTTTTCCAAAAGTAATTAAACTTTTCAAAATTCTTTTTTTTTTTCGAAATTAATTTCACTTTTCGAAATTTAATTTCGAAAGTTTATATTAAATTCGAGGAGGCTGAATAAGTGCGAATTTCATAACTGCGAATCTGCATAAGTGCGAAGCAGTTGCAAAGACTGGCATAAGTGCGAACTGGAACAAGCGCGAACTGGCATAAGTGCGCCGAAATAATTTGCAAACATTGGCATAAGTGCGAACAGGCACATGTGCGAATCAATTGCAAAAACTGGCATAAGTGCGAACTGGCACAAGCGCAAACTGGCATAAGTGCGCCGAAAGAATTTGCAAACACTGGCATAAGTGCAAATTGGCATAAGTGCGAACTGGCAAAGGTGCGAATTGGCAAAAGTGCGAACTTGCCAATTCACCACTTATGCCAATGTTTGCAAATTCTTTCGGTGCACTTATGCTAATTCGCGCTTGTGCCAGTTCGCACTTATGCCAGTTTTTGTAATTGGTTCGCACTTATGCCAGTTCGCACTTATGCCAATGTTTGCAAATTCTTTCGGCGCACTTATGCCAGTTTGTGCTTGTGCCAGTTCGCACTTATGCCAGTTTTTGCAATTGTTTCGCACTTATGCCAGTTCGCACTTATGCCAATGTTTGCAAATTCTTTTGGCGCACTTATGCCAGTTCGCGCTTGTGCTAGTTCGCACTTATGCCAGTTTTTGCAAGTGATTCGCACTTATGCCAGTTCGCGCTTGTGCCAGTTCGCACTTATGCCAGTTCGCACTTATGCCAGTCGCACTTATGCAGATTCGCAGTTATGAAATTCGCACTTATTCAGTCGCCCCTTAAATTCAAAATCTTGAAATGTGAACCTTTTTATTATTTAGCATATGTTATGAATCATTTAACTATTTCATTACCACACGTCATTGAAAGCAGCTTGTTCTTTACGAATTTTGACCACAAGCCGTTGTTTGCAGCTTTTTAAAACTAATTGAATTATTAGAAACGATGGTTTTTAACTCCAGAAACAATGTAGTAAAAGAAAGAGAAAATAATTACAAAGAAATATCCAGAAAAGAAAACATTTACATAATTATTATATTTACGTAACTACAAAAATTACGAAAAAAAAAGTCTATGCTGTAAAAGACAAGTTTATTATGAAGAAACGCGAGACAAAGAATCCTTTAAATATGAAAACATTTTTTTGCAACTCTTTAATCAAAGTGAAAAATACATAACGTTAATTAATAATTGTTAAAGTGTTTATATTGTGTTAATGTTAATCAATGTTTATATTGTGTTAATGTTGATCAATGTTGTGTGCTGGAGTAAGTAGTATTTAGGCATTAACCAACTGTATAGTGAAAATTGTTTTTTACTAGAAGCAACACCGTTCTATGATCTGGTGCAAAGTGTATATGTATTCTTTTCTGCATCAACTTGTCGCTAGGAAGTTTTAACTTGACACGTTTAGAATCTCACTGTTAAACCACTGAGTGAAACAAGATGAAAAAGCCAAATTTATGCTTTAAAACCTCTCCGTTATAAACTTAGTGATAATTACGATTCTATGGTAGAGATTGCGGACAACACAAATTTAATAAGAGCATCTGGTAATTCAACACAGGTAGATGCACGATTTATTGCAAATGCTATTTCTAGTTTTAAGTTTGTTGTTTTTCTGGTTGTGTGGTGTGAAAAAGAATTAGATATGCATGGCGCCATAAATTATCTTAAAAAAAAAAGACTTTTTTTTTATAACTTGCAGATTTTACAAGCACTTTTCGAACCCGAATTAAAACGCATTAGAAAGAAAAATAAATAATTTACAAATGAAGGAGATGGCAAGCCTACTCAAGATCCAATAGAAAAATTCAAATTTAACTTTTACTTTGCTATTCTTGACAAAGCGATACAATCGGTGAAAGAAAGATTCTCTATAATGCGAAGAATAAGTTTTGGTTTGGTTTTCTCTATGATGTTCACAGGAACATTGTTTAAATTTTAAAAAAACTTTCCTTTATAAGGGCTCCAAAGATACTGAGGCAGTCGATCTATGTAGTGAACTGAAATCTATTTTAAGACGAGTTGAAAGTTGTACGTTGCCACAGGATTTACTAAATTTTATATTAAAAAATAATCTAACAGGTTGTTTCCCCCACACGTTTATAGCTCTAAAAATACTCTTGACACTTCCAGTTTTTGTTGCGGTGAGCGAAGCTTTTCTAAAATCAAACTGATAAAAGCATTTTTGAGAACGTCTATGCAGTAAAAAAGACTTTTCGGATTAATAAATCTGTCAATTGAACATGGTATTGCTAGAAACTTATTGATACAAGGTAGGCCAGAAGTTGCTATATAATATATAACAAGCTAAAATATTAAAGAGGTTCAAACATTGCAGGATTTTTTAATAATAACATTTTGGTCAAAGGAGCAGCGCGCATCGGTCAAAGATACAACGTACCTTTGACCAATTGACTTCTTTTTTTAAAACGTGGGAAAAAGATACTTCTTGCTCGAGTGAAAAAAATGTCATAAGTATAATTTTTGATCAAAATTTGAGAGAATATTATATAGTTTGAATAGTTTATATTTACTCAATAGACTACGCAAAAAACGCCTTAAAGAAAAAAGTGGTCAAAGGTACATCAGGTTCCCCTATATGATTATGCGTGTACATATTCTTCTAAATGTAAATGCATTTCTTTAATATATAATCTATAATAAAATCTTTAGCATTCCTTCGTAAATGCTAGTTTGGGACGGAGGGTGTGTGACAGGTTCGCCTAGGATGCCAAATACTTTGAAACCGGCCTAGCAAGTGTGGGTAAATTGGGACAAGCGAGTAATTTACAACATATTACAAAAACTTGATTAAATCGAATTCAAGCCTTTATAATATAATATAAGCAATAATGTATGTCTACTAGTATGTTTACTAGTAAGTGGTGCGCAAGGAATGAAAAAACCTACCAAGTTAAAATCTTAAATAATGCATTGAGTTTTAAGACTCATGTAGAAATCATAGGTCTTAACTAACTCCGTTTATTTCATATATTAGAAATTTTTATAGGCAAGGCAATAATAAGCGCTGAACTCAGGAATCTCATTATGGTAAGGGTGACTCTGGCTGAAATTCTTCCTAAACTTCCATGCCACAACAAAAGCTGTATAACGTCACGTGAAGCAGGTAACTGAGACAACAAAAGATGTTTGTGGGCAAAAATCTGCCCATAAACGGCTTTTGCTGCTTCGGTCGGCTTTAATTTCTCGTGACGAATGTCACGAGAAATTAAAGCCGACCGAAATAAAAAAATTTAAGCTCAACATTTGATATCACTTTGTAACTGTTAATGAAATTCAAATAGAAAGATATGCTAATATCTATAAAACTTGATTGCATTAACTGAGTTATAAGGTGAATATTGAACACCCTATTCACTCATCTACAAACACTTTGGAATTAAAACAAAGTGAAATTAAAACAAAGTGGAATTAAAGCAAAATAAAACTAATTAATCTAAAATGTGATCTAAATGCGTTATCTTAAAAAAAAAAATTAAAATTAAAAATAGAAAAAAAGAAATTGAAAACAGAAAAGCAGATATTGAAAATAGAAATAAAGAAATTGAAAATATTAAAATTAAACTTAGAAAAATAGAAATTGAAAATTTTTATTTTATCTTTTTTAATTTCAATAATTTGCTTAATGATAAGACATTTTGTTTTCTAGTTGCTCCATAGAAATTGTAAAAAATATAAATTGTAACTTTAATTATAACATTTTGAAATGTGCACTAGGGGTGGGAGTTAAGGTTAGTTTTATTCTAACTAAAATTACCTGACTAACTTTTTAGTTAACTAAAAGTACCCGACTAACTTTTTAGTTAACTAAAGTTACCCGACTAACTTTTTAGTTAACTAAGATTAGTCGACTAACTTTTTAGTTAACTAAAATTAGTCGACTAACATTTTATTTAACTAAAATTAGTCGAATAACTTTTTATTTAATTAAAATTAGTCGACTAACATTTTAGTTAACTAAAATTACCCGACTTTTTAGTTCAAATAAAATTCTAGTCAAATAAAATTGTTATTAAAATAAATCGTTTTAAACTAAATTTGAATATTTGTATTTTTCCCCAGCTCGGAGATAAATGCCCATGAGGTTGTTGCAACTGTTTAAAAACATCCAATAGGTGCGGAATGTAAAAAAGACGCCATTTAGACAATTAAACTAAATTTGGTACGTTTATTTACAGTCTAATTTATCTATTTTTTTATGTGCCGCGTTCTATAAGAAGTGTGCAATAATAATAGCACATCATGAGTTCTCTCCCCTGGCTTATTGCAGGGGTGGAGTAAATTACCAATTTTCACCAAAAATATCATCGATTTCAATTAATTGCTTTCCACCCAATCTACGCTTTTTCCCCCCAAACACTGACCCCTCCTAACAATTTATAACCACCCTAAAATCCAAAAATACACGCATAAAAAAAAAGGAATAATAGCCGAAAAAGTAAAGCAAAATATAACATGGCAAAATACTCTAAAATAATACAGAAACAATGCAGAAGAAACATTTTGGCTACTTTTTACTGGTTTTTACTTACAACTTTTTCTGTTCATTTAAAAATAATAAATGAGTAATCAATAAGTCCTATCCCTCTATTAACTCTCCCTCAATCTATTGAAATCTACACGTAACCACCGCAGCAATTACAGTACACTATCTATGAATATTTATTGTTGTGTCTTCTCCCTCGACTATTATAACCACAACACACTGCAATGCGGCAGGCAGGACCGTACCGAACGACGAACACGTGCAACTGAAAAAGCTAATTTTACCAATGAAGGTTTTTTTTTTTTTAGATGCCAAATTTCAATATTGAATTTCAGCACCCACCTCCACCACCTCGTTGGTACGACTCTGTAGACAGGCGAGAGTATTACCATAAACCCAGAATGTAATCGTTTATAGGTTATTATGTGAACGATTTTATTGCTTTCAGAGTTGAGTTGTATGTCGGTTGGCGAGGCTTGCAATATTTACAAAGAATGCTTGGTATTTCCGCAATTTAATCGTTGAATAGTGTTTACAAGATAAAAAGTATTGAATAATACCTGTTGAATAATTAAAATATTTTATTAAGTAGCTGCGGTCGCTTTTTAAACCAGAAAAATGTTTTATTACATTTTAATTACTTGAAAAATTCATTTTTAAGTACTTGTTTGTTTTTTGTTAGAAAAAATATAAGTAATATTATATTAATGAATATATAAATAAACATAAGTTTTATTTATATATTCATAAATCTCAAAAAATTACTATTTATTATTTGGAATAAATATCTATAAATTGGATTTCTGTTTAAAATTTAAACTATTATTTTCAATACCACACCTCTATTAGAAAGTTTAGCAACAATGTCATTTTTTACAATGTCAACATTTTTTACACAAACTACGTCATTTTTAATCTATTAAGAACCAGTAAACAAATAAATAACAAAGGATGCGTTTTACGAACTTTGAAAAAAGTTCTACGACGAACAAAGTTCTTTGGAATGCATAAGTTAATGCGTTAACAATTTTTTTTGGGTCCAAAAAATTCATAAAAACGCAATATCTCTTATACACATGCATAAAACTCTGCAAGGCTGCTGTAAAAGATTAAATGGCAAATTAAGATAATCCAGGTAATTTCTGGTATTTCTGATGAAAGGCTCTTTTATTTGTACCCTAATAAAGCACTTTATTATGTATATATGGCTACCACATACCGAAAAGAATCTGGCAACCCTAGTCATTTGGTGGACAAAAGTAAAAAAAAAATTCAAACATGACATTTAATCATACCATGTATCTTAAAGATGTAGCTTTTATAAAATGTTTATATATTTTTATATTATTTATGGGTTTGCATTTTAAGCTGTTGATTTCAAGGTGGTTTAATATTGAACAATCGCGGCATTTTATATTGCGTATGCGCAACTTTTATTCAAAAAAAATATCGTTATTTCGCTTTTATTTAGTAATTTTTTTTTAACCATATTCTAAAAAAGTAGCTTATAGCTTTGCAATAAAGATGTATAATTGATATCCCATTATTTAAATTTATTTAAATGTGGCCATGGAAAATGTGTTTTTTTACAACATTTAAATCTTTAAATTTTCGTATCTCTGAATACGCGGGAAACTCAGACTTGATTTTATGGCTATACATACTACCAAAACTGGATAATCAAGCGCTTATTTAAATTTTTAGACTTTAAAACCTAATATATTTTAAAACTAGAAGAGTTTATCTTTATATTAAAAAAAAAATTAGACTTGGGTTACTTTTTTAAGTTTAAAAAAAGTGTACATAAAATCCTATTATTTGGCTATAAATAAATATAAAAATGTCTCATTTAACAAAACTAAAAAAATTATGAGAAAATCCTGGAAATCGAAGTGTTCTTTTAACAAACCGTGTAATTAGAATAGAATTGCATTTTTTTAAACGAATCGACAAGGACGACCCAAAGATGCACCTACAGAAGATATGTTACTGATGCTATTCAATAATAAGAAACATAGAAAAAGGTTCAAATACTAATCCAAAATTAAGAACCTGGATTAGCGATTACAATAAATGTGAATTTGTTTGCTTCAAAGCAAATAAAGGAAGGAAACCAAAGAAAACTGTAAAGGTTATGCCCTTAAGTATTGCCTATGAAAAAATTTGGACTCGAAAAGCAATAGATAACATACAAGCTAAACTTTCATCTTACCAACTTTAAATCTGAAACTACAAGTCATTAACCAAAACTTTAATCCACATGTACATCTTCGTGTCTGTTATATTTGTAATGGTATTATGTATAAACCAGTTATTTTAAAAAACTGTCTGCATTCGTTTTGTGCACCATGTATATTACCACTTATCAATAATAAACTATTATCTAAAACAAATTGCCCTAAATGCAATTTACAATTTCAATTGATGGATTAACCACCTCTAGCAATACTATTGAAATGATAAATAATATTCCAGAAAAATGTAAGCAATGTTGTGGTAGATTATTTAAAGTTTCACAACTGTCAGAACACATGAATCATTAAAATATTTATCAGACTCCAATACAAATTTCCTCAACCTTGTCAACATCATCACCACAAATAAGTCTTTCAAATATATTTGCATTAAATTCAAAAAGTGTTATCACAAAGGATATTAATGCTGTTGTACTTCATGTTACTAAATAAAAAATGCTGCAAACATTTGGCAGTAAACAACCGAACATTTGACTGTGAAGAGCTTAACAAATATACTGAGAAGCAACGTCAAATAAAACAACTTCAGATAAGTAATCAGGATCATATCTCACCCTGAAAATGAAGAGTATATAAAGTTAGTATTTGAACCACGCATAATTCACTTTAAAAAATAAAAAATAAAACTAAAAATATAAATCATAAATCATACCTTCAGTTCGGATCCTAATAGATATGTTATTTCTAATAATTTATGTTTTGGTATTTTGTATTTATATCTGTATTTTGTATTTATATGAGAATCAATCGCCATGTTTATATTCATAGATCTCAGAACTGAAAATAATGAAAGAAACTGACCATGTAAAGATGTTATTTGGTCCACTAGTAAATAAACTCGAGGAAGTATTTAATTTGTTAGGAGTGCAAAGACAAGCATACCATGGGAAAAGTTTTGTTGGTAACCATGTTAACAAAATATTAAAGGTAAACTAATCATATAGTTCTCAAATATAAAGTAGTATATTCGTTTATTCCAAATCAAAAAAAAGTGTATTTAAACAGGTATGGTCAGTATGCATTTGTTTATATGTATATCTAGTATATATATATGAAAAAAGTGTAAATTGAAAGTGTAATTTAACACATATAACTTATTTTATTTAAAAAACATTATTAGATGAAAAGTATCCTTGAAACTATGCAACGCAATACCAAAGCTTGTAGTTGAACTTGACACAAAGAAACTATTGAACTTTGTCAGAACTTTAAAGTCCTATTTGATAAGTTTGGGATTTGCCACAAGCTTATTAACTCCTGCAAGCAGTTCAACAAAGAAAACATTCAAAATCTTTCTCAAAATGATATGTATTATTATTATTATATACATTATTATTATTATTATATATTCACAGAAAATCAAATTGAAGATTTTATGAAATATCTCCGTGATAATTGGCCAAATGATTCAATTACACCCAAGCTTCATATGCTTGAATATCATGCATCTTTCATTAGGAAATGGGGAGTAAGACTTGGTACTTAAGGAGAACAGGGTGCAGTGAGTTTTCATGCTGAATTCAACAGCATGAAGAGTACCTACTGGCACATGAAAGGAACACGTAAACTCAAAAGTATAATGGATGAGCACTTTATAAATAACCACCCAATTGTAAAAAAATATCAACAAAAAACTTTTGCCTAAGAAGAGAAAAATTGCAGATACTTAAATTAATTTTATGAAACATTGCAAAAGGGTTTTCACATATTTAAAATGGGTTTTCAGAAGATAAAAGGCAGTGTTATAGCGTAAATATTACTTCTGTCAGTATTTTTAAACCTTCAAATAAAAAGAAAACTTATCAATTTTTAAAAGCATTAAATTATAACAAAAAAAAGTAACCCAATTATAATTTTGGTTTTAAATGATTCACACACTACTATATTTTCAAAAAAAACTAAAGCAATGACTAAAAAATTTGCAACTCTAAAATATAGACCATAATGTAAGCACAGGTTAAACTTTCCCAGAAAAACAACAAAGTTCCACATCTTTTCTCCTCCTAAAGTTATTTAAATGATAACTTTGGTAAAACCTACCATACCTAAAATTTTGTTTTGACGTAAATTCTTAGAGATAATTTAGAATTATCCACAAATAATTAAAGTGTATACTAATAATAAATAATTAAAGTGTATAAATTGAAGTGTATACAACTTTAGTAAGAAATCCCTTTTTAACCTTTTTAAAATTTAACCTTTTTAAAACTTTTTAATCGTTTCTGTTTACAAACGTTTGAACAAAATATGACGCATGCGCGTGTTAAAAGTCCAATACTAAAACCACCTTGATTTAAATCAAGCTTTTTTTTTTCAAAAAAATTCAAGATTATTTTTTGTGTTACAAAGAAGCATAAAATAGTTAATGATTTTAAACCTCTCCTTTTATTGCATAGTTAAATTAATTTATACATTATCTTTCAAATGAGTTATTGCAACACTATTTCAAACGTAGGATGTCAAATAAATTGATTTTAAATGATGATATATTTAAAGTACTTTTTTTAATTAAAATTTCACTTATATAGTTAAATACTTTTGCGGTCCATGGTTGTCAATAATTTGAGTCTTAAAATATTTTGTTCAATATGTAGATTAACAATATAAGTTTGATTTATAATCCGCGGATGTCCGCCTGTTTTCTAATAATGATTTTTACACGTTTCATGCAGGGGGGGCTCACATTTTAATTTTTTTTTTTTTGTTCCCAGGATCCGATTATCTTGTTTTTTTGCAAAACATCATTTTTTTGACATCAAAATGAATATATAAATACTCGTAGTTTGCTCTATGTCTAGAAGTTGCAAAGAGTTGATTTTTAATGACGTATTATTTCGTCATTTTAGCGACGTATTTTTTCCTTTCGTTTACGTATGTAACTTATTACGTAGCAATGACCAAATTATTACTGAAACAGCGAGAAAATTGCGTGTTTACGCATTTTTTTTACGTTAAAATAACAAACTTTAAAATTTAAAACGAATAAATTAAAAAAACTAAGAAAAAATTTTTTCGACAAATTCGTTGCATTGTTTATAGCATCGGTCCCAGGTTGAATTATCTTTCTAATAGTGAAAGGCTTCTGTAAATCTGACGCACCGCTCATGAGATGTCTTTTTTTACTAAATTTTACTTACTAAAAATTGCTCAACTAAACTCGCCCTATTCTTTTTTGGATATAATATAAAGATACAGTGGCGTAGCGAGGATTTTTGCGCACAGGGTAAAATAAATAAAAATTTTTTTGACAATAAATTTAAAAAAATGTTTTTATGTAAAATAGTTTTTTTTTTTTGCTTTTCTTGTTTCTTTGGCGCCCATTTAAGCCTTCATGCCCTACCCAGTAAGCACAGATCGTTTTTAAACGTTTAAAAAACAGTAATATTCGTTTTAATAAGTTTTTTAAACGTTTTAAAAACGTCCTGTGTTTACTGGGTAGACAATTGCCCCTTTACCACCTCTCTTTTGATTTGATTGTCACCTTTTTAACTGGAATTATTTCACAAACTTTTTTTGTCAGGTAAATATCCGACAAAAATTCCTTCACGCATTTAAAAATTTTTTTTTTCTCATACTTTTCAAAGAATTGAAAAATTTTATAGTTTGGATCCAAAAAAGTGGCACATAATAAAAACGAATTGTTCTCTAAATCATATGAGTCTTTGTAAGTTTTTAAAGATTCTAATAAATGCAATTTTAATATCATAATTAAAGGAGGGGTTTCACTTTCTTCTTTATTTAGTTGCTTCTCAAGGTACTTCATACTTGGAATAATTAAAGAACATGTTGCATAAGTATCACCTGAAAGTAAAACACTTACTTGATTAAAGCTTGCTAATGCTTTTACCGTTTCTTTTAAGCTAACTATTTCATCTTCATCAAGCAAATTTTTTCTCATTTCTTTGTATTGTTGTTTAGAATTAAAGATATCTTTTATGTAGGAGTGAGGTTTAAGCATTCTTTCTGCCATGAGAAACGTGGAGTGCTAACAAGTTTTCATATCTTGAATCAAATGAAGTGCGTGATTTCTTTCAACACCTAGTCGCATTTGACTTTCTTTTAATAAATCATTAAGTTGAGATGAATGATTGAAAGATGTAACAATTTTTCTGTACTTAGTTAATGTTTTTGCAATAAAAAAGAACTTAGATGAACTATCATTTTCACCTTCTTCAACTAAATCTATGACATTTTTTAATACTAGTTGCAAAACATGCCCCATCTTATTGGTTGAATGTTTAAACTAACTTTTAAAGAATTTAAACAGTTGCGTAGGTTACTGGCGTTGTCGGATACTACACTCATTATTTTATCATCTACCTTGAATTTTTCTAAAATTTTCTGTAAAGCATATTATAAATTATCTGTTTCATGTCACCCATTAAGGTATGCAAATCTCAAACAAAAACTGACGAAAGTAGTTTTGTCAGAAATGAAATGTGCAGTTGCAGATATGTAACTGTAGTTTTGACAGGACGCCCTCCCATCAGAAGTAATAGATAAAACTTTAATTGAACATAGTTAAGACTTCAAAAGATCAACTTTTTCTCAATATAAATCTGTTAAAAGAGATCTGAACTTTTTTTGGCACGGTACTTTGTACTTTGGATTTAAGCAAACAACAAATTCTTTAAAGGCATTACTTTCTACCAACATAAATGGAAGACAACAGACAATAATGAATATCAAAAGACTTCTATCAATCTTATCGCTATTTTCTTTTGATAAACCACTCATGTTTCGTTTCTTTTTCGGCGTTATAATTTCGTGATCATGTTCAAGATGGTAATCTAGTATACTTTTTGATGTTTTACTTGTGTACTTTTTAGATCTGTTATTACTACATTCATTGCATACCCATTTTGAAGTTTCCTCCTCAATTGAGTAATATTCGTATGTCGTTTTAGTAGTTTCCTCAATGGACTGTGTATCAATTTCAATTTCTTTTTGACTGGATGAAAAACTTAAACTGGTTTCACCACCGTTTTGATTTGGAGAAAACGTATTATTGCTTGACATAGTTTAATAATTTAATTTCTTAAAATAAACTTTTTCTCAATATAAATCTGTTATAGATATTGTTTAGAAGAACTATTTATCTAGTATAAAGCAGGAAACCATTACTTTGAGAACATTCCATAAAATTTGCTGCGGTGAGAAATTTAATGAAGTTATCACAATCAAATCAATTTAAAGACATTCATTAAATTTTCTTTAAATTTCAGAAATACCAAAAACCATATATAATTTGTGAAAAATAGGTAAATAAAATGTTTTGTCTGTACATGTATTGCCCCAAATTTTGTTTTACTGAATTAAATAGCAATCGGTTTTTTAGCAGAATAACTTGGTTAAAAAAGTTAAGACTTGGTTAAAACAGCTGATATTTTAATAAAAATAATTTCATACAGAATCAATGACGGATTAAAACATTTCAGGCCTTAGGCAGAGACACTTCGAGGGCCTCATTTGATGACAACTGAGGGTCTTTTCAAAAGGACTTAATTTATTATTTTTTTATTAAAATGTCATGTCATGGCCCATAAATTTAGGCATATCACTACCAATTTTTTTTTGTAATTTTGGTATTAATAAATCATTTTTTCTGTTTAAATCAAATCATAAAGTTACTTATATTAAACAATATTAGTAACAAAAATATTTAACTAATATATGCTATTTAATTTATTATTTTTCTTTTTAATTTAATACAGTATATATTTGTATCTTTTATATATTTGTTTCAGATTAAGATTACGAGCCTTTTTTTAAGCAGGCCTAAGGCAACTGCTTTGTTTACCTTATAAAAAATCCGCCATTATACCGGAAACATAATTAGTTAATTTATTTTTTTACAATTTTTAAAATAAAAGTAATAGGAAAAAGTTTAACTGATATTTAATAAAAAAACTTAATTGTCTAAATTTTACAATCTAATTATCGTAAATAAATATATTAGCGCTTTAAGAATGTAGATTATTTACGAGTTTTACTTATTTACGAGTTTTTACATCAAAAAATGATTGGAGGTGTTACATAAAGGAAATCCGAATATAGTTCCAGCACAAAACATAACTTTAAAAAAAATATTGCACCATCTATTTTTTATAAATTTGTTTCACATAATTATTTTTATTATTACATATAGTTTAATTATAAATTGAAAACTATTTCTATTGAAAAATCTAAAAAACTCTGAAAAGCAAATCTTTAAATTCATGCGCTTTAGCAAATTACGACTGTAAATTGTAACTTACAGCAATTCGCAAAGGCAAATGAATAAATTCTTGGAGATCTAACCTCTTCACAACTAATGCATAACAAGATTTATAAAAATTATTTTTGAGTAACAGTCAAAATTAGGGAGTTTATATAATTTTTAGGCCAACTTAAATAATTTATTTTTAAATAAATTGCATTTTTTAAGATATTTCATTTTTTAAATGGTTGTAACCACCTCTGTAGCTTACACGGCCGGCGCAAGTTGGTATTACGTCAAGAGCGCCATTAAAGTTGTTGCTGACTGGAAAAGAAAATGAAAGTCCTCACTTTTTAAAATTTGCTGACCGGCTGGTCTGAAAGGTCTACATTTCCTGACAGACTTATCTAAAATAATTAAATTTGCCAACTAAATGAACTAAAAGTTAATTGATGGGGTGTCACACACCTTCACAACCAACCACCCCACTTCTTCACGCCGGCGTCTCGTTAAATTTCTGGAATTTTTTATTTTTTTCATTTTTGCAGTATTTTGCGGTACAATGATCATGTATTAACAAACTTTTTTTTGAAAATTCTGATAGAATTCTAATTAAAGTTCGTGGAGTTTTTTGGCGCCTCTTGGACATCTGCCGCCAGCGACAAACTGTCCTTTTCTCTCCCCCTCCCCTTCTCTTCTCGGCGGCCCTGAACACTAGTCGACTTTTTATTTAGCTAAAAATATATTATTAATATATTAATTAAATATATATAATTAATTTATATAATATAGTTATAAATAACTATATTATATAAATTACTTATATTATATATAATATAATTAATTTATATAATATAGTTATTAATAAATATATTATATAAATTAATTAGATTGTATATTTATTAATATATTATTAATATATTTTATATATTATTAATATATAAAATAAATTATAAAGGGACAAGTTTGGCGAAAGGGACAGTTTGTCCAAGGTGACAGATGTCCAAGGGGAGCCAAAGATTTTCAGAGAAAGGGCCTATTTTTTTTATATAATAGGCCCTTTCTCCCTTTCTAAATATAGGAAAATTTTGAGAAATAGAGGCGCCGACCTGGTTTTTCTGTCCCAGGCGGCGTAAAAGCTATCTACACCCATGCTAGTATTATTAGACTTTTTTAGTCTAAATTTAGTCGACTAATTTAAATTAGCTAAAAAGTTAGTCGACTATTTTTAGTTAGACTAAAAAGTTAGTCGACTAATTTTAGTTAACTAAAACATTAGTCGACTAATTTTGGTAAGACTAAAATGTTATTCGGGTAATTTTAGTTAAGTAAAATGTTATGGAGAAGACAAGCATTCCAAAATTCATCTGCTATGAGCATAAGCCCCCTATCTCAAGTGCAAAATATATTACTGCTTGTATATAGGTTGCGTCCACGGTGGGCGAAGGCTAAAGAGCTGTACATATTTTAGGGCAGTAAATATTTGATAAAAATAGATAAACAATTTTTCTTAATGTGTTAAGCCAAGTTAGTAATAATTTTAAAGTAAATTAAAATTTTTTTTTCATGTGTATTGTCGTCAAAATTTTCTTTCAAATCTATTTTTAAACGAATAATTCCTTGGATAACCAATAGCAACATGACATTAATTGTAAATAACCAATAGCGACACGACATTTCGGCGAATTACCGCGGAACGAGTTACAACTTTTTATGACTCAAAATATAATTTGCGCCTTTTTTAGAAAAACATGTTGGATAGAAATTGCTAATCCACTTTGAAAAGTCGAAGTGATTTCTAGTTGATTAGAAATATATAATCAACTAGAGAATATTTCGAAGTTAACATCAAAATGTTTTCTAAAAAAGTTGTTACCGATTAGAAAAAATTTTTGCTTTAAAGGTTTTGCATAAATATTGATAATAAAGCAAATTGATAAAAAGCCCATTAAAAATATATATATAAAAATGAGAATTAAAAATACTTTATAACACTTACTTTTTAACAGTGAATATTAAAGAAACCTGTTTCAAATTGAAACTATGGGGAGAAAACTCAGCAATTGTCTTTTAAAGAACGTTTTAAGATATTCCATTGAACAAACGCATTATATTTTATACTAATTTATTATTTTTTTATTTTTATTATGCTCTTGTCCTTCTATAGTTATATTTTACAGAAAAAATTAAAAGGCTAGTTCTTTTGTATGGTGTTTTTCAAAAAGCAGCTAAGGATGTTAAAGAAAATGTTTAATAAATGTTGCATTTGTGTTTTGCCGTTCATATTATATTAAGTAATTTCATTAGTGTTTTCGTTTCCGAGAAATGAAGAGTTAATAAAAAATTGGATTAAATTTGTAAATAGAAAAGATAGAGCACCCGCTAGCTCTTCTGTTATATGCATCAAACATTTTGAAATCAAAAAATAAAAGGTAACAGTAATCAACGTTTTCGATTAATGAAAAAAATAAATAATAATAAATATATATTAATAAATAGGTAATAAAAAATAAAAAAAATAAAACCTATTTTAACTAATTTTGATCGCATAAATTTAACTGAAGAAGGTTTATCACAACTTGCACAATTTCCAAGCTTGTCTTTAAGAAGACTTTCAAAAAGAGCATTTCAGCGAGTTCAAACTTTTAGGATATAATTAATAATTCAATAATTTTTAATAATTGTTTCATAGTTTCCTTTTTTTTTTTTTTAATCTTTTCCAGAAGTTACAGAGAATATTTGCTTAAAAAAAAAGTGAATGTTTGATGATGTTGAACTGTTTTACTAAAGTTCACCCTTAACATTGTGGTGGTGATGGTGATGTTTTACTCACCCTTAACATTGCCTTAATGGTTTCGTCATGGAGGAGATTGTTGTTTACCTTGTAAAAGCATCCTTTATAATTTTTCTACCTACATTAAATCAAAAACAGAACAATTTTCATCAGTATTGGATGAACTACAACAAAGTAGATTTATAAGAAACCTCTTTTTTCAATCAATAATATTTCATTGATGTTTTGCTATACATCTACTCAACTTTTACAAGAAAAATTGTCTTTACTATTAACATTATTTTGGTAAAAAAAGTAATTAGTGGATTGATGCTCTAAGTTGTGAAAAACGTTTAAAATTAAAGAGGAAGATATCATATAACTTTTGTTTTTTATTTTAAATGAAGTGTATTTTCAAAAAGGTGTAGAACATTTTTGTAGAGAGATGATTGGTAGTAATGAGGCTGAAGAATTGTATAAGGTAATATTTTGTTTCATGATAGCTGGTCAGAAACAAAATGGCCAATACATGATTAAACCATTAACTGAAAAAAACAGTCAATGCTAAATGTTTAAAAGAAAAAAAATTCAAACTGTCTTTGTATTTTAACTAAAGATACATCTTTAATTTTTCTAATATTAAATTTATGAATTTAATATTGGAGTCATAATTGATTTACTTAATGATAGATGAAACTTTGTTTAAATTGGAAGGTTTCAAGTGAAAGAAGTTCCAGTAAAGTGACCCATTTGAAAGAAGATTTAGACAGTATAGAGTGAACCCAGTGAAAGAAGATTTAGACAAAGTGACCCATTTGAAAGAAGATTTAGATAGTATAAGAGTGGTAAATGGTTTTTGATTGGTTTAATAGTTATCACTAATTCTGAAAAAATATTTAAATCCAAAAGTATAGTTAAGGAAAGTTTTAAAAGTAAAATATTATCTCAAGTTAGAAAACATTTTAACAGATTTTAAAAACTTTTTTATTGGTATGGATACAGCTCAGTGCACTCCTAAAAGTATGATACTCAAACCAAAAAGTAGATAAGTAAGTGTTCATTTTGCTGGATATATTGCTAAGAAACTGAACTTAGACTTTGATCAAATCAAATCCACCACGTAAAAGATTGACCATGTACCAAAATTTCAAAGACAACTCAAAAATGGTATTGAAAAATAATATGGTATTGAAAACCACAAAAAAATTTTTTGTGGTTTTCAATACCATATTATTTTTTAATTTTGCTGCTTTTATTTATCTATTAATACATTTTAGTAACCGCATATGGAAGCACAACCGTTTTTTAACATTTTCCTTTGAAAAATGTTATCTAATATGGCAAAAATAATACCGTAGTAAGGTAAAACAGTTTCTTTAGTTTTGCATGTGTCAAAAAGAGTGCCCGTTCCGTTTCTGAGAATTTGTACACAATAATGTTTATTTTGATAAAAATGTTATATTTACATCATATTTTTTCAGACCCTCCTTTTGAGTAATAAACAATGTTTGATTTTTAGTGTTAAAGATATGTGTTATCAGCGTTATTTTATCAAGTGAAAACCATTTTTGATATCAACATAATGTAATAAGCAAGCAATGAAACTGTATTTTTTCTAAAAACTGTCCTCTGGGAACCGCATAGATGCACAGGAAGCACAACCGCATACTTTTAATATTTATCAAGGTTACGTAATTACAAATAACAATAATTACAATCATCACACTTGAATACGTTCATACAAAAACTTGAAATAATTTTGTTTTGAGATGATGGAAATTAGATTTCGTGTTTTTTTATTTAATTTTTATAAATGAGTTTTTGATTAAAATAGAAAGCTAAGAGCATAAATCGATATCTCGTTTTATTTATGTATATCTGGTGATTATTATATTATTATATATTGTAGGTATACAATTGTGTATTTCTTAGTTTTGAAATGTATATATCTATATATATATATATATATTATATATCTCATTCGATATATATATATATATATATATATATATATATATATATATATATATATATATAAATATATATATATATATATATATATATATATATATATATATATATATATATATATATATATATATATATATATATATCGAATGAGAAAACTCAGACTGTAAATACAGAAAATGCCTTTGCAGTATGCAAAAGTGGAACAAAATCAGCAAATAATCTGGTCTGTGTCAATTGTAAAGAAAGAGTACCACGAAAAGTGCACGAGAGTGTGGTTATGCCTCACAATGGGGCAAAACCATTTTTTTCACTAAGTGTAATTTTTGTGTAATAACATTTACAAAAATCGTTTAATTTTTTTCTTAATTGCATCAATTTAAAGGTTAATAATGTGGTTACTGAAATAAACTGTTAAAAAAACACATTTTGTTTTTATTTTCATATAACCAGTGTTGATAAACAAAAGCAACTCTTTGGAAAAGCATAATCCTTTACCTGTATTGGCCCTAATAGAACTAATTGTTTTAAGAGATGAGACAAATCATCAGGCCAGTCTGCAGGATCCGAAAAAATTTCGTGAAGCTCAACCTCAGGAATTTTTGATGTTATCAGTTCCCTTGATGTTTTGTGTGTGTGTGTGTGTGTGTGTGTGTGTGTGTGTGTGTGTGTGTGTGTGTGTGTGTGTGCGTATGAGATAAATTTACCTTACTTCAAGTATAACTAAACTATAAGTAAAACTAGCCGTCCGGACTCGTAAACTACGGGTAAGTTTATTCTACACCATTCATTACAATACTTATTCTTTACTACAATAATTTTAGTAAGCGGCCAAATAACTATATATATAGTCAACCTTTTTAATTTATGCATAAAAAAATAATTTATAACATAATTAACTTTAAAAATTTTTAAACGCTTTGGTAGTCGTTGCGCGAAAAGCAATCTATCAGTGGTTCGGTTATTAGTACCCGAAACGGGTATTCTAAGTAATATTTAGAATACTAGCTTGAAATGTGTAGATTAATTACAATCGGTTTAAAAAGTTTAAAAAACATATGGAATGAGACTAAAAATATCTAGAATAATTAGTTTTTATTTTTTTATTCATAATTTTTACTTTTGGTGCCACAAGAAGTTCTTACGGTCTTATCACAGAGCACCGTGGAAAAGCATTTGAAAGGAAAGCCACGCCTCCTTCTATACCAATATTACAAAGTTTTCCCAGAGGAGGCATTGTACCATAGATCTCTAGCTTCTGAGGCAAGCGCGCTAACCAATTTGCTACGGCTGCTACCAACTTACCATGACCCATATAATACGAGTCATGGTGAGACTGTTCCACACAGACCATTTCTATGCTTATTTTTTATATAGTCGCTTTGTTTTATTTTTGTTTCCATACCATTCAGAGTATATTAGGAACCTCACCCAGTAAATTGATATTAAAGAGAATAACAGTTTGAATGTGAAATCTCTTTTCCTATAAGAAAAAAAGCTGTCTCTTTATTGTGTGTTAAACCCGTAGACTTATCTAATTACCTGAGCACATAATTGGTACCAATGGTGGATTCGGAGACGAATGTAAACGGTTCACGGCTCTATTTGGGAATAAACTGTCTATTACAAATGGTGAGAAGTACGGAACAAATATAAATTGGTTAAGGACACGTCTTTTGATGGTGATTACGCGAGCATCCCTCCTCTGCTGAAGAGGCTCACGAACCCTATTTAGGCGCTACCACATTGATGACGTTGGTTTAGAGAATGTACAAAGTGGACTTTGTATCTTTAAAATGTTATTGCTTTGATTTACTTGTTTAAAAATTACCTGAGCACATTAATAACTTAAGTATCTCGAGTCACATGCGCAAAAAAATTTTCACGGTCTTTTGATATTTATTGAAATTTAAGCTTTTTTACAAGCTCTCTCCTTTTTATTTCTTATGGTATATAATATCTTTATATATGTTATGTATATAAGAGTGGCCGGTATACAAGTTGGGTATAGACGCGTATAGTCAATAATGATGAGTTTTAACAATGTTGTTTAACAAGGATCATGTTTAACAAGGCTGTGGCTTTGTGTAACATAATTAACTAACTAAATATAACATCGATAGAACTAATAGAGTGTTTTGTTTTGCATTTTAGAAAATTGGAAAAGATTGAAAAAAAAGTTATGATAATGTGCAAGCAACAGGATTTGAACCCTCGTATTGATCAATCAATGTTTTAACACTATTTAATAAACAAACAACTTTATAAAACTGCAAATAAATGGTATAAATCAAAATTAAGGAAATGTTGCCGCAATGTATAAGTAAAACTGTAAAATTTGATATATGTTTTAACATTACATAATTTTAAGTTTACATAGGTTAGAAACTAGCTTTCATTTTCATTTAAATTTTCTTATATAAAAAGTGCAGTGACTCTTTCTTACCATTAACTCGGGTGTAATGGCTACCGTGAGTTCTGTGCAAACACGCACGAATAAGTAAGGGCAGTAGCATTAAATTCGGTATTAAAATATAATAGGATTAATAGATTGTAATTACAGCTGAAGATTCTAGTATAAAAAGCTAGCAAAAATTTCTTAAAGTGTTAGAAAATTAGTATTCAGAGAACTCGTATTCATTGATTTGTAAGTTTAAAAAAAATATAAATAAAAAGTATTTCCTTAGAACAAACCAATCAAATTTCTTTAAATTGCCTAAGAAACTAAACAAGTTTACAGAGTGTTCAATAGCATTTCGCGGACCAAAAATATGGAACTATTTTAAAAAAAAAGAAGCTAAAAAAGATAATATGGTAAAATCATTAAACTCATTTAAGTTGCTAGCAAAAAAACACATTTTTAATTCGGAGGAATTACAAGAACTCCGTTAAGTTTTATCAAAATAGTTTTACTTTTTATTCTTTGAAAAATTAATTGTACATATCTTTTGTAGTTATTTATGCAATGGTGTATATAATTTAAATCCTTGAGTATTTAAATTTGAAGTTTTTACATCTTACTTTTCTCTGCAGTTTATTTGAACATTTTGACGACATTTTATTTTTTCAAGGGGCTCTATGAAAAGATTGTGGTGGTATTGTATCACCCATATCTTCTTTGAGTCCCGGTCTGTTTTTTAAATTATCTTATTTGTTTATATATTTTATTACGTGATAATCTTATGTAACTTATTTTATTAAACAGCAAAATATATTCTAAACTAAAAAAAAAATTGATGCTCATATATTAACAGAGGCGATTCTACGAATAAAATGAGGGGGGGGGGGGTGAATTATTGAAAAGTACCGACTGGTTCTTAAAAACGAAAAAAATGGTATTCAAAACTAAAATTTAACCGAACAATGACTTGAAAATCACTTTATTAAAGCATTTGCCACGGATTGGTCACAATTTAATACCGCACTTTGAAAATAAATAAAAAATTCCATACCGTGTTTTAAAAATGAATGTTTTTTAGAAGTAGAAAAATATAGGGTTATACTTTGCTTATAATATATTTGGACACAATGTCTGTTATTATAATTTCTACATTTTTTTTTAAATTGGGCTTACCGCGTTTTGAAAATAAACTCTTTATGTGATAACTACATTGATGATATAAATGTTGATGAAAATGTGGAAACTGCAGAAAATGTAGAAAAGCATCTGCATAAATTCCGATTACAATGAATACCTCCGCAAGATTTTGAACAAGGACGTGTTCTAGGATTGAGAGTCGAAATAAATAAAAATAGGGAACTGATATGGAAACGGTACGATGTGAACTTTTAAATACAGTCACATGATCACAGTCAGTTAGATAAACTCATCAGACAAGAAGATCCAGTTGGTGATAAATAGCTGGTGAATGGAAAAGCTGAGCTTTTTTTATGATGCATCCTTTATAGAATTTTTTTGTTTTTTTTGTTTTTTTATCTTTACAATGTTGTGATTCTATCTATATAACTGATACAAATTTACAATTTTTATAAAATATATGATGGTAAGAGAAAAAATAAAATCTCACAACTTTATTGAATACAAAAAATATAACTGCAAGGTATCATTATTATTAAAAGAACGCGGGAAACTTGCAGAAGACCAGATGGTCTTGTCATCAAGAAACCGCTTGTACTAGTAATATTTTTTGTATTTTTGTTTTTACATGTTTCTAGTTTCACATAATATAATGATAGTTCATTTTATATTGGATTCACATATAATAAAATGTAAGATAAAAAATAATCGATAAATGCTAGATTTTGCACACATAAATATATGATTAGGCATAAATAAAATTAATTTTGATTTATATATTTTTTCTATTAATATTTGTTATTGAAGTTTTTTGGTATTTTCGTTTCAACGTTAATTTTGGCTCTAGTTTCAGTATTAGTTTAGTGTAAGTTCATATAATTGTTTATATTTAAAACGAATTTTGTTAGTAAGATTTTCAAACAATTTAGGTTATCTAATTTTGTAATTATGGCATTTCTGGATATCAGTTTATTATAGAGATAGGGACCACGATATGAAATTGTGAAACGCGATAGTTTTGTTTTTCTAAACCGTATATTAAAGTTTCCTTTTTCTCGTGTGTCATATCTATTTCTATTGCTTTTAAAGAAATCATTTGAGAAATGTGATGGGACAAGCCCGAGTTTATATTTCAGCATAAACAATAAGTTTTGATAAATGTTTATTCTATAGACGTTTAGTGCATTAAGGAGTTTTAACGTGAGTGAATTTGTCTTTTTTATAGACAATTCTAACGGCATGTTTTTGACGTCGATAAAGTGATTTCAAATTGGATTTATTGGTACTTGCCCATGCTATATTACCATATGTATAATAGGTCTGTATAAATGAGAAATAAAGATGTTTTAGATTTTCTTGGGATAACATTGGTCTAGCTTTCTATAGCACGCCAATGTTTTTGGTTATTTTTGTATTTAAATAGCCAATGTGTGCTTTCCATGAAATATTTTCGTCAATTAGTAAACCAAGAAATTTTGTTATTGAGGTTCTTTCAATATTTTTGTTTTCTATTTTTAGCAATGGTAATATATTAGGTATTTTTTTTCTTTTTTGGTTGGGATGGAATAAAATGTAATTGGTTTTTTCTGTGTTTAAAGATAATTTATTAGATTTTAGCCAGATATTAAGTTTTTCAAGTTCGATATTCGTTGTTTCAAAGAGTTCTTCAATAGACTGAGATGAATAAAATAAATTAGTACCATCTGCAAACATTATTACATCAAGTTTGTTTAAGACTTTCGGAAGATCGTTAATGTATATTAAGAACAATAAGGGAGCTAGAATGGAACCTTGGGGAACGCCACATTTAATCTTAAGCAATTTTGAACAGATATTTTCATCAGTATTAACACATTGCTGTCTGTTTAGCAAAAAAATTTTAAACCAGAGTAATGCAACATTTTTTACGCCATATTTTTCCAATTTTTTTAGCAGGATAGCATGATCAACAGTATCGAATGCTTTCGATAAATCTATAAAGATTCCTTAAACAAATTCTTTATTAACAAATGAGTAGTTGATGCTATTTACAAGATCTACGATTGCATGTTCGGTTTGCACGTTGCTTTTGAAAGCCGAATTGTTTTGTATTTAAGATATTGTTGTTTGTTATATATTGGTATAATTTATTATAAATTATTCGTTCGAGGAATTTTGAGAATACAGGAAGAATTGAGATTGGTCTATAATTGTTTAGTAAGTATGGTTCTCCAGTTTTATATATTGGTACAATTTTTGCAATTTTCAATTTCTCTGGAACGGTTCCTGTTGTAATTGAAGATTTAAATATTTCGAAGAGGGCTTTCTTTATTATCGGAAAGATACTCATTACAATATTGCTACAAATTTCATCAATTCCTGGTGCTTTGTTGATTTTTTAGGTGCAATACCAGTTGGAAATATATCAGATAAAATTTCACAAGCACTGGCAAACGGATGTGCTTTTGCATAACGATGAATGCAATTATCTGCCCTTTGAGTAGTCACTTTTGTCGTTCAGTTCTAGCTTCGCTTTTAAAATCACCAACTTCTTTATATCATTTTAATGTTTTTATAATGCAGCTATGAGCTACGTTAAAACGTGCGGGAATAAAAGTCAGGCTCAATCCTTGTTCACGTAGAATAATAATCTGAGCACGTTTTTCTATTGTTAACTCATTAGTTTTTCCCATAATGGTTATTTTATTTTTTGCTAAAATAACAACAAGCTATGACTAAAACAAATTTCTTGGTTTATAATATAACATTTTGCACGTACATAATAATAATACTCAAAATATTTTATGTAAAAAAATATTTTTAAACAAATATTTTAAATTTTCTGCAAATTTTTAAAATGTTCCAAACTTTTGATCGCGACTGTATAAATATATATTTTGCTTCTTTTTTAGAGTAAGTAAAGTTGCTTCTTGTTTAAAACGGTCTTTTAAGTTTAAATAAAAATCTTTTTTAACTGGAGGTTAAAGTAATAATAAATAAATAATATTCAATTAGAAGAGTTAATTAACGTACCCAATATTATTTTATTAAACAATGAAAAATGTTTTTATATATTTTTGTTTATTTTTTAAAAGCAAGAATTAATTTCTTTAACTTATAACAGTTTTTGGACGTACCCGAAGAAGCACACCTTAAGTAAAATCTAAGTCAAAATCCTTTGTTTTGCGATAATCAGTGTTAAAGCTGCTGATAAAAATCCTCAAGATCAACTTAGATATTATCAAAAAAAAATGTTTCTTACATATCTAAGACATCATATCATCAGGTAAAAAAGTGTTTGAAGAAGTTATTAATGACAAAATAATTTTAAAATTTTAAACATTTTTCTATTTTTGCTGATGAAGCTTCTTACAGTTAAAGTAATGAACAACTATTATTAATTATATGGTTTGTTGATTCAAAGTTCAATAAGAGATCAGTTTCTTAGATTGCACAAATGGTGTTACTAGTTAGGATTATTTTATTTTTTGGTAAAAAGTATTTCAGATTCTTATTTATATATCATGAATTACAGAGTTCATTGATATGATAGTGCTTGGGGCAATTGATGGTCACACTAAAGGCTTGTCCTCTTGTACTTTAAATCTGAATGAAAAAGCTGCATATGCTCATTGTAACAGTCATAGACTTGATTTAGCTATTTGTGCCTCATACAAAGTGCAAAAAAGATACTTGACATGTTCCAAAATATGACAAGTATCCTTTTGGCACTATGTCATATTTTGGAATATGTCAAGTATCTTTTTTGTTACACTTTAATAAGGTATCATACTTTTTAAACTTGTAGGTACAAGGCAACAAATGTTAGAAGAGCATATTAAATCACTGTTCCGTTGGCTGTTAAAAAAATAATTAATATGCTTTTGCTTGGATTTTTGTTGGGTGGAAAAACTTTTGTTTTGGATACTTTTCGAGAACTTTGTGCTACCAATTTCGTTCCTACTAATATGATTTCAGAAGTTCAATTTTTACGTGACACTAGAAGGGCTGCATCATATCTTTTAGTGACTATTGTGGAACAGATCTACTAAATTTCTAAGCTTTAACCTTGTGAGCTTCATTTATACGAAGCCTTTGGTTAAATTTAAAAAGGTGATTTCAATTTTAATATTACTGAGTTGTTAAAAGTGATAAATTTTCCTGCTTGTGAAAACATTAAAAATTTTCTTGCTACTTTTCCATTAACTTCATGTGAATGTGAGTGGACATATTATTCATTTTGGTACAGTGCCAACAACACCAAATCGGTGTTGTTGGCACTGTATTTTTTTTTTTTTTTGTTCTTTATTACATGAAAACTTTTATACAAATATATAAAGTTAAAAAGTTTACAATTAAAGATTATATTAAAATAATGATAGAAATTAAATAAAAATAAAGAACGCGGAAACTCAAAGAAGACTTAGAGGTCTTGTCATGAGAACCGCTAAAGTTTAACGCGTCAATAAAAGTTGATGTAAACTCCATACCATGCGACTATCGCATAATCTATTGATAATAAATATAGTATTTGAAGTTTTCCTTAAACTAACTTGAAATATGGTAAGCTTTACTAGGATCATTGTTCTTTGGATTTTTTTAATTTTTTTATTTTATTTTTTTCTGCATCTTCTTTTCAGTATAGTACAATTTTCTTGACGAATTTTCATTTTTCTTCAACCGTTGAAAAACACCTCTGCAAATACATTATTGAATATATTAAGTCTATCTTTTTTTTTTTCTTTCTTTTTATTCTTTTTAAGTATATCATAATTGTCTTTGTCGAATATTGTTTAGTCACGATTATATATCACGATTGTCTTGTTGAATTTTTAATTACAAGATTTTTATTGTCATATGATGAATATTTTCCACTTGGTGATTTGTAAAAGTTCTTCTTTGACCCACGTGCAGCAGCTTTGAACAATTTCAGCCGTTTTTAGGCAAGTAGGTTAGTTTTGAAGGTACATACACGAAAGTGTATGCATGTACATACACTTTCGTGTATGTACATGCATAACATCATATGTGCATATAGAACATTTGTATGAACACAAGTAAACACATAGACATGTGTTGAACATTTGTATGAACACAAGTAAACACATAGACAAGTAAACACATAGACAAGTAAACACATAGACATGTGTTTTTTCTATGAGAGATTTTTATCAATATAAACGCCTAAAAATTTGGTAAAAGTTACTTGTTTTATTAGAGTATTGTCAATAAAAATAAAAGGCATGTCATTTGGCAGTAAGTGTTTTTTAAAATGAGGGTGGAAGAAAATCCATTTGGTTTTATCCATATTGAGAGATAATTTATTTGTCTTGAACCGATCAGAGATTTTAATTAGTTCGTTGTTCAAGTTTTCAAATAGATAATTTATGTTGTTGTGAGATAAAAACAGATTAGTATTATCTGCGAACATAATGGTCATTAAGTTTGAGGTTTATAGAAATCATTGATGTAAATAAGAAATATTAAGGGTCCTAATATTGATCCCTGGGGTACTCCACATGTTATATTAAGCAAATTTCTATGTTAATTTAAATCAATGTAGACATAATGCTCGCGATTACTTAGATAGTTTGTAATCCAATTTAAAACCTTACCAGTTATTCCATAATATTGTAACTTTTTTATAAGAATTTCATGATCTATGGTATCAAATGCCTTTTCTAAATCTATGAAAACTCCCAAAATATATTGGGAATTTTCAAATGATTCAGTTACACTTCTTGAAAACTGGATTACTGCATGTTCCGTAGAATTGTTTTTTTTAATACCACAGCCGGAAGACATGTTGTTTGAAAAATGGATATAGCAAAAGGTGACAATAAAGCACTTCACAATAAAAGTAAAAAAAGAAAAATTGAAGATGAGAACAGATCATTTCATGGTAATTGGACAGAAAAATACGTATTTATTGAAAAAGAAAATAAACCTATGTGTTCAATTTGCAATACTAGCTCATAAGACATGTAATGCTAAACGTCACTATGAAACAAAACATATGTGTTTTTCTGAAGAATATCCAATAAATTCATGTCATAGAAAAAATAAAATCGAGTTGCTTAAAACAATATTTAAAAATCAACAAATCAATATTTCATCTTCCAGCAAAGAATCAAATATTACAACAGAAGCAAGTTTTATTAGAGCTTGGAACGTTGCAAAAAGTAAACGTCCTTACACCGATAAAGAGTTTGTAAAACAAAATCTTTTTGATGTGACCTCAGTTTTAGATCCTAATAATAGCAAAATTCAAAGGTTAATTTCAAATATTTCTGTTTCTTGACATACAACTGAAAGAAGAATATCTGAGATTGGTGTCGAAGTTGAACAGCATTTGTTAAATGATTTAAAAAACTGTGAAGCATTCATTTTAGCATTGGATGAATCAACAGATATTCAAGATAAACCTCAAATGGCAGTATTTGTTAGATATGTAACATCAGATGTACTTGTGAAAGAAGAGTTGCTAGATTTAATAGAGCTATCAGACACAGCTCGAAGAATTGATTTAAAGGAAGCCCTTGACACTGTTCTGGTGAAAGCCAATGCTCCAAAGAACAAGCTTGTTAGTGTTGCTACAGATGGTGCAACACATACGTAGGATTACTAAATAGTAATCCTACGTATCCAGAGTTTATCCCAGTTCATTGTGTGAATCATCAAGAGCATTTAGCAGCAAAATATTTTAATTTTCCAATTGTTTTTAAATCAGTGCTGGAGATTGTAAATTATATTCGATCTAATGCAAAAAATCACAGACAGTTTTAAAATTTCATTAGTGAATTGAATCTTGCTGACAAACCAAGTGACTTGTCATTTTACTCTGCTGTAAGGTGGCTTTCAAGTAGTGACGTTCTTTATAGGTTTGTAGAACTATTAGAACCAATTAAATATTTTTTGCTTGAAAAGCAGAAGACTATTGAAATCTTGACGATGTGAATTTTTTGTGAAAATTTGACGTGATGACATTTGATGTGAAACGATTGATGTGAAAATTTGACGATGTGATTTTTTTACAAGATCTTTTATTTTTAACTGATGCAATGCAACATTTACAAAATCTGAATTTTTGGCTTCAGGGAAAAGAAAAAATATCTGATCTTGCTCAGACTATATTTAGTTTTCAAAAAAAAATTGCTCTTTTTCAGAAAGATCTTACCTTAAAAACTTTTAATCATTTTCCTCAAATGAAGAAGATGATTCATAATCCTGATCCTACAATTCAGTATGATGATCATAAGATTGAATCATACCAGGAAAAACTACAAAATTTATTCGAAGACTTTCAAAACAGGTTTAAAGATTTGTATGCCCTTAAATCATCATTAGCATTTTTAGTAAACCCTTTTTTAATTGATATTATCAGTGAGGGTTGTCCAATACCAGAAAATATACTTGAAGAAACATCTCAATTTGAAATAGAATTACTAGATCTCCAAGAAGATCAAAATCTTCAAATGCCTCATAAAACACTAGCTTTATTAGATTTTTAGAATATGCTTCCTGAAGTCAATATCCTCAACTAAAAAGGACTAGTATAAAACTTATTTCAATTTTTGGTTCAACATATACATGTGAATCTTTATTTTCGACTATGAAGTTTGCTAAATCAAAGTATCGTGTCAATCTAACTAGTGAACATTTGTTACAGTTGCTTAGAATATCAACTACAAGCTTGAAACCAGATTTTAAAAAACTTATCAGTAGTGTTGTCTTAGTGCCTAATAAATTTATAGTAAATTATGCAATTTATTATAGAAGAAGAATTTTCTAATGGTCTTTTACAAAAAATAATCGATGTTATAAAAAGAATTCTCTTTGTTATGTCCATTTTTTGCTGAATGATGAAAAGATATCTTTCAATTGTAAAAATAAAAGTAATTTGAACTTAATTGAAGTTCATTGAAATTTTTTTTAATTGTGTAGTCGTTTATTTATTTGATATTTAGCAGTTTTTAGTAACTTGTGTTATTAAGTGGTTATAAGCAAGTTCAATTCGAATAAAAGCAAGTTTAATTCAAATACATAAAAATAATTTTTTTTCTCAAAGAAACCTTTTTATCTTTAGATTTTTATATCTTGCTTACAATTATTTGTATAAGGAAATTTATGGTTGTTGTAATTGTGTTCAAAAAAAAATTATGATTTAGAGATGCTTTCTCAATTTTTCTACAAATGGTTTTCTAGTGTGAATAAAAAGGAATCAGATTTTATGTAGCCAAGTTTACATTTAAAGAATAGCTTTTACTTTCTTTATTGTAAAAAAAACTAAATACTAATTATAAATTGTGTACATACTAAGTTTATTTATAAAAGTTCAATTTCCATTTAAAAAATCAAAATATTGATGTTTAAAAAAATCTAAATTTACATTCGCTAATTGTTTTTTTTTAAAGATAAGTTGGCATAGCAACATATTTATTGCGGCTCTTCTGCACACGTCATTATTTATATGCGGCTCTCGCGTCTAAAATTCTGGCCAGCGCTGCACAGTGACTCAAAACAACAAAAAATTGGTAATAAACCTCTCACAACTTTTCTATAAATTAAGTGCCCTTTTTTGAATAATATTAAATTGCAATAATTTTTTATTTCAAAAGAATAAATAACTTTTTAATAAAACTTTTATTTTGTATTTTATAGTAAAAAGAAGTGAAAAAATTTGTTATTATTTTCAAAGAAATCTGAAAAGTGTGAGATTTTTATTTAACTAAAATAGAGTACTTTTAATTTATATAAAAGTGTATATTTATTTTAAAGATAATCTTTTGACTCTATATAATTCAAATCTATTAAAAGAAAAAAAAAGTCTGATTTTTTTGTTCAAGCCTAAAGACTTTTTGAAAAAAAAGGCAGCAAGTAATTGTATTTTTTTGGTTTATATATCAGCTAAAAAAATGTTCCACCGAGTTCCAAAAATATATATATATTTTTTAGTTAATTAACATTTCTACTTTTAAAATATAAAGGGATTACTGCGGTCTCTTGCGGTATTGGAAGTTATTAAAGAAATACAAATGTTGTCAAACACTTAAAAACCTTGTTTTCCTCCATTTTTGAAAGTATTTTGTTATAATCAAAACATATGAAAATGGCGGAAAACAAGGTAAAAAACAGGTAAACAAGTAAAAAACAAGGTAAACAAGTAAAAAACTTAAGTTTTAATTTTTTACTTGTATTAGTTGCTCTAATATAGTTTTTAAATCATAAATATTTAATATAGTTTTAAAAAGCGTGCTTTTGTCATTATATACTATTTATAAGTTTGTTAAAATATTTATTGACAATTTTAAAGAACGATTTATTATTCGATAAGTACAACATGTTTGAAAAAGCTTAACTGAACAACTTTTTTATTTCCTGTAATATAAAGTAAACTTAGTAATATAGTGTTTTTACAGGATGTAACAATGTGATAATTGTTAAAGCCATAACAAAATAAAATTTTAAACAGTGTAAAGTAAAAAATATATAATGTAATTTAAAATGTTTCTGATATATTAGCTTTATTATATTGATGGTTCTTAAAAACAATAACAATGAAAAGATTAGATCTTATCCCAAATATACGTGAATTAGGAGTGGATAAATTAAGGTTACGGAAGGATTTACTTAACAAAATAAAAAGTATTGAAGAAATTCGCAAAGAAAACTTAAATAAAGTAAAGATTGCTTTAGTTATATTTATTTCAAAGGTGAAGAAAAAACTAAAACAATATGGACAAAATTATGATACATTTATACAAAAAGAAAATCGTTGGCTTCAAAAAAATCTTATGAACAATAAAAATAGCCATTTTGGTTCTGGAAGGCCTCATAAACAATGGAGTGTCCTTGGAGAGCAAAGCAAAAGAAAAAAAAGTAAAAGAACTAACCACTGAACATCATGAAGCTCTATTTTTAGCTTCTGCAAAAAGTGCAAATGCTGCTCTAGAAAAAAAAAGCCTCTACTTTAAAAAACAATATTTCTAATGTTTTAGAGACAGAAAAAGTTGATGAAACCTTGGATAAAACCTTTCCCATTAATATGAGTGTAGAGGAAGCTCTTGCGTTAAAAATGAACGTTGATTTCAGCGATAAGCAATATCAAATGATCAAAAACTCAGCTCTTGTACACAATGTGCATATTTATCCTACCTTGCATGATATTTTCGAGGAAAAATTGAAATGCTATCCTGAGAATATACACTTTTCTGAAATTTCTGCAAAGTGTACTCTTTAAAGCATGTTAGATCAAACTGTGAGTAGAATAACTGAAATGGTTGATATGCCTAGTTGTGGTCAAGGTAACGAAATATTTGGAGTTTTATATGGAAAGATTGGTTTTGATGGAGCATTTAGCCTAAGTATTTATAAACAGAAATACGAGACAAGCAACACAAGTATAGAACTTAAAAGTGAAGAAAATCTTTTTAGTACAGCTTTTGTGCCTCTATTGCTCAAAGTAGAAGATGGCGAAATTTGGAAAAATGGAAATCCTTCAAGTAGTCACTTTTGTAGACCTCTTCATCTACAATATAAAAAAAGAAAGTCCAAATTTATCCAGAGAAGAAGAATCAGATCTAAAAAGTCCAATAAATACCTTCAAGGTGTTTTGAAAAGTTTTTGATATTGCAGGAAGAAAGGTGACCTTTAATATTAGCTATAGAGTCGATCTTACAACGTTTGATAATAAAGCAGTTAACGCATTTACAGAGACAAAATCCACTTAATCCTGCAATGTGTGCAATGCTAAACCTAACGAAATGAACAATATTGATTTATTAAAAGCAAAAACTGAAAATTAGTCAGCCTTGGGGTTCGGAATTTTAGCTTTGCATTGCTGGAAAAGATGCTTGGAATTTATTCTTCATTTGAGTTATAAAATTGAAATTAAAAAGTATAAGCCAAAAACAATTGAGGAAAAATTATCTGTAGACTTAAAAAAAAAGAGATTTAGGTACTCTTCAAAGAACGGTTAAGCCTATATTTTGACATGCCTAAAACTGGGTCTGGAAATACCAATGACGGCAATACTGAGAGAAGAGCATTTAAAAATAGTGAAGTTTTTTCTGAAATTACTAAAGTTGATTGTGATATAATTGAAAGATTGCATAATATTTTCATAACCATATCTTGTGGATATTATATTAATATCAATAAATTAGATTTATACTGCACTAAAACAGCTTAACGTATAGTGAGTTTATACGACTAGTTATGCCTCCTACTGTACATAAACTGCTACTGCATAGTTCTTCTATATTACATAAACTACCTTTGCCAATCGGGGTATATTCGGAAGATGCATTGGAGAGTTTAAATAAATAGATAAGAAATTCTAGACTTTAGCACACGGCAAAAATATCAAGGTTAAACACAATGATGAATCAGATGCACTACCTTCTAGTAAGATCAGATCCAAAAGTATCAAGCATATCTTTTAGAAAACATAAGAGCTATCGAGGAAAACCGTTACCAGACGAAGTTATTAAATTAATTGTAATGTAAATAATAAAATAAATGTAACAAAATATAGTTTTTTTTCACTATGTATCAACATCCTTTAAAACCATTTTTTTTTTAAATATCAAGTAGAGTAATATATCAAGATAATGTGTTTGTCTTGAAGAATCTAAAACTTGAATAAAAAATTTGTTGTACGCGTATAATCAACTTTAACGCGTGCATATGCGCATTATACACGTTGAAGTTGCGCGTAAAAAAAAAAAAAATCAACAAATTTGAAATCTTTGACCCAAAAAATATTAGTTTGATCATAACATTATTTATTTACAATTTGTGTCAAATTTTATTTAATTTTTGCCGTTTTTTGATCGTCCTGAGTCACTATGCGCTGTTGGATCAATGGTACATTGCTAAGGTTAACCTTTTGTGGTTTCTGCTGTGTTATAAGTTCCGTTTGGGTTTTACGTAAGTCTAGTTTGTTAAAAGTTACTGAAGTTACATGATCTGAAGAATAAAGAGAATGTCCTTCTTTTAAGGCTTTAGAGCAGTGAGTGAGAAAAGCATAAGTTTCAATGTCCGAATAGTTAGTGTTTGGTAATATTTTTGTTACTACTTTTTACCACGTAATATTTACCACGTTACCACGTAATATTTTTGTTACCACTTCTTTTTCTAACACCCAATTTCCGATTTCAAAAGGATGGGGAAGATGGACACCTAATTTTAACTGCAATTTTTGAAAAGATTTGGATTTGATTTCTTCAGTTTCTTCTTGTACAGTTTTTTTTTAGTGGTAATTAAAGTTTATTGGCATAATAAACGTTTTTTAACAATTTTTTTTTAAGGATTTTAAGCAAGAGGAATACTTCTTGCTTGCAGGAGTTCTTTCAGTTTAAGAACATTCCAACTTTTAATTTTATCCATAAATGGTTTATTTTTTTCGTTATCAGAAATAGAATCAGTCATAATTAACAGTATTGTTTAGAACTGTTTTGACAATGTTTGTTGTCGATTTTATTGTTTGCGTCTCAGTTATTCCATATTGCTTTACGAGTGATATTAATAGCGAAAAGGCGAGTTATACTTGTTAGAAATCACGTAGATGGGTGTTAATAGTCACGCGTCATTTTACTGTTTAAAGAGAATTGCAATTAAAAGTATTGTCATGGGACTTTTTTTAACTTTGTATGTATAGAGAGAATATTTTTGTGTAGGGTTTGTGAGGTAAAAAGAAAACTATAAAAATTTTTTGTTTTTCTATTAAATTTATGGAAGCGACGATCCAACAATGATTCCCGTTAATTATTTTTTTGGGTTTTTTGCGAACTTATTCAGTTCTATAGATTGGAGCTCCAGATCTTTAAATTAGTAAATCCCGCAATCTTTTTATTTTTTTTTTTTTTTTTTTTTTTTTTTCGCTGTTTATATAAAAAATAAAATAATAAAATTACAATGAAACTTTTACGTTACACAAAGAATATATATAAAACAGACAGGGGCTCAAAGAAGATACGGATGACTGGTGTCACCACAATCTTTTCATAGAGCCCCTTTACAATAACATTTAAAGCCCACATGGCTTTAGTAAATTTACAATAAAATAACTTTTCTGAAAAATACTAGGTGAAGAATAAAAACTCATATATACATCCTCATATGTACACGTACACATACACAAACACATATACAAACATACTTGCACACACATATATAAACATACTCGCATATATATCAGAAGTTTAGGAGATGCAATTTCATTTGTCGTTTAAAAGAGGAAGTGCTTTTCAAATCTTTTATATTGTTATTTTTTAATTGATTCCATAATAACGGACATTGGGTAATAATTGAGAATTTTGACACTTGTGATTTTACTCTGCTCAATTGATAGTTATGGTTGCTATTTGACCGAAGATTATATTTTTGTGAAAACGCCAATTTAAAAATATCAGAAAATACTTTTGGCAGCAAGTTATTTTTTCTAAAATACGGAAGATGTTGTGATATTTTGGTTTTTTCTGGTATTGAAGAAAAGTTAAAAAATGTGAATTCTTATTGCTTTATTAGAATACTCTTCTCCCAAGCATAATTGTTCGGTATAAAACAAGAATAAAGAGCACGCTTATCGTAATCACCCTCATCAGCAATTTGTATTTCTAGATTATATCTTACACCTGTCTCTGATGCCGTTTTAATATCTAATATTGAAAGTTTGTCGTTTTGAAAATTTTTCGGACTGTAAGAGCTAAAGAGCAATACATCCACAGTTTGATCTTCTTCAGAAACGATTGAATTAATAAAAGAAATTAGGAGATCTTTATTTTCCTCGACACCAAATAGTTTCTTAAATGCGATAACAACTCTTGATATCTTAGTGTAATTTTATTCATTATTATTGGGTATCGTGGTTTATCTTCCTCCGCCTAATTGCATATAGAGGCCACATATCCGGGAAGCGAAGACAACTTCAGCTCACTAAAGAGCATCATCACCCGCTTCACTGACCAAGAGTAAGTAAGTTTAGGAAGAACGAAAAGTTAGAGTGAAAGTCAGAAGAAGTCGAGTTAGAAAGATAGCATAGAGAAAGCGGAAAGATATTGCACTATAGGTTGGAATGTGCAATTTTATTCATTATTATTGGACTTAGAGTAATTTTGTGACAATTAAATTTTGAAAATCGCGAGTTTTCCAGAAAACTCTCGATTTGCTTTCAATGCCGAGCTTCCTCCTATAATATTCCTGAACTGCTAGAGTTGTCCAAATGTTTCTATAAGTCTTCTAAACACTCCAGAACATTCAAGAAACTTTTAGAATTTTCAAGAAACTCTCAGAACTTTCTAGAACGTTCTTGAACGTTCCAAAAGTAGCTGTACAAGTTTGAAACACAGGAGTCTTGAACCAAGATTCCGTTTTTTGTCTCAATTTGAAATAGAATTACTAGATCTCCAAGAAGATCAAAATCTTCAAATGCCTCATAAAACACTAGCTTTATTAGATTTTTAGAATATGCTTCCTGAAGTCAATATCCTCAACTAAAAAGGACTAGTATAAAACTTATTTCAATTTTTGGTTCAACATATACATGTGAATCTTTATTTTCGACTATGAAGTTTGCTAAATCAAAGTATCGTGTCAATCTAACTAGTGAACATTTGTTACAGTTGCTTAGAATATCAACTACAAGCTTGAAACCAGATTTTAAAAAACTTATCAGTAGTGTTGTCTTAGTGCCTAATAAATTTATAGTAAATTATGCAATTTATTATAGAAGAAGAATTTTCTAATGGTCTTTTACAAAAAATAATCGATGTTATAAAAAGAATTCTCTTTGTTATGTCCATTTTTTGCTGAATGATGAAAAGATATCTTTCAATTGTAAAAATAAAAGTAATTTGAACTTAATTGAAGTTCATTGAAATTTTTTTTAATTGTGTAGTCGTTTATTTATTTGATATTTAGCAGTTTTTAGTAACTTGTGTTATTAAGTGGTTATAAGCAAGTTCAATTCGAATAAAAGCAAGTTTAATTCAAATACATAAAAATAATTTTTTTTCTCAAAGAAACCTTTTTATCTTTAGATTTTTATATCTTGCTTACAATTATTTGTATAAGGAAATTTATGGTTGTTGTAATTGTGTTCAAAAAAAAATTATGATTTAGAGATGCTTTCTCAATTTTTCTACAAATGGTTTTCTAGTGTGAATAAAAAGGAATCAGATTTTATGTAGCCAAGTTTACATTTAAAGAATAGCTTTTACTTTCTTTATTGTAAAAAAAACTAAATACTAATTATAAATTGTGTACATACTAAGTTTATTTATAAAAGTTCAATTTCCATTTAAAAAATCAAAATATTGATGTTTAAAAAAATCTAAATTTACATTCGCTAATTGTTTTTTTTTAAAGATAAGTTGGCATAGCAACATATTTATTGCGGCTCTTCTGCACACGTCATTATTTATATGCGGCTCTCGCGTCTAAAATTCTGGCCAGCGCTGCACAGTGACTCAAAACAACAAAAAATTGGTAATAAACCTCTCACAACTTTTCTATAAATTAAGTGCCCTTTTTTGAATAATATTAAATTGCAATAATTTTTTATTTCAAAAGAATAAATAACTTTTTAATAAAACTTTTATTTTGTATTTTATAGTAAAAAGAAGTGAAAAAATTTGTTATTATTTTCAAAGAAATCTGAAAAGTGTGAGATTTTTATTTAACTAAAATAGAGTACTTTTAATTTATATAAAAGTGTATATTTATTTTAAAGATAATCTTTTGACTCTATATAATTCAAATCTATTAAAAGAAAAAAAAAGTCTGATTTTTTTGTTCAAGCCTAAAGACTTTTTGAAAAAAAAGGCAGCAAGTAATTGTATTTTTTTGGTTTATATATCAGCTAAAAAAATGTTCCACCGAGTTCCAAAAATATATATATATTTTTTAGTTAATTAACATTTCTACTTTTAAAATATAAAGGGATTACTGCGGTCTCTTGCGGTATTGGAAGTTATTAAAGAAATACAAATGTTGTCAAACACTTAAAAACCTTGTTTTCCTCCATTTTTGAAAGTATTTTGTTATAATCAAAACATATGAAAATGGCGGAAAACAAGGTAAAAAACAGGTAAACAAGTAAAAAACAAGGTAAACAAGTAAAAAACTTAAGTTTTAATTTTTTACTTGTATTAGTTGCTCTAATATAGTTTTTAAATCATAAATATTTAATATAGTTTTAAAAAGCGTGCTTTTGTCATTATATACTATTTATAAGTTTGTTAAAATATTTATTGACAATTTTAAAGAACGATTTATTATTCGATAAGTACAACATGTTTGAAAAAGCTTAACTGAACAACTTTTTTATTTCCTGTAATATAAAGTAAACTTAGTAATATAGTGTTTTTACAGGATGTAACAATGTGATAATTGTTAAAGCCATAACAAAATAAAATTTTAAACAGTGTAAAGTAAAAAATATATAATGTAATTTAAAATGTTTCTGATATATTAGCTTTATTATATTGATGGTTCTTAAAAACAATAACAATGAAAAGATTAGATCTTATCCCAAATATACGTGAATTAGGAGTGGATAAATTAAGGTTACGGAAGGATTTACTTAACAAAATAAAAAGTATTGAAGAAATTCGCAAAGAAAACTTAAATAAAGTAAAGATTGCTTTAGTTATATTTATTTCAAAGGTGAAGAAAAAACTAAAACAATATGGACAAAATTATGATACATTTATACAAAAAGAAAATCGTTGGCTTCAAAAAAATCTTATGAACAATAAAAATAGCCATTTTGGTTCTGGAAGGCCTCATAAACAATGGAGTGTCCTTGGAGAGCAAAGCAAAAGAAAAAAAAGTAAAAGAACTAACCACTGAACATCATGAAGCTCTATTTTTAGCTTCTGCAAAAAGTGCAAATGCTGCTCTAGAAAAAAAAAGCCTCTACTTTAAAAAACAATATTTCTAATGTTTTAGAGACAGAAAAAGTTGATGAAACCTTGGATAAAACCTTTCCCATTAATATGAGTGTAGAGGAAGCTCTTGCGTTAAAAATGAACGTTGATTTCAGCGATAAGCAATATCAAATGATCAAAAACTCAGCTCTTGTACACAATGTGCATATTTATCCTACCTTGCATGATATTTTCGAGGAAAAATTGAAATGCTATCCTGAGAATATACACTTTTCTGAAATTTCTGCAAAGTGTACTCTTTAAAGCATGTTAGATCAAACTGTGAGTAGAATAACTGAAATGGTTGATATGCCTAGTTGTGGTCAAGGTAACGAAATATTTGGAGTTTTATATGGAAAGATTGGTTTTGATGGAGCATTTAGCCTAAGTATTTATAAACAGAAATACGAGACAAGCAACACAAGTATAGAACTTAAAAGTGAAGAAAATCTTTTTAGTACAGCTTTTGTGCCTCTATTGCTCAAAGTAGAAGATGGCGAAATTTGGAAAAATGGAAATCCTTCAAGTAGTCACTTTTGTAGACCTCTTCATCTACAATATAAAAAAAGAAAGTCCAAATTTATCCAGAGAAGAAGAATCAGATCTAAAAAGTCCAATAAATACCTTCAAGGTGTTTTGAAAAGTTTTTGATATTGCAGGAAGAAAGGTGACCTTTAATATTAGCTATAGAGTCGATCTTACAACGTTTGATAATAAAGCAGTTAACGCATTTACAGAGACAAAATCCACTTAATCCTGCAATGTGTGCAATGCTAAACCTAACGAAATGAACAATATTGATTTATTAAAAGCAAAAACTGAAAATTAGTCAGCCTTGGGGTTCGGAATTTTAGCTTTGCATTGCTGGAAAAGATGCTTGGAATTTATTCTTCATTTGAGTTATAAAATTGAAATTAAAAAGTATAAGCCAAAAACAATTGAGGAAAAATTATCTGTAGACTTAAAAAAAAAGAGATTTAGGTACTCTTCAAAGAACGGTTAAGCCTATATTTTGACATGCCTAAAACTGGGTCTGGAAATACCAATGACGGCAATACTGAGAGAAGAGCATTTAAAAATAGTGAAGTTTTTTCTGAAATTACTAAAGTTGATTGTGATATAATTGAAAGATTGCATAATATTTTCATAACCATATCTTGTGGATATTATATTAATATCAATAAATTAGATTTATACTGCACTAAAACAGCTTAACGTATAGTGAGTTTATACGACTAGTTATGCCTCCTACTGTACATAAACTGCTACTGCATAGTTCTTCTATATTACATAAACTACCTTTGCCAATCGGGGTATATTCGGAAGATGCATTGGAGAGTTTAAATAAATAGATAAGAAATTCTAGACTTTAGCACACGGCAAAAATATCAAGGTTAAACACAATGATGAATCAGATGCACTACCTTCTAGTAAGATCAGATCCAAAAGTATCAAGCATATCTTTTAGAAAACATAAGAGCTATCGAGGAAAACCGTTACCAGACGAAGTTATTAAATTAATTGTAATGTAAATAATAAAATAAATGTAACAAAATATAGTTTTTTTTCACTATGTATCAACATCCTTTAAAACCATTTTTTTTTTAAATATCAAGTAGAGTAATATATCAAGATAATGTGTTTGTCTTGAAGAATCTAAAACTTGAATAAAAAATTTGTTGTACGCGTATAATCAACTTTAACGCGTGCATATGCGCATTATACACGTTGAAGTTGCGCGTAAAAAAAAAAAAAATCAACAAATTTGAAATCTTTGACCCAAAAAATATTAGTTTGATCATAACATTATTTATTTACAATTTGTGTCAAATTTTATTTAATTTTTGCCGTTTTTTGATCGTCCTGAGTCACTATGCGCTGTTGGATCAATGGTACATTGCTAAGGTTAACCTTTTGTGGTTTCTGCTGTGTTATAAGTTCCGTTTGGGTTTTACGTAAGTCTAGTTTGTTAAAAGTTACTGAAGTTACATGATCTGAAGAATAAAGAGAATGTCCTTCTTTTAAGGCTTTAGAGCAGTGAGTGAGAAAAGCATAAGTTTCAATGTCCGAATAGTTAGTGTTTGGTAATATTTTTGTTACTACTTTTTACCACGTAATATTTACCACGTTACCACGTAATATTTTTGTTACCACTTCTTTTTCTAACACCCAATTTCCGATTTCAAAAGGATGGGGAAGATGGACACCTAATTTTAACTGCAATTTTTGAAAAGATTTGGATTTGATTTCTTCAGTTTCTTCTTGTACAGTTTTTTTTTAGTGGTAATTAAAGTTTATTGGCATAATAAACGTTTTTTAACAATTTTTTTTTAAGGATTTTAAGCAAGAGGAATACTTCTTGCTTGCAGGAGTTCTTTCAGTTTAAGAACATTCCAACTTTTAATTTTATCCATAAATGGTTTATTTTTTTCGTTATCAGAAATAGAATCAGTCATAATTAACAGTATTGTTTAGAACTGTTTTGACAATGTTTGTTGTCGATTTTATTGTTTGCGTCTCAGTTATTCCATATTGCTTTACGAGTGATATTAATAGCGAAAAGGCGAGTTATACTTGTTAGAAATCACGTAGATGGGTGTTAATAGTCACGCGTCATTTTACTGTTTAAAGAGAATTGCAATTAAAAGTATTGTCATGGGACTTTTTTTAACTTTGTATGTATAGAGAGAATATTTTTGTGTAGGGTTTGTGAGGTAAAAAGAAAACTATAAAAATTTTTTGTTTTTCTATTAAATTTATGGAAGCGACGATCCAACAATGATTCCCGTTAATTATTTTTTTGGGTTTTTTGCGAACTTATTCAGTTCTATAGATTGGAGCTCCAGATCTTTAAATTAGTAAATCCCGCAATCTTTTTCTTTTTTTTTTTTTTTTTTTTTTTTTTTCGCTGTTTATATAAAAAATAAAATAATAAAATTACAATGAAACTTTTACGTTACACAAAGAATATATATAAAACAGACAGGGGCTCAAAGAAGATACGGATGACTGGTGTCACCACAATCTTTTCATAGAGCCCCTTTACAATAACATTTAAAGCCCACATGGCTTTAGTAAATTTACAATAAAATAACTTTTCTGAAAAATACTAGGTGAAGAATAAAAACTCATATATACATCCTCATATGTACACGTACACATACACAAACACATATACAAACATACTTGCACACACATATATAAACATACTCGCATATATATCAGAAGTTTAGGAGATGCAATTTCATTTGTCGTTTAAAAGAGGAAGTGCTTTTCAAATCTTTTATATTGTTATTTTTTAATTGATTCCATAATAACGGACATTGGGTAATAATTGAGAATTTTGACACTTGTGATTTTACTCTGCTCAATTGATAGTTATGGTTGCTATTTGACCGAAGATTATATTTTTGTGAAAACGCCAATTTAAAAATATCAGAAAATACTTTTGGCAGCAAGTTATTTTTTCTAAAATACGGAAGATGTTGTGATATTTTGGTTTTTTCTGGTATTGAAGAAAAGTTAAAAAATGTGAATTCTTATTGCTTTATTAGAATACTCTTCTCCCAAGCATAATTGTTCGGTATAAAACAAGAATAAAGAGCACGCTTATCGTAATCACCCTCATCAGCAATTTGTATTTCTAGATTATATCTTACACCTGTCTCTGATGCCGTTTTAATATCTAATATTGAAAGTTTGTCGTTTTGAAAATTTTTCGGACTGTAAGAGCTAAAGAGCAATACATCCACAGTTTGATCTTCTTCAGAAACGATTGAATTAATAAAAGAAATTAGGAGATCTTTATTTTCCTCGACACCAAATAGTTTCTTAAATGCGATAACAACTCTTGATATCTTAGTGTAATTTTATTCATTATTATTGGGTATCGTGGTTTATCTTCCTCCGCCTAATTGCATATAGAGGCCACATATCCGGGAAGCGAAGACAACTTCAGCTCACTAAAGAGCATCATCACCCGCTTCACTGACCAAGAGTAAGTAAGTTTAGGAAGAACGAAAAGTTAGAGTGAAAGTCAGAAGAAGTCGAGTTAGAAAGATAGCATAGAGAAAGCGGAAAGATATTGCACTATAGGTTGGAATGTGCAATTTTATTCATTATTATTGGACTTAGAGTAATTTTGTGACAATTAAATTTTGAAAATCGCGAGTTTTCCAGAAAACTCTCGATTTGCTTTCAATGCCGAGCTTCCTCCTATAATATTCCTGAACTGCTAGAGTTGTCCAAATGTTTCTATAAGTCTTCTAAACACTCCAGAACATTCAAGAAACTTTTAGAATTTTCAAGAAACTCTCAGAACTTTCTAGAACGTTCTTGAACGTTCCAAAAGTAGCTGTACAAGTTTGAAACACAGGAGTCTTGAACCAAGATTCCGTTTTTTGTCTCAATTTGAAATAGAATTACTAGATCTCCAAGAAGATCAAAATCTTCAAATGCCTCATAAAACACTAGCTTTATTAGATTTTTAGAATATGCTTCCTGAAGTCAATATCCTCAACTAAAAAGGACTAGTATAAAACTTATTTCAATTTTTGGTTCAACATATACATGTGAATCTTTATTTTCGACTATGAAGTTTGCTAAATCAAAGTATCGTGTCAATCTAACTAGTGAACATTTGTTACAGTTGCTTAGAATATCAACTACAAGCTTGAAACCAGATTTTAAAAAACTTATCAGTAGTGTTGTCTTAGTGCCTAATAAATTTATAGTAAATTATGCAATTTATTATAGAAGAAGAATTTTCTAATGGTCTTTTACAAAAAATAATCGATGTTATAAAAAGAATTCTCTTTGTTATGTCCATTTTTTGCTGAATGATGAAAAGATATCTTTCAATTGTAAAAATAAAAGTAATTTGAACTTAATTGAAGTTCATTGAAATTTTTTTTAATTGTGTAGTCGTTTATTTATTTGATATTTAGCAGTTTTTAGTAACTTGTGTTATTAAGTGGTTATAAGCAAGTTCAATTCGAATAAAAGCAAGTTTAATTCAAATACATAAAAATAATTTTTTTTCTCAAAGAAACCTTTTTATCTTTAGATTTTTATATCTTGCTTACAATTATTTGTATAAGGAAATTTATGGTTGTTGTAATTGTGTTCAAAAAAAAATTATGATTTAGAGATGCTTTCTCAATTTTTCTACAAATGGTTTTCTAGTGTGAATAAAAAGGAATCAGATTTTATGTAGCCAAGTTTACATTTAAAGAATAGCTTTTACTTTCTTTATTGTAAAAAAAACTAAATACTAATTATAAATTGTGTACATACTAAGTTTATTTATAAAAGTTCAATTTCCATTTAAAAAATCAAAATATTGATGTTTAAAAAAATCTAAATTTACATTCGCTAATTGTTTTTTTTTAAAGATAAGTTGGCATAGCAACATATTTATTGCGGCTCTTCTGCACACGTCATTATTTATATGCGGCTCTCGCGTCTAAAATTCTGGCCAGCGCTGCACAGTGACTCAAAACAACAAAAAATTGGTAATAAACCTCTCACAACTTTTCTATAAATTAAGTGCCCTTTTTTGAATAATATTAAATTGCAATAATTTTTTATTTCAAAAGAATAAATAACTTTTTAATAAAACTTTTATTTTGTATTTTATAGTAAAAAGAAGTGAAAAAATTTGTTATTATTTTCAAAGAAATCTGAAAAGTGTGAGATTTTTATTTAACTAAAATAGAGTACTTTTAATTTATATAAAAGTGTATATTTATTTTAAAGATAATCTTTTGACTCTATATAATTCAAATCTATTAAAAGAAAAAAAAAGTCTGATTTTTTTGTTCAAGCCTAAAGACTTTTTGAAAAAAAAGGCAGCAAGTAATTGTATTTTTTTGGTTTATATATCAGCTAAAAAAATGTTCCACCGAGTTCCAAAAATATATATATATTTTTTAGTTAATTAACATTTCTACTTTTAAAATATAAAGGGATTACTGCGGTCTCTTGCGGTATTGGAAGTTATTAAAGAAATACAAATGTTGTCAAACACTTAAAAACCTTGTTTTCCTCCATTTTTGAAAGTATTTTGTTATAATCAAAACATATGAAAATGGCGGAAAACAAGGTAAAAAACAGGTAAACAAGTAAAAAACAAGGTAAACAAGTAAAAAACTTAAGTTTTAATTTTTTACTTGTATTAGTTGCTCTAATATAGTTTTTAAATCATAAATATTTAATATAGTTTTAAAAAGCGTGCTTTTGTCATTATATACTATTTATAAGTTTGTTAAAATATTTATTGACAATTTTAAAGAACGATTTATTATTCGATAAGTACAACATGTTTGAAAAAGCTTAACTGAACAACTTTTTTATTTCCTGTAATATAAAGTAAACTTAGTAATATAGTGTTTTTACAGGATGTAACAATGTGATAATTGTTAAAGCCATAACAAAATAAAATTTTAAACAGTGTAAAGTAAAAAATATATAATGTAATTTAAAATGTTTCTGATATATTAGCTTTATTATATTGATGGTTCTTAAAAACAATAACAATGAAAAGATTAGATCTTATCCCAAATATACGTGAATTAGGAGTGGATAAATTAAGGTTACGGAAGGATTTACTTAACAAAATAAAAAGTATTGAAGAAATTCGCAAAGAAAACTTAAATAAAGTAAAGATTGCTTTAGTTATATTTATTTCAAAGGTGAAGAAAAAACTAAAACAATATGGACAAAATTATGATACATTTATACAAAAAGAAAATCGTTGGCTTCAAAAAAATCTTATGAACAATAAAAATAGCCATTTTGGTTCTGGAAGGCCTCATAAACAATGGAGTGTCCTTGGAGAGCAAAGCAAAAGAAAAAAAAGTAAAAGAACTAACCACTGAACATCATGAAGCTCTATTTTTAGCTTCTGCAAAAAGTGCAAATGCTGCTCTAGAAAAAAAAAGCCTCTACTTTAAAAAACAATATTTCTAATGTTTTAGAGACAGAAAAAGTTGATGAAACCTTGGATAAAACCTTTCCCATTAATATGAGTGTAGAGGAAGCTCTTGCGTTAAAAATGAACGTTGATTTCAGCGATAAGCAATATCAAATGATCAAAAACTCAGCTCTTGTACACAATGTGCATATTTATCCTACCTTGCATGATATTTTCGAGGAAAAATTGAAATGCTATCCTGAGAATATACACTTTTCTGAAATTTCTGCAAAGTGTACTCTTTAAAGCATGTTAGATCAAACTGTGAGTAGAATAACTGAAATGGTTGATATGCCTAGTTGTGGTCAAGGTAACGAAATATTTGGAGTTTTATATGGAAAGATTGGTTTTGATGGAGCATTTAGCCTAAGTATTTATAAACAGAAATACGAGACAAGCAACACAAGTATAGAACTTAAAAGTGAAGAAAATCTTTTTAGTACAGCTTTTGTGCCTCTATTGCTCAAAGTAGAAGATGGCGAAATTTGGAAAAATGGAAATCCTTCAAGTAGTCACTTTTGTAGACCTCTTCATCTACAATATAAAAAAAGAAAGTCCAAATTTATCCAGAGAAGAAGAATCAGATCTAAAAAGTCCAATAAATACCTTCAAGGTGTTTTGAAAAGTTTTTGATATTGCAGGAAGAAAGGTGACCTTTAATATTAGCTATAGAGTCGATCTTACAACGTTTGATAATAAAGCAGTTAACGCATTTACAGAGACAAAATCCACTTAATCCTGCAATGTGTGCAATGCTAAACCTAACGAAATGAACAATATTGATTTATTAAAAGCAAAAACTGAAAATTAGTCAGCCTTGGGGTTCGGAATTTTAGCTTTGCATTGCTGGAAAAGATGCTTGGAATTTATTCTTCATTTGAGTTATAAAATTGAAATTAAAAAGTATAAGCCAAAAACAATTGAGGAAAAATTATCTGTAGACTTAAAAAAAAAGAGATTTAGGTACTCTTCAAAGAACGGTTAAGCCTATATTTTGACATGCCTAAAACTGGGTCTGGAAATACCAATGACGGCAATACTGAGAGAAGAGCATTTAAAAATAGTGAAGTTTTTTCTGAAATTACTAAAGTTGATTGTGATATAATTGAAAGATTGCATAATATTTTCATAACCATATCTTGTGGATATTATATTAATATCAATAAATTAGATTTATACTGCACTAAAACAGCTTAACGTATAGTGAGTTTATACGACTAGTTATGCCTCCTACTGTACATAAACTGCTACTGCATAGTTCTTCTATATTACATAAACTACCTTTGCCAATCGGGGTATATTCGGAAGATGCATTGGAGAGTTTAAATAAATAGATAAGAAATTCTAGACTTTAGCACACGGCAAAAATATCAAGGTTAAACACAATGATGAATCAGATGCACTACCTTCTAGTAAGATCAGATCCAAAAGTATCAAGCATATCTTTTAGAAAACATAAGAGCTATCGAGGAAAACCGTTACCAGACCAAGTTATTAAATTAATTGTAATGTAAATAATAAAATAAATGTAACAAAATATAGTTTTTTTTCACTATGTATCAACATCCTTTAAAACCATTTTTTTTTTAAATATCAAGTAGAGTAATATATCAAGATAATGTGTTTGTCTTGAAGAATCTAAAACTTGAATAAAAAATTTGTTGTACGCGTATAATCAAATTTAACGCGTGCATATGCGCATTATACACGTTGAAGTTGCGCGTAAAAAAAATCAACAAATTTGAAATCTTTGACCCAAAAAATATTAGTTTGATCATAACATTATTTATTTACAATTTGTGTCAAATTTTATTTAATTTTTGCCGTTTTTTGATCGTCCTGAGTCACTATGCGCTGTTGGATCAATGGTACATTGCTAAGGTTAACCTTTTGTGGTTTCTGCTGTGTTATAAGTTCCGTTTGGGTTTTACGTAAGTCTAGTTTGTTAAAAGTTACTGAAGTTACATGATCTGAAGAATAAAGAGAATGTCCTTCTTTTAAGGCTTTAGAGCAGTGAGTGAGAAAAGCATAAGTTTCAATGTCCGAATAGTTAGTGTTTGGTAATATTTTTGTTACTACTTTTTACCACGTAATATTTACCACGTTACCACGTAATATTTTTGTTACCACTTCTTTTTCTAACACCCAATTTCCGATTTCAAAAGGATGGGGAAGATGGACACCTAATTTTAACTGCAATTTTTGAAAAGATTTGGATTTGATTTCTTCAGTTTCTTCTTGTACAGTTTTTTTTTAGTGGTAATTAAAGTTTATTGGCATAATAAACGTTTTTTAACAATTTTTTTTTAAGGATTTTAAGCAAGAGGAATACTTCTTGCTTGCAGGAGTTCTTTCAGTTTAAGAACATTCCAACTTTTAATTTTATCCATAAATGGTTTATTTTTTTCGTTATCAGAAATAGAATCAGTCATAATTAACAGTATTGTTTAGAACTGTTTTGACAATGTTTGTTGTCGATTTTATTGTTTGCGTCTCAGTTATTCCATATTGCTTTACGAGTGATATTAATAGCGAAAAGGCGAGTTATACTTGTTAGAAATCACGTAGATGGGTGTTAATAGTCACGCGTCATTTTACTGTTTAAAGAGAATTGCAATTAAAAGTATTGTCATGGGACTTTTTTTAACTTTGTATGTATAGAGAGAATATTTTTGTGTAGGGTTTGTGAGGTAAAAAGAAAACTATAAAAATTTTTTGTTTTTCTATTAAATTTATGGAAGCGACGATCCAACAATGATTCCCGTTAATTATTTTTTTGGGTTTTTTGCGAACTTATTCAGTTCTATAGATTGGAGCTCCAGATCTTTAAATTAGTAAATCCCGCAATCTTTTTCTTTTTTTTTTTTTTTTTTTTCGCTGTTTATATAAAAAATAAAATAATAAAATTACAATGAAACTTTTACGTTACACAAAGAATATATATAAAACAGACAGGGGCTCAAAGAAGATACGGATGACTGGTGTCACCACAATCTTTTCATAGAGCCCCTTTACAATAACATTTAAAGCCCACATGGCTTTAGTAAATTTACAATAAAATAACTTTTCTGAAAGACTAGGTGAAGAATAAAAACTCATATATACATCCTCATATGTACACGTACACATACACAAACACATATACAAACATACTTGCACACACATATATAAACATACTCGCATATATATCAGAAGTTTAGGAGATGCAATTTCATTTGTCGTTTAAAAGAGGAAGTGCTTTTCAAATCTTTTATATTGTTATTTTTTAATTGATTCCATAATAACGGACATTGGGTAATAATTGAGAATTTTGACACTTGTGATTTTACTCTGCTCAATTGATAGTTATGGTTGCTATTTGACCAAGATTATATTTTTGTGAAAACGCCAATTTAAAAATATCAGAAAATACTTTTGGCAGCAAGTTATTTTTTCTAAAATACGGAAGATGTTGTGATATTTTGGTTTTTTCTGGTATTGAAGAAAAGTTAAAAAATGTGAATTCTTATTGCTTTATTAGAATACTCTTCTCCCAAGCATAATTGTTCGGTATAAAACAAGAATAAAGAGCACGCTTATCGTAATCACCCTCATCAGCAATTTGTATTTCTAGATTATATCTTACACCTGTCTCTGATGCCGTTTTAATATCTAATATTGAAAGTTTGTCGTTTTGAAAATTTTTCGGACTGTAAGAGCTAAAGAGCAATACATCCACAGTTTGATCTTCTTCAGAAACGATTGAATTAATAAAAGAAATTAGGAGATCTTTATTTTCCTCGACACCAAATAGTTTCTTAAATGCGATAACAACTCTTGATATCTTAGTGTAATTTTATTCATTATTATTGGGTATCGTGGTTTATCTTCCTCCGCCTAATTGCATATAGAGGCCACATATCCGGGAAGCGAAGACAACTTCAGCTCACTAAAGAGCATCATCACCCGCTTCACTGACCAAGAGTAAGTAAGTTTAGGAAGAACGAAAAGTTAGAGTGAAAGTCAGAAGAAGTCGAGTTAGAAAGATAGCATAGAGAAAGCGGAAAGATATTGCACTATAGGTTGGAATGTGCAATTTTATTCATTATTATTGGACTTAGAGTAATTTTGTGACAATTAAATTTTGAAAATCGCGAGTTTTCCAGAAAACTCTCGATTTGCTTTCAATGCCGAGCTTCCTCCTATAATATTCCTGAACTGCTAGAGTTGTCCAAATGTTTCTATAAGTCTTCTAAACACTCCAGAACATTCAAGAAACTTTTAGAATTTTCAAGAAACTCTCAGAACTTTCTAGAACGTTCTTGAACGTTCCAAAAGTAGCTGTACAAGTTTGAAACACAGGAGTCTTGAACCAAGATTCCGTTTTTTGTGTTATTGTAGACTCAAAGAATAACGATTTATAGTTGAAGAGAAGTTATTTATTTGATATGGCATTAAGAAGTTGTTTTCATTCAACTGATTCATTCTGCTACGTGTGCGGACAATCATAAAGATAAAAGCAAAAAAGTATTCCGTGAAAGCAAGTCGTGTAATGTGCGAGGCCTACAAGGCATACTTTGGCGTGCCGGTCAGGGACCAAGACAAATCTTTGGCACCCCATTTTACATGCAAATATTGCAAGAAAACACTTGAAGGTGAACAGTTGCTCCTCGCTTAGATGTGTTTTAATTTATTTTTATAAAATTTCAATGCTTTAGATCTAGTTCATTTCATTTATCCGGACATACCTTCTTCTATCTCCCCTAGTGCCACACATCCCTTATCTGCCTGTTCCAACTTTTGCTAGGTGGGATCGGCCATCTTCAGGAGATAACAACAAGTCAAATGGCGAGACAGATACTGAAGATATGAACTACGATTCCGTAGATGAAGTTGGGGATAGAAAGCCGTACTTCTCTAACCAGAAAGACGTGAACAATTTAATTAGGGACCTCTGGCTTACGAAATTGAATGCTAAGCTTCTGATATCCAGACTCAAACAGTAAAACTTGGTTGATGATTGCGTACAAGATCACGGATCAGAGAAAACGACATCAAAGGTTCTCCAACTTCTTCAGTCAGCATGATAGGCTGCGCTTCTGCAACGATGTTGCCGGTCTATTTCAGAGTATAGTTATTACATGTAATCCTTTAAATTACGCCTGTTCATAGACAGTTCATCTCAGAGTCTCAAAGCCGTGTTGCTTCACAATGAAAGCAACTACCCGTCTTTCCAAAAAGCTCACTCAATGCATCTCAAAGTGGACTGCACCAGTGTCAAAATGTTGCTGAGTGTATTAAAGTATGACGACTACGGATGGGAGGTCATTGGAAAAGAGCGATCTGGAGCAATTGTTTAAAGCTTCCTAGGTAATCAAAAACTAAAAACTATGTGGATTTGGTACAGACTCCATAAAGAATTACGCCAAAATGGGATGCAGATTGTCTCTAAAGCCCATATCCTTGTTTCGCATTTCGACGATTCAAGAAGAACATGGGCGGTTACTCTAAGTAGCAAGGCGAGCGCTTTCATCAAGATATATTGGACTTTAAACATCGTTACCAAGGACAATATAACGAAAACATGATGGGGAATTACATTTGGGGGTTACTTTGAGAGAGTTATTCACAGTACAATCGTAAACCTAGAAAGTATAAACATTTCTGAATCTTGTTAAATGGTTTCCGACTGTGTTTGTCTATTCATTGTGCAATTTTTGTTTTTACTTGATCATAATGACGAAAATGAAAAAAAAATCGTTATATTTTCACAAAAAAAAAACGAATTTTTTTCGTGATGTTGTTATGTAAGCAAAGTTTGTGCTTAATGAAGTCATTTTGTCTCATACTTTAGACTTTAGCAATTGAAATGTAATACTTAGAAGCCAGGAACAAAAATTGTGTTAAATAGTGTTATTAAACTATGGCCTTCATTTGCGGGTCATATCTTTGTGTTTGCTTACAGCGTATTGATTTCCATAGTGGCTTTAGGGTCTTAGCACTCTAAGGCCTTCCGTTTAACATACACGCATGGTTTAAAAATTAAAAAAATTTGGCTACAAAACTACAAGGACGGTTTGATATAATTAATATTCACCACTGCAATCAAAAAAGTACATTAAACTCAATTAACATTTTAGATGTATATAATGACTTATGTTTACACGTAAAACTAAATATATAGTGACTTTAATCTGCCACATATAAACTGGTAAATCCCAACTAGTTTCGGTGATTTATCTCATTTTTGTAGAAACGTGTTCCGCAAATGCTTTAACCCAACTTGTATCCGACAATACCAGACTTAACAAACTTCTAGATCTGATACTAACTAACAACTTTAAAAACGTTTTTAATATAGAAACTATTGCCCCATTCACAAGTACCTGCGACCACTGTATGATTATTTTCAACTGTTATTTGGAGAAATATAAACCATATAAAAAAACAACCAAATATAATTTTTTCAAAGCTGATTACAACTCTATAAACACCGACTCTATAAATAAAATGTAAACTGATATTTACTTGCCAAAACTAGCCAAACAAAATCAGTATGTTGAAACTTTCTGGCAAACTATCTGTAATTCCTTAAATTCATCTATTTCATCGCATGTACCGTTAACTTTTAATAGAAAAAACAATATCCAACCTCTAGCCATACAAAAATTAGTCTCCAAAAAACGTATTCTCTATAGAGATTATAAAAGAACAGGTAACCCATCTTTTCATGTTAAATTCAAGAACTACTCTCGTTTATATGATGCAGAAGTTCAAAAAAATTGCATTTCCAGAGAGAAAGATTTAGTTATCAAATCCAATATCACTAAGTTTTACTCTTTCGTAAAAAAAAAAATCCAAATGCTGTAACTCTGTTGCGCCATTTCTTTAAACTGATGGTTCTCTTATTACAGATGATTGTGAAAAATCGCAACTTTTTAATAATTTTTTTGGCTCCGTGTTTGTTACTGACAACGGTATTGCACCAGTCTTTATCAAAACACAAAAATTCTTTAAATAATATTATGTTTTCTTACAATTTTATTGTTTCTTATCTACAAAAGCTTCCATCCAAATCTTCCAAATCCCCCGATGGATATCCTGCCATATTTTTAAAGTCAATTGCAAATGCTATTGCTATTCCTTTTTCTATTTTGTTTGAAATGTCAATGTCCAAAAATGTTATACCTAGGATCTGGAAAACGGCTATAATATGTCCGATATTTAAAAAAGGAAACCCTTCGTTACCCACAAATTACAGACCTATTTCCATGACATGTATTGTTTGTAAAATTATGGAATCAATAATTGCTGAAAGCGTTACAAGTTATTTACTCCTGAATAATTTCATTTCTGTGCATCAACGCGGTTTCTTAAAGCGTAGATCTACATGTACACAGATGTTGACAACATTAAATGAGTGGACCACTGCTGTTTAATAATAAAAAGATACTTGATATCATCTATATAGACTTTGAAAAAGCCTTCGATACTGTATCTCACGCTAAGTTACTATTTAAACTGCGTTGTTACGGTATCAAGTATGAGTCGCTAAATTAGGTTACAAACTTCTTGACAAATCGTTCTCAACGTGTTTGTATCAATGATTCATACTCAAACAACATTCATGTAAAAAGTGGAATACCTCAAGGAACTGTTTTGGGATCCATTTTATTTTTAATTTTTATAAACGATACAACCTCGTGTATTGAGGGGGATTGTGGAATCAAGCTTTTTGCAGACGATAGCAAGTTGTACCAAGCGAGAAAAGACAAAAATAATATCAACCTTGTCAAAACTTTAAAGAGAATTTCACAATGGTCAAACAATTGCCAACTCAATTGTCAACCCAAAAAATGTTTTCACCGACGATACGGAAAGAATCCATTACCAGTACATTCATACTTATTGGATATTGATGCGCCTATCAAATCAATTAATTTAATCGAAGACATTTGGATATTTCTTTCTTCCGATATGAAATTTTCCAATCACTGTTCTCATATTGCTAGCGAAGCAAGTTCTTGAGCTTACTTACTCTTAAAGTCTTTCATCAGTAATAATTCTCAACTTTTGATAAGAGCCTATAAAGTTTATATTCGACCAATTTTAGAGTCATGTACCCTTGTGTGGAATCCGTATCTCTTAAAAGATATACGTCGGGTAGAAAAGGTCCAGAAACTTTATACAAGAATTGTCGGCAAACGGTGTTGTATTTCATACAAAGACAACGCTTCAAGACTTGATATCTTTAATCTTGACTCTCTTAAATGCCGGAGAATAAAATTTGATCTTTTAATGACTTTTAAAACTATGCACAATTTGGTTGATTTGCCTTTTTCTGAGTTTTTTACTCTCACTCCTACTCGTTATTCAACTAGATGTCATTCCCAAAAATTAACATCACTAAACAAATACATCAATGATATAAGACTTTTTCTGATACTTAATGATACTTAATTTCGGATACTTAATGAGACTTTTTCTGTGAAAGAGTTATTAAGATATGGAATTCTTTACCTCATTATATGGTGCATTCTTCTTCATTGTCTCTATTTAAATTGAATTTAAAAACATACAATATTCAGAAACACTGTTTACTGTTTTAAACTTGGTGTTACATAAGAGTAATTCTCAAATTACCTGTATCACCTTTTTGTATTTTTATTTAAATGCAAATAAATTGAAATAAAAAATAATAATGCTTGCTTTGCAAAATTGAAATTAGAGTCCGAAAAAAAAAACAAGATTTTTTAAAAACGAATACAAGCAATACTGTTTAAGCCTCAATTTGATGAAAACGAGCATTACTGTAAAAACATCATTTTGATTTTTCAAGCTATTTGAGTAAAACTTGATTTTTCTTTAATTTTATCTTGGCTTTCGTTAATAAGCAATGGCTCATAAACAGTAATCGGTTCACGAGTAAAGTGAAGCTCATTTCATACGCAGTGTCTGTTTTTACAGACAATTTTTTCATTAATTTACCAACTAACAGCCTTCGATACTGATGTAAATTTTGAAACAACTTTTTTTGCTGTAACTTAAACGGATTAATAGAAGTATATCCTTGAATCCTTTTGCATTTATTTTACTTTTAAAAATTTATGATACATTTTAATCGTACTGGTTTCACTTAAGCTTTTTCTATTCATATAGTTTATTAAACAAGAACTAGAGAATAAGACTTTTCCTATTCACATAGTTTATTAAACAAACTTCACAGCATGGTTATAGTTTGTACAAAAGCAAGTTCTACAACATCCTTAAGGAAGGAGGCGTGAACTTCCTACCAAACGCTCTTCTGCGGCGCTCTGTGATAAGACCATAAGGACTTTTTGGGGCACCAAAAAAAAATTTTCGAATTTGTAAAAATGTTGAATTCCTCCTAAATTTACAGAAGAATATGTTATTATATTTACTTTTGCTTATTATATTTAATTATTATATTATTTAACTTGAATGTTTAGCCTGCCGTTTTTTTGCGCACGCGCTTCAGAATGTAATCAACGCAACCTGTCTACATGCTACATGCAATATTGTCAGAATTTCTTTGACTTTAAATTATTAAACGAGACACGAGTTACATATGGCATATGTAACTCGTGTCATATATCATATCATATCATGAATTAAAGCAGTTTTTAAAAGTTATTTAAAAAACGCTATAGTAAAGTGTTATTTTAAATAATCGAATGTAATTTTTTAAAAATCATTTATACATATTTCTAATAGTTTTTTTAAACTTACAGAAAGTACGACAAATAATCATATCGAAAAAAAAATATTTATGTACAAGATTAAGGTAAATATAAAACTGTCACAAAAATTTGTCAAACATCGAAAATACGGCATCCCAAACGACGCATATGTAACTCAATAATGTATTTATTCTTGTGCAAATTGGTCATTCATTGCGTAATAGTTTATCGCAAAGGATCTTCAATATTACTTGAACAATTGCTTGCAATTGTTAACGACATTAACGCTACTAAAAATACAAAAAAACAAGTATAAAAAATTCAAAATTACTAAACACAAACAAAAATCAACATAGAAAAAAATAATAATAACCGATTATTCTAAAAACAAAAACAAAAAAACAAAATTTGAAGAAAAAGAAGTCAAAAATTTGGAATTTTCACAACTCCAAACAAATATAACAAGCCACTTACTTTGTTTAAATTCGCTAAATTTTGCTAAAAATAACAGAAACAATATATATATATATATATATATATATATATATATATATATATATATATATATATATATATATATATATATATATATATATATATATATATATATCTATCGATATATATATATATCGATATATATATATATATATATATATATGCATTCATACATATATGCATGCATGTAAGAATGTATTTATTAATATTACCATGTTGTGATAATATCAACTAATTTATAACAACAAAAGTATTTTTTTTATCTCAAAATATTTTAAAATTTATACACTAAAAAAGAAACCTTGTGAAGTTGCGACATTTGGACATGTTTGTTCAATACTTCTTTACTTGGAAATTGGCGCTTGCATAACAAACACGCCAACTTTTCAGCATCAATAAACTTATCATCATGATGCTCGTCTTCCTCTTCATCAGGAATATCAGGAACGAGACCTTTTGAAAAAATTAAAAAACATTAGTTAATCAAACTCAGCTTTAGATTAATCACAGGGCAACTTTTAGACTGCTAGGATAGTCATCTTGATTAAATATGTAGTAGGCACCAGCGATTCTAAACTTTTTTTAAGAAAAATTAATTGCTTCAAGCGAGAGTACCTTAATTATACTAAAAAACTATAATGTGCAAAATTTTAAAGTCGCAAATCTTTCCAATTCTATTAAATTTTTAATTTTATTTTTTTACATTTAATTTATCATGAAACATAAACTAAAGTGAATTATAATTAATGAATTTTTAAAATGAGTGCTGATGTAAAACATTTTTCTGCGTATTTTTATGTATAATGTAATAATTTGTAATTAATTATGTAACTAAATATGTAAATAATTTATTTTTTAAGTTTTATAATACATATTTTAATCATATAATACACTTTTTAAGACAAATTTGGGTCCAGTAAAAATGAGTAGTTTTACATAAAAGCCATGTAATTAGATGAACTTATGTAAGTAAAATTAAAAAAAAAAAAAAAAAAACATGGTTGCAGCTTATTTGGGTTTTTTTATAGATATTTTTGTGTTTAAGTTAAAAAAAAATTTTTAAAAAAAAAATATTATTTTTTAAGCTTAAAAACTTTAAATTTATGCAGTAAAAAATTAATCTACCGCTGGAAAGTTTTAGTTTAGTTTACGTTTACTTATTTTAGGTGACGTACTTCTTTGTAATTCTACAAAAATGGCGTCTATAAAGCGGTTTATTTATGTTGCATTTTTAAAATTACTTTTCAAATAAGATAGCAACTAGTTAACTTTGAGTTTTTTTTATTTTTGAGTTAACTCTTATTTTCTCATAAACAAATTACTCCAGCTGGAAGCAACTTAATACCAAAAATTGCTGGTAAGTAATATCTTGCCACAGAGAAGTAACTATTAGGACAAAAAACAAAATTCTTTACCTAATAAAACCTAATGAATGTTAATAAAAATAATAAAGATCTCACTAATTCTTTGAGACACGGTGGGAGATAAAGCTGAACCCATTTTAAGTACAGTAGTGTCATCTTCATAATCTGGCACAAATAACGATCGAATATTTTCCTAAAATAACCAAATGTTACCAGAGAATATTTTGTAAACAGTCTTATTTAGTAAACACCATTGTTAACATTCTATTATTCATTTAGTTTAATGCAGATAAGTTTGCTTTGTTACAAAATGCCAAATATAAGTACCCTTTTAATACTACATCTTATTACATATTAAATTTTTAAAAAAATAACAGTAATATTTGAAAAAATATATACCTTCACAGCTACAGTAGCACTGAGAGTACTTGCTTGCTTACTTAGTACAATTTTTTCATGTAATATTTTCATTCTTAATTCTTCTTCTTTCATTTCCAACATCCTTAGTTCTTCTTGAGCTTGTTGAACTGCAACCTTTTTGGCTTGTGTTGCTGTGTTCATTTTTTTTGCCCAACGCTCCATGTCTTTTGCTATCTGAAGAACAACAAAATCTCTAAACTTCAGTTTTTGCACTCATTTTATTTAACTCTCTCCCCTCTTAAAGTTCCCCAATAAAGTAGACTTGTATTATTAAAACTCTCTCTTTTATATATATATATATTTATATATATATATATACACACACACACACACACACACACACACACACACACACACACACACACACACACACACACACACACACACACACACACACATATATATATATATAAATATATATATATATATATATATTTATATACATATACACACACACATATATATACATATACACACACACACACACACACATATATATATATATATATATATATATATATATATATATATATATATATATATATATATATATATATATATATATATATATATATATGAATATATATATATATTTGGTCTAGGAAATAATTAGTGCGGTTTGACAAGGGATTACGAAACTAGCTTATTGTCTCAGCGTTTCGTTAAGCCACGCATGCGTGCGAAGATCACTGTTATTGCGCATCATTTTCATTATAAATCATTTGATTTAAGTGTAAACAACACTATTTTTAATTTAACTGATAATGTCGATTTTTGTTCCTGATAAAGTGTTTTTGCGGGGGATTCTTCTTCATTACTTTAACATGAAGAAAAGTGCTACCGAAAGTCATCGTATTTTGGTTGAAGTTTATGGTGACCATGCTCTAGCTGAGCGAACGTGTCAGAAGTGGTTTGCACGGTTTAAAAGTGGTGATTTTTGTTCGGAAGACCAAGAGCGACCAGGACAGCCGAAAAAATTTGAAGATGCAGAATTGGCAGCATTGCTCGATCAGGATTCTTGTCAAACGCAAGAGGACCTTGCAAAATCGTTAGGAGTTGAACAATCAACAGTTTCCAGACGCCTCAAAGCCATGGGTATGATTCAAAAAATGTCTCATTGGGTTCCACATGAATTGAAAGACAGAGACGTGGAAAGAAGAAAGACCATTTGTGAATTGCTGCTTGAAAGACAGAAAAGAAAGGGATTTTTGCATCGAATCGTTACTGGTGATGAGAAATGGATTTATTACGAGAATCCTAAACGAAAAAAGGCCTGGGTAAAGCCAGGTGAACCAGGTCCATCACAACCCAAACGGAATATTCACTGTGCAAAGGCTATGCTGTGTTCATGGTGGGATATGAAAGGTGAGGTCTACCATGAGCTATTGACACCTGGTGAAACTATTAATGGAGAACGTTATCGACGACAATTAATGCATTTAAAGCAAGCTCTGGTCATAAAACGACCAGATTGGGGTATCAGACATGATAAACTCATTTTTCAGCATGATAACGGTTGACCACCCTGTCGCAAAATCTGTCAAAAACTATTTGGAAAATGTCGGATGGGAAGTGTTACCCCACCCGTTGTATTCTCCGGACATTGCTCCTTCTGACTACTACTTGTTCGATTGCATGAATAACGATTTGATTGGACAGCGCTTCACTTCTTCAGAAAATATCGAAAAATGGGTCTCTGATTGGATCACTTCTAAGGATGAAGCATTTTTTCGACACGGAATTCGTAAATTGCCTGAAAGATGGGCAAAAGTAGTGACTAGCGATGGACACTATTTTCATTAATGTATTCATCCATTTAGTTTTTGAAATAAACCTTCAATTTTCAATTAAAAAGCGCATGAATTAATTTCTAGACCTAATATATATATATATATATATATATATATATATATATATATATATATATATATATATATATATATATATATATATATATATATATAGTATTGGAAAAAACTAAAGCAACTTTTTGTATAATATCCTACTTTTCGAAATTTAAGTAATGATTATTCAAAATATTTTAATGAAATTTTTAATTTTGTTACCCCTACCTTATTTTATAAAGTTATTAAAAAATCTTTTTATTTTTTCAAAATTTACTAATTTAAAAAATAATATGAAGCAAAAATGTTTCCTGCGGAAAAAACTAAAGCAACTACAAAATGAAACGAGTTTTAATATTTTTAATGATTTACTACCTAAAAATAAACATTACAATAACAAACAAGTTTCTTATGATATGGTTAAAACAAAATAATAATAATTCACAGTCAATTTTGCAATCTGTGAAGATAGTTGTGTACTTTAGCCAATTGAAGTTATAAAAAAATTAATATGGCGAGAAATAAATACAATATTTTTTACAAGAAATTGCATAGTTAGTGATTATAATAAAGGATTAACTCAAAAAGAATTAAGTGAAAAGTATAATATTAATAAATCTGTAATATCAAGATTAATAAAAAAAATTTATTACAACTGGTGATGTAGAAGTAAATCACAAGGGAGGCCATCCACGAAAAACAACAACCCGTGAAGATAAATTAATTATTAGACAAATAAAAAAATATCCTGCAATTTCATCCACTGAAGTTTTAAGGAACTTAGAGTTAAATATAACAGACAGAACCATCAGAAATAGAGTTCTAGAGGCTAAATTACCAAGTCAGAGGCCAGCTTGTAAGCCAGCCATATCTAAAAAAAATCGACTAGCAAGGATAAATTTTGCCAAAACTTATGGGAAATGGAGTCTGCAACAATGGAAACTGTAGTTTTTTCCGACGAATCCAAATTTAATTTAATTCAATCTGATGGTATGACACATGTTAGACGACCAAGTGTGACAAGATTATTGCCTAAATGCTGGAACTTGACAGTAAAACATGGAGGTGGGTCTATGTGGCGTGGGGATGTTTTTCATGGGGTAAAGCAGGACCTATTGTGAAAGTAAATAATAAAATAGATCGTTTCCAATATAAAGAAACAAAAATGTTACCATATGCTGAGAAGGAAATGCCCATTCGTTGGAGATTTCATAATGACTGAGATCCTAAGCATACATCAGCATTCATGACAAAATGGATAGAAGATAATAAAATTGAATTAACAAAGTGGCTAGCTCAATCCCCGGATTTATTCTGATAGAGAATTTACGGGAAATTGCAAAAAAAAGAATTAAGAGGGCGCAGATTTTCCAACCAAAATCAATTATTCGAGGCCATTGAAAGAGAGTGGATGCAGATTCCAAAACTATCGAGAACTTGATAAAATCAATGCCAAAACGTTGAGAAGATGTAAATAAAAACAAGGGTTACTCTACAAAACATTAATTTTTTTTGATTTATTTAATTTTATCTATTATAAAAAGTTGCTTTTGTTTTTTCCAGTTAATAACTGCTATTATTTAGAAAAAAATGTTTATTTCTATTTTTTTATTTAATACATTATAAAAATTTAATAATTTTCAGGTAACCTATGTTTTGTTATAATAAAAATTAAATTTATTTTCGATATTATAAAAAAATAATGAGTTTCTTAATAAAAGTATGATTTTATAACCTGAGTTGCTTCAGTTTTTTCCAATACTGTATATTATATGTATGTATGTATGTATGTATGTATGTATGTATGTATGTATGTATGTATGTATGTATGTATGTATGTATGTATGTATTTATATATATATATATATATATATATATATATATATATAAAATCATACTTTTATTAAGAAACTCATTATTTTTTACCCTAATATATAATAAACCCTATATATATATATATGTATATATATACATATATATATATATATACAACCCTCGGAATTAAGAAAAATGAGGTCGGCAATAATTTGCCTCAATCTTTTAGAGGTTGGCAAAAAAATTTGATACAAAGGTTGTACCATAAAACAGAAACGAGGTCGGCAATTTTTTGCTGACCTCAAACACTTTTAGGTCGGCATTGCCAAATGCCGACCCTAATTCCGAGGGTTGTATATATATAAATATATATATAAATATATACATACAGCTATGCTCAAATGTATGGAGCACCTATTTGTTTAAATATATTTGTGTTTAAAAAAAGAGATATACATGATGAATTTTTTTTTAAATGGTATTTTATTTGTTTTTTACGTTTAAGCATTAGTAAATCATTTAATGCATGTTGAATTTGCTTGTCTGGGCATGATTAGACTTGTCTTAACTTGTCTACATACTCACTTAGTATAAATTCTGTCGAATTAAGATATTCATTTCATTCTTATCTTAAACGTAACTATTGTCAGCCGCTCATTATCTATTGTTTAAAAGTAGTGATTTTTTTTATCGTTCTTTATTTATTTTCATTATGAGTAAAACACGCGAACTTTCTGTGAGTGAAAGAAGCCAAATTGTGATACTCCATAAACAAGGACATTCCCAAGTGGAAATTTCAAAAATTATGAAATGCTCAAGGAAAGCAGTGCAAAATGCTATAAATAGATTTAGTGAAACTGGTTCATACGAAAATAGACCAAAAACGGGAAGAAAACGTATACTTTCTCCTAGAAACCATCGTTTCCTCAACAGGATTTCACTTCGAAATCGGACCAAATCTTCTAAAGACTTGGTTAGCGAGCTGTGGGAGCACAGAAAAATTCAAATTTCTGCTCCAAGTGTTAGAAGATACTTAAAAGAAGGTAATTTACATGGAAGAAGGGCTCGCCGAAAACCATTGCTGACTGAGCACCATAAGAAACTTCGTTTAGAATGGGCTAAACAGCACCAAAATTGGTCATCAGAAGATTGGGCCAAAATTATTTGGTCAGACGAATCAAATATAGAGGTAAGGCATCATTATGACTTACGGTGTAACCAAAAAATAAAAAAAAAATATCATTTCGAAATTATTCCTTTAAGTACCTGAAATTTTACATGTTGAAATTTATAATATCAAATTTGTATTCCTTTACTTTTTTGACCTAGATTTTCGGGCAACCTGGAGGCACCTTTGTAAGACGACGACCAGGCGAAGCATTTGAGCCGGAATGTATCATCCCTACAGTCAAATTTGGCGGTGGTGGCACAATGATCTGGGGTTGCATGGCCTCCAGTGGCGTAGGTGAAATATTTTTATGTGAGGGTAGGATGAATGCAGAGCGCTACATTACCATGCTAAATGAAGTTTTGGAGCCATCAATATTGAAATTATTTGACGAAGATGTCCCTCAATATTATTTTCAACAAGATAACGCTCCTTGCCACAAGGCAAAAAAAAGTTTGGACTGGTTTTCAACAAATGAAGTTCCCCTCATTACGTGGCCCCCCCAGTCTCCAGATTTGTCACCCATAGAAAATTTGTGGTCTATTTTGAAGAGGAAGTTGTCAATTTACAGATGTAAATCCAAAGAAGAATTTAAAGCGAAAATTCTGGATGAATGGGAAAAAATACCAGCGAATGTATGTAAGGATCTTGTGGACAGCATGCCCAAAAGACTACGTGCGGTGATCAAGGCAAAGGGAGGTGCTACAAAATATTAATTATATTAAATAATATTGTTGAATTGAAATAATTTGTATCAAATAAACACATTCACATTTACTATTTGTTCATTACTTTTGAATTTTAAATAAAATATAGGGGTGCTCCATACATTTGAGCATAGCTGTATATATATAAATATATATACATATACGTATATATTTATATACATATACATATATGTACTTTTAAATCATGTTAGCAACTATTTTCAAAGACATCAATATTTTTTATTTATTTTGAGCTAAGAAATAATTTTATTTTCAAAATGCAGTATGATTTTTTAAATTTATTTTCAAAACGCTGATTTTTTTTTTTAACCAATCGGAGTGTGTAGAAAGATAATTTTGCCTAAGTGCAATAAACAACTCAAAGTAAAACTTGAAAATGGCAGACTATGATTGTTTGGATGAAAGTATTGTTTTAGCGTTAAAGTTGCAAAAAAGAAAATAGCAATGCTCAGCAAGAGAAATGAAAAAGTTATTTTCACATTTAAATAGAGGAAAAATTCCTTCTATATTGTGTAATCATGTTGCAGGCTTTTGCAAGGTGAGTTTATTTGATTTTATTGAGGTTATTGTTATTAGATTATATTATAACTTTTAAATTCATGACAAATTTTTTTCAGGCTCAAGATATGACACCAAATAATGTTTAAATGTCATTCATGAATTCTATTGTAATACCAACAAAATGTAATACCAACAAAGAATGCTTCTATACTAACAGTACTTAATATAGTCAGTATTAAAAAAGCCAAAATAAAAAATAGGCAAAAAAAGTTAAAAACTATGAGCACTGAGTACTTTTTATGCATTAAAGGATACAAACTACGAGTTTGCCAAGCTTCATTTTGTTCAGTATTGTGTAGGTTTACAATTACTTTTAATTCAGAATAATTCGCATAAGCATGTATATTTGTTGAAAAAGGTTTTATTGACAAAAGTCAATATTCTATTTATTTATACCTAGTAGTACCAATTGAAGTGCGAAATTTTAATTCAGTAAAAAAATTTAAGAGAACATGTTTTTAATGCAAGAACAAATGTAATATATACATATTATATGCATGTTATGTTTTAGTTAAAATGCTAAAGTACACATTAATAAAGAGAGTCCTCAAAATAACCCCCTTTTGCCCGTATGCACGCCTCCAGTCTTGGACGCCATTCCTTGATTGATTTACGCACGGTATCCATGGATAAAGCATCCCATTCTCTGAGAAGTGATCGCTTGAGGGCATCAACGGAAGTGTGAGGTTTGCAGCACACCTTCGCCTCCAGTTTAGACCAGATTGCATAATCCAATGGATTAAGATCTGGTGATGCTGACGGCCAGGCATCCGTAGAGATAAAATCGGGCACATTGGCTGTCAACCACCTCTGTGTTGTCTTCGCTTTGTGCAAAGGGGCACTGTCTTGTTGGAATGACCATTGTTCCCCATTGAACAACGAGTCATTTAAAGGTTTTACCACCTGCTCAAAAATGTCCTCCTGATAATTTTTTGCTTTTGTTTTTACTCCCAACTCACAAAAATGCAATGGGGTTTTGCCCATTGCACTAACCCCCGCCCAAACCATAACTTGTTCAGGATGGTGGCGTCTGGTGACATATCCAACATGGTGAGGTAATTCTGCACGACTTTTCGCGTAGACGCGATCATTTTGTCGATTAAATTTGGCCTCTATGGTGAAATATTTTTCATCTGTGAATAAAATTCTGTTAACAGCAGCGGGCCCATATCGAGCAAGAAGTTGAGCACATTTCTCACGTCTTCCTTTGATGTTGGCGGCTGTAAGATAGTGATGTTTTAATTTTTAATGCCCGTACCTTAAGGTCTTCTTTCAAGGCTCTGTTAATGGTCATACGACTCACATTCATTTGAAGGGCAAGTTTTTTTTGATTCCGTCTTGGATTGCGACGAATTCGAGCTTTAAGCGCTGCAAGCATTTTGGGGGTACGTGCAGTGCGTTGCCTGCCACCACCATAACGTTTTTTGACAGAACCACTATCATTATATCGCTTAATAGTACGATAGACAAAATCCTTTGATATTTCTTTATGCTGCAGCATTTTGAAAATCTGATACGGTTTTCTCTTCCCGTCTAATAATGCTATAACTGCACACCCTTTTCCTTCCATACTATCCATTATGAAAAAATCTACAAATAAACACACAAATAAATTAATAAATTCCAGGAATCTATTCAAACAATACAAATAAATGCGGGAACTATATAAAAAGCACATGCCTATTAACATGACAAGTTTAAACAAACTTCGCACTTCAATTGGTACTACAGGGTAATATCTAGCCATAAATCCTGATGAGTTATGAGAATTGCAAGACACTGGTATGAGCATGGAACAAACAGATCTGAAAATAGAGGAGACAGGAAGAAAGCAGTTTTTTCTGAAATAAAAGAAGCTATTAAAAACCATATTCAGACTTTTACATGCAGAACAAGTCATTATAGAAGAAATGGTGCTTCTGGACATAAATATTTGCCCTCTGATTTGAATGTAAAACGCATGTACCAACTTTTTTTTGGATAAAAATAGTACAACTATTGCTCAAAATGTGGGCTGCCATTACTATTATGGAATATTTATAAACCATTACAATTTAGCATTTGAATACCCAGCAACAGATACATGTTCTACATGTCAATTGTTCAAGTTTTCTTTGAAAAACCAAAATATTACTGGTGACCAAAAGAAAATAAAAATTGGAATTTTCATTCTTCACCGAAGGAAAACAAGAAAATTTTACAGTTTGCTTAATGATACCCACCCAAATGAGATGACTATCTTCTTCGACATGATGGAGAATCTTGTACTACCGAAATTATCAATAAGGGAAGCCTACTATTATCGGTAGCATTATTTATAAGTTCTAGGTATTGTTATTCACAAGGGCAACAAATCTCAATCTTTTAACAATTTTTTTTTGTGTTAATAATTTTTTTTTATGTGGCTGAAGTGTGAGAATTGAAAAGATTTAAATATAACCTGTTCAGCTGCACAACATCTATTAAAAAATGATTCAATGGATAAGTGTTCGCGTGTTTCATCACTTCGGGTGTTTTCTGATTCATGATATGGGCAGAACAAAAACACAAAAGTAATGTTTCAAGAAACTGCATATTACACATGTTTCCAGAACGCGGGTACTCATATCTGCCAGCAGATCGTGTGTTTGGTCTAATTCAGCTCAATAAAAAAATAAAAAATGTTCTGGAGTCTAATGAATACATAAACATATTTATCAGACATGGAAAAGTCATGGTTTATGGGAAAGACTGGTCAGCACTTAACTTCAAATCAGAAGTGAAAAAGTTAGTCAAAAACACAAAAACATTTAAAATCAGTGAAGCAAAAAAACGTCTCATTTGTTCTGACAAGCTAGAAGTGGTTGTATGCAATTACCATTACGAGTCCATATCACACACAGTCTCCTTAAAAAAAGTAAAGAAATGGGACAATTTCTGACCAAAATATTTTAAATGAAAGAACTGTGTTAAGCTTGCTAAAAAAGATGTTTTTCGCATCCTGTCTTGTAGGAATAGATAACAGAATACTTGCCATGTATAAAACACTACTCTGTTATGCCACTGAAGACGTTCCTAACTTTAGTAAAAAAGACAGTTCATAACTACATTTATATTTTTTAGCTGTGAATTCTTTTAGTGTGCATTATTTAATGTATAAATATTAAACTAGACAAACTTTTTTCCCAGCATAAACTATTCTTTTTTCTGTTTTAATTGATTTTCTTTTATTAAATCAAAAGAGCTAGTTTATGGCAAGAGTCATAAAATACCACTTTATACGCTTTAGTTACCTACTTGAGTTGTTTTGTATCAAATAACAATATTATAAAAACAATATGATAAATATAAGAAAATCACTATAAAACTATAACTTAAATAAATTTAAATGAAACTGTAATCTTTTATTATGTTCGATAAATCTGCTCACAATAATGAATACAAGTAACAACTCAATTAAAAAGAAATTATCTTAATTGTACCTTTCTGGCTTCTTTTGGCTTCTTTCCGCTCAAACCAACTTTATCTGATAAGAAATCAAAAATTTATAAAATAATACTAAACAAAAAATCAAAGTTAAAAATGTTAAAATTAAAATACTTGTTACTAACAAAGCTTGATTAACAAAAAAAAAAAAAAATTTAACACTAAAACTATCTTTCTAATTAAACTTATTCTATTCACAAGCACTAAGTTTGACATGGAATACCTGTTTATCAAACCTTGTGCCTATATTCTTTTATTTACTATAAGCTTTACTATAGTGTCTTTATTTCATTCTGAACATCTGTTCAGTATATCTTTAAAAATTTTTTTACCCTTCATTTCTTCCTAATTTTTTCCTTATTTCACTTGAGCTTGACAGCTTGGTCTAGTCCTTTGATGCATTTTTTTGCATTTTTTAAATTTATTCTACTAACATGCATCAAATTTTGATATGGAATCCTTGTCTATCAAACCTTGATAGACAGGTAATGCATATCAAACCTTGATATGGGTTCCTACCTTGATAGACTAACTTCTTGAAAAAGTTAATATATAGTAAATAATTGAGTTAAACACAATTACCTTTCTCATTTTTTTCTGGCGGAGGTGGAGCCTCAACTGTATTATTTGTGGCAGTGTTAGAAACAATAGGTGTTCTGAAAAAAAAAAAAACATGATTAAATTCATATAACATTTTTTAAATTTTATTTAAAATTATTTTAGAATCTCAAAAATTACCCATCTTGATTGACAGCTTGATATCGAGCACCATTCCAAAACAGATATTGACCAGTGGTTGCGTTGTAGTAGTACTTTGGTTAATCATAAAAAGAAATTGCTTTAAAACTTGACCACTATTAATTATTAATAGTTTTGTAATTTTACTGTTTATTTATTATTTTAAATTATATTGTTTTTTTTTAGATTATTTTTATATTTAACTATTTACTTGTTATTTCATCAATTATTAACACAAAAATAAATAATAATGATAATAATAACAAGAAAAAAATGCTATGAAGTCATATTGAATCATACACCATAAATTATATTAAAACACTACCATACTTTATATTTATACACTGCCATACATTACATTAATACATCATCATACGTTACATTACACCATCACACATTATATTTTTAAACCATCATACATTAAATTAAAAATTTAAATTGCATTTTAGATTACATTGCTTATTAATGTGACAAGCAGCAAAGAATGCAATAAGAAATAGGTATTGTTTTAACATACCCCAGAATTTGGATCATAATAAAGTTCTGTAACAGAGTCATAATAGTAGCCTGTTGCAGCATCAAATGTGTAGGTAGAAGATAATGGTTGATTTGGAACAGGGGGTTTAAGCTTTTGACCTAAAAAATCAATATTTTATTAGAAAACCCTAACAAAAATGTTATAATAAATAAATTATATAGTTATCAATATTTTGACACAATTTCTGATTATTGTCTGAAATACACTTATAAATATAGAAATTTTTTAGATCTTATTTTATTATAGTTCAAATGTTTATTCATATTTTTTAAGATGGCAAAATGAAAAACAAAATATGATAAAATATGGTAGTCTAAATTGAATTGGATCATGCCATGGTGATCATTATTCTGCAAGTTATAAACCATTCCAGTAAAAACTGGCTAATTAAAAAGAGTCTATAGAAATACTATTTGTTGCTTACCTTTCTGAGTGTTCAGTGGGTGTTGACCTGCAATAAAAAAGGAAAATTCTTTCAAACTAAGTTTAAAAACATTTATCCGATTTAAAAGAATTTGCCATTGAAAATGATTGCTAGAAAACTTGAGCGAATTTTGCCATTAAAAACAGCAGAGGGAATAAAGCAAACTAAAATTATTAATCATTTTTTTTGAAAAATGAAAATGAAAAGCTTTTTTATAATTGCCAGATAATCGTTTAAAAGTAATTTTTTTTTTCCTCTCGAAATTTTAATTGCTTTTTCCCTCCTAATCAATGGCAGCCATGTTCATTCATACTACCTTTTCCATTGTTAGATCTGTTCACACTATAAGTATTCATACCTGGAGTATTGTACGAATCGATGAAGGCTTGTGAGTACTATATCAAAAAATAAAGACGAAAAAAATGAGTGCACAAGGAATAAGAAATTTGTTGTTTTGCAATGAGACACTGACGACTGTGTTACCGTGCTTTATTCTGCAGTTTGTTCCAAAACTGTTTTAATAGTCTTATAATGTCTAATAATATTTAACAAAGGACATTTTATAGCTTCAGTCGTTTTTCTATTTATTATAATTAATATTTTCTATTATTATTTATAATAATAATTATTTATAATAATAATTATTTATTATAATAATTATTTATTATAATAACTATAATATTAGAAATATTATTTATAAATATAAAATAGATAAAAAAATTATGAAATTTTTTTATCTAATAAAAACACAGATACTATGAATGTAATTTCAATAAAAATTTCAGTAACCTCTGTTTTTGAAGACGCATTTCCTTGTGCCACAGCTAGACTAGCTGCAGTCTGTATATTACTTTGTCCAAGTCTAAAATTAAACATCTGATAAATATAATACTTTAACTTACTTTAAACTAACTTTTTTTTTATCCCATGAAATTTCAAATGAATGAAAGATCAAAATCAAAATATGCTTGTTGGCTGGAAGGAAAATCATCTCATCTGTATTATAGACACTCATTTATGTTATAGACAAATCTATAAAATGAGGTTTTATGAATTAAAATATTTTAGCTAATATCACTTAACTAAATTTTTTTCTGCACTTTTCTCAAAAAAATTCATTTGTATTTTTTTTCATAGAAAATAATTAAGTTCTTTTAAAACAAAAGCAGTTTTTCAGGCTTTTTAAAAAATTTTATGAATATTTAGTGCTACTGTTTATCAACTATTAAGCATCCCCCACTCCCAAGTTATTAAAGCCTTATATTTTACATTATTTTAACTTAATTTTATGAAATTAGATAAGTGACATTAATTACAGATTGTATAAGAGACACACATAAAAAGCAATAAACAAAATTTACAAATACTAAAATCAAAATAAATACATATTAAATTAAACGATAAACTTTGAATAAATTTCAATAAGCTAAATGTCAATTAGTGTCAAGTTCAATAAACATATTTCAGCAAACTTTGATCCCACCTAATATAACCCTATTTAACACATAAGGATTTCTTAATTTATAAAATAATTTTAAATTATATATACACTTCTTTGACCACATAACTTTGTTGTAAAGCATAGATTATTATTGGTTTATTTACAAAGTTTGACACTATCATGGTTTCCTTTCTAGATTTCTTTATGCTTCTTTGAATTCTGTGAAAATAATTTATAATTTAGTTTATGAATTTAATTGTTTAAGAGTGTAATTAGTAATACTCTTTATCAAAATATTGATCAAAACTTAAAAAAAAAAAAAATCAAAACCAAAATAAGTGTAAGGCACGTAAAAAACAACAATGAAAAACCAGCAGTGAAAGATCCAGAAATTTTTGGTGGAGAAGGGGAGGGGAAGGGGGATGTTGAAATACTTTTGTATTTTGTACCACATTTGTGACTCCTAAAACAAAAAACAAAAAAAAGGTCCTCAATTACTAAGAAATTTTAGGACTTTCAGATTCTGGTGGGGATGGAGGAGGAGGAGGGGGGGGGACATACCCTAATCCCCCCTTTCGCTGGATCTGTCACTGAATAACAAACAGACATCATTGACCTTTATTTATTATAGAATACTGAAATTCTTTTTTTTTTAAGTAGACTTTAAAAAAAGATGAAAAGCAAATAACAGATAACTTGCCTTGTTTAATTTGTTTTAGAATTTTTACTCATTTTAAAAAATCAATTGCAGGAGTTTGTTATATCTAACTTATACACGCAATAAATCACAACAAATTTTATGATTGGATTTTAACCTCAAAAAAAATACTTAAATAAAGTTGCGCTTTATTTTTAAACTTTTAAAAAAAACTTTCTTTAATAACAAATTTCTCCAAACAGTAACATGCTAATATAAGCTTAGTATAAAAAACTTTGAACTAATTTTGAGATAATTAAAGATAATGTCAAATGGCCAAATAAACAAGCAAGGGCTTGTCTAATTGGTTTTATTGCAATTTATTACTGATAAATTTAAAATTTTTTTATATTCATACTAATTCAGCATATTTAGCACAGAAAAATTAATATATAAGACACAACAGGCTTGGAAAAAACTTTGAGGATTTTTGATACAAAGTGAAAGAGCAGGAACTTTTTCTTAAAGACAAATTAAATTCTGAAAATATTATATATATATATATATATATATATATATATATATATATATATATATATATATATATATATATATATATATATATATATATATATATATATATATATATAGATCTATAGTTTGTTGTCTTTGGGAAGAGCGGAAGGAAAAAAGTGATTCTTACGCCAACACATGTCACTTTTAATTACTTTTGACTTTCGTCCAACATTTGCGTGTTGTCAGAAAGTAAAAACCATTAATTTAATTACAAATTAATCGTTTTTTAAAAAGCCGCAAAAACGCAAAATTAATTGACCAGAATGTTTTTAAAACATTCTGAATGTTTTTAACAATATAAACAATGTTTTTTTTTTTTTTTTTTTTATTAATAAAATGTTTTTATTTTTATTTTTTTTACTATAAATCATGCGCGGAGTGTTGCTACATCGACTGAGGGTTTGGTTGGGGCAGGCAGTCTATCAATTAATAAAAAAAAAAATTCCAGTCTTGCATTATAATTTTTACTTTTTAATTTATATATATATATATATATATATATATATATATATATATATATATATATATATATATATATATATATATATATATATATATATATATATATATATAGTAAAATGGGGTGATATCGCCAATTTCATCACCAACTGGTGTATATCTACTTTTATAACTTAACTCAGGAATAAGATTTTCTTCTAATTCAAATTTCTATTAGAAGAAAAACAAATTTCTTATCAAATCATGTAAAAAAAAATCTTCTTTTAGTGAAAACTTGATAAGACATTAATTGACAAAAATAATTAATAAAAAAACAGGAAATTTAAAATTTTCATAAAAATTATTTATTTTCATTCAAAATTTAAAAGTCTAAAATATTGGAAATTTTTAAAGAATCTTTGTATTATTTTTATCTTTCTAATTTTGATCGGTTCCAAAGTTATTACAGAAATACTATTACGCCATTGCAAAAGTTAAAGCTGGTGAACTGAGTTGCAAGCGAGCTTCAGAATTATACTGAATACCTTGAAGGACACTAGGAGAAAGAATTCAATATCCATAAAGGATAGCTGGGGCTGGTACATTAACAAATCTCCTAAAATATCCTACATTTCTATAAAAAAAAAAAAAAAAGTGAGTGGGTGGGGGACTGGGGGGAGACATACCCTACACTTCTAGATATTGATAGCCATGCCCTCTCTTATTGAATATTGCTAGAGTTCTTTTATTTAACTGATTGTAAATGTATTTTTAAGATTTATAATTTAAAATAAAAAATTTTAAATTATAAATCATAAATATAGGTGGCAAAATTCCCCCAAAATAAATTTTATTGCGGTAATTTTGCCACCCCATTTTTTCTGCTCTAATTATTTAAAAAAAATGTAAAGTTTATATAAATATTATTAATAATAAAAAAAATTTGATATTCATTTTTAGTTCTCAAGTTATTTAAATTCAAAGAATTAGTGGCGAAATTACCCCATCTTTATATATATATATATATATATATATATATATATATATATATATATATATATATATATATATATATATATATATATATATATAAATATATATTTATAGAAAACTATTTTATTTTGCTGAAATTTTTATGGCCTCAAAACAATGTTAACACATAATATTTTGTATTATTCTAACTGTCAAGAAAGTGTTAACTTATACTTTCAGTTCATACTAAAGATTTTTATGGTCTCAAAACTATTCTACTAACTAAAAAGATTTGATACTTTTGATTATTAAATATACTTATGACGCTAATTTTACAAATTAAAATAAACATTTGAATCACAACTCTTGCTCGAAGTGATTTTATCAAATTATCATTTTTTCTAAAAGTAGCTGATGATGGATTATTGACTAGCTGTTACTTGTTAATGTTTCTAATTATTTTTTTAACTTTTAAAGAGTTCTTTTATATGCTTAAAACCACATTAACATGTTAGTTTTAAAAATATTTATAGCACTATCTTCTTTGCTTTAATGGTTTGTGAAGCACTTTAGAGCAACTTGATTTTACTAAATGCATCTAATATCTAGTCACAATTTATTTTTAAATATTTGTTTGCTGAGCCAAAGTTTTTGTAATAAATTTGCATTAAAAGTTGGTATCATGATGTGGTTTTATGTTCAAACCTTCATATTGGAAAGTCATGCTTCATATAATGCTCCACCTTTGCACTTCCATCTTTGCACTGAGCAATGTGGTGGAAGATTATACTATGTAATTTTCAGTAACACGATAATCTGATATTATCTTCATAATTCATATTCCTGTCTGTCTTATAACTTCAAACCTGTGTTTTAATTTTTTAAGTTTTAAAGATTATGATTTTATTTATAATATTTAAAAGTTCTGGTTCTGTTGTACATTTCTTTCAATCTTTTTATTTTGAGAGGGTTTACAATTATCTTGTGAATCTAAAAACTGCTATTTTAAAAAAAAAAAAAAATCAGAATTCTATGTGAATATTTCTTCTGATGTCATTGAACAGCTGACTGAACAAACATTTACAGTGGAGGTTGTAAAAACCTGACATTTGAAGGATGTATTTACATTCACGTGTTAAAATCAAACAAAAATTAAAAAAGATATATTCCTAAGGTACTTCATAGTCCTACATTCACCATCTCCTATTATTATTTTATTATATAGTTCAAGCTTAAATCAAATATGTTCAAATTGATTAAAAAACAATTGTTTATATATAAACATATTTAAAATTTAAAGTTAAAATATATATTTGAAATAAATGTATTTTAGGCTTTAAAACTTTATATAAAAGAACCTTTCTCTAACTCTCTCGAACACTATCAACAAGTTCAGGGAACTTTTTAAGTCCTCTATTCTCAACAACAACATGTGTGCAATTAGACTTGACTTCTTGTTTAATAGAGTAGTCAATTAGTGGAATTTACTCCCACAAACAGTAACCGACTCTTGAACTTAAAAAACCAATTGATAAACTTAACAGTAAACTTAAAAACCAAATCAAAAAACTTTTTGATTAAACTTAAAAACTGAATCGATAAACTTGTTGACCACCAGTAAAATTGTCAATACTCACTATAATGCTGCTATAGCCAATTGCTACTAACAAGGAGCTAAATGGTTGATACCCTTTTCAAGAAAGAATACAATTCTTATTTATTTTGAAATTTGATGCTTTTATTTAGTTTATAATCTATAGTTTATAGTTTATTTTATAACCTTCATTTTGATTGCTTCTGTTTATCATTATCGTGATTATATATGTATGTGTTTGTGTGTGTGTGTGTGTATGTGTGTGTGTGTACACACATATACACACACATATATATTATATATCAGTGTATTCTACAAATAGAGTGCTCAATGTTCTTAAAGAACAGAGCAATAATAAATTAGTAAAAACACTTATCTATCTTTTATCTTCAACATAATGTTTCACCATCAGTAGCTTCATCAGGAAGCCTGATGAACCTACTGATGGTGAAACATTATGTTGAAGATAAAAGATAGATAAGTGTTTTTACTAATTTATATATATATATATATATATATATATATATATATATATATATATATATATATATATATATATATATATATATATATATATATTAGCATGAAAAATTGTGCAATAAAGACATATTTAAAGGCGACAAAACTACATCACCTTTAATTTTTATGTTAAATTATTGACTCTTCCCCGCGCTTTGCATATTTTAAAACAAAACATGAAACTTAGTTACCATGTTTTTAAACTATGTATGGTAGTTTTAGTTATTATATATTTTTAGAGGAAAATAAGAACTAAGTTAAGATCCTTATATCAATGAGAATAAAAAAAAAGCAATTAAGGCGATGTTTGTGTATATTTGCGTGTATACTGCAAGTTAAAGGCGACAATATATATAAATTTATATACATATATATGTATATACATCTATATATACAAGCACTCACATTTTTGGGCACATAAAAATTATTTATACTATTTATAATATATAAATAAAAAAGAATAACCTGCTGTTTGCTTTACTTGCAAGAGGAGCATTATAACCATGACGAGCAAAACCAGCTGTAACACGTCTGTTTTCAATTTCAAGTGGTGGATTGGAACGTTCAATTATGTCTAATAATGCTTGTGCATCCTACAAATATGTAAATTGTAAAAAATTGTAGAGCAGATCTAAATGAAGTCCAAGTTACAGTAAATTGTTACTAATTTTTTATATTTAAAAAAACGTATTGAAAGAAATTCAATTAACGAAATATCTATTTATTCCCACTCTATGTGTTTATATTATATTATAACAATAAATTTTACATTTAAAAACATTTTTTATGAATCATAAGACCTTTGACCTTTAATTTTTTTATGTTATCAAACTATTATTTTTGATATCTTATTTTGTTTTTAGTTTTTAAGTATAAAAACTATAAGGCGCTGATAAACTGAAGATATAATTTATTCTTATTTTCAGTGCACTTCTCCTATGAGTGTATAAATCCAGTTCACTACCCAGTGCACTGGATGCACAAATCCAGTGTATAAATTAAAAAGCATACACACATATATAAAATTTTTTTAAACAAATTAAATTCTAAGCTTTAGTACAAATTTAAATTTAGTACAACTATCTTGAAAATAAGTTAACGGAAAACTACTAAAATTATAATAACACAAATTGAAGTCTTTCACCAAAAATAGACTTTTTTTATCTTTTTTCAAACTTACATGTGTATTGCCCATTTCAACAAAAGCAAACCCTCTTGACATATCTGTAACCTTGTCTTTAATAAGGCGAACATCATAAATTGGGAAAGAAGTCAATTGAGAAATACACATTCTTATCTGAAATACAACACGGTTGCGTATACTTTTATGAGTTTTATAACTACATTATAAATTTAAAAAATAAAATAATAATATCAAATTAATAAATGAAATATAAAACTGACAGTTTCTTCTGTTGTTGAGAAGTCCATTCCACGCAGCATTAGAACTAAATTAACAAGTAAAAAAAGACAAAATACAGTTCAGAGATAAAAATTAATAAAACCTGTAAACACTGATTTTTTTTCAAAAAAATTTATAAAATAAATAATTCAAACCATTGCATGGCTCAAGTTTTGATATGTCTTCTTTGGAATCTCTATTACGTATTTCATTATCATCAAATGAATCTAAAATAAAAAAAACTTTGATAAATATAAAAAAATATTCATTTTTATCATGTTAATACAGGTATGGTTTGCTTTAATTCTGTCAAAGGAATAAAGAAATATTCTTTCTCTTATATCAATTTCATAAATTTTAAATAGAAAATCCTGTCATAGTTTCTAGTGAAAAATATAGGTCAACTTCTTACTTTCTTAGTAAACTTTAGTTAACTTTTGTGATGTATAATAAATATTTATTCATTATGAACTTTTAATGTAGTGAGTTGTTATAAATAAATAAAAATAAAGTAAAAATAAATAAAATTAATATACACTAAATGTATATTAAGGTATATTAAATAAAAACTTAAAGTATTTTAACAGATTTAACATAAAGTTTATTAAAAAGTATTTTATTATCATATCATTATATAACTTATCTTAATTGTATTTTCTTAATACATATTTATCAAGAAAATAATTATTACCTAAAGAAAGTCATGAAAAAATAGACTACAGATTAAAATAGACACTACATATTAAAGTGTCAGCAAAAATGTCCAAAAAAATATGTATGTTATATATATAAAAAGTGTTCAAAGCTCTATTATGCTTGATAAATTTGAATGGTTTTAACAAGGTGTTATTTTTTCTTTCAATATAAGTAATAATATTTCTCTTCTCCCTTACTCATGCTTTTTGTGTCTAAAACTTTTATCATTTTACACTGTATTTTATCAATTAAAATGGTTTCTGATAAATCTTAATTGATGAAACAAAGTATATATATGTATATATATATATATATATATATATATATATATATATATATATATATATATATATATTAGGGTGTACCGGATTGGAAATTTTGAATTCTGGCTGGAACTGGACTTGCCGGAATCTTTGAAAAAATTCCAAACGGAACGAGATTTATATTTATGTGGTTTTTTATTTTCAAGATTAGAAGCGAAAGAATAAATTTGCCGACTGACTTGTCAAAAAGGGTAAAATTTGCCAAACTAAATGAACAAAAAAGTCATTGATGCAGAGGGGCGGGGTGTCACACCCCCATCGCACCAGCCCTGTATGTATGTATATGTGTATATATATATACACACACACTCACACACATATATGAAATATTTGCTGTATTTGGCATCCTATACTTTTCAACTATTTAAAAGTTAAGAAACATTAAACACACACACACACATATATTAGGGTGGCTCGTAAAACAATATTATTTGAAAATGTCTGCTGGTACCCTCTAAATGTGTTTTATGTCATATATAACTACTAAATTTAAAAAAATTTTGAATAAATTTTTTTTAAGGGGCTGCTCAAGACCCTTAAACATATGGGTCCCAAATATTCTGAAAAAAAAAGTTTTTCAAAAGCATATCATGTTGGGTCTCAAAAGAAGCAAAATTTAATAAAACATAACCAATAATCATTTTATCTAAGATTACTAGTTTAAATTTGATATCTCAAAAACCGTCATTTTTTAACAACAACAAAAAAGTACATATTTACATAGTTTTTAAATGTTTCCACAAATTCGTTTTACTATTTTAAAAACTTTTATACGGGACCCGTATGACGTTTAAGGGTCTTAAGCAACCCTAAAAAGTTTTAAGTAATTATTTATTACAAAGAACACATTTAGAAGGTACCAGCAGACATTTTCAAATAATGTTGTTTTATGAGCCACCCTAATATACATGTATACATAGTTATGCGGTAGTGGTGTAGTGGTAGAGCTCTCGCTTCATAAGCGAGAGGTTCCGAGTTTGATCCCCACCACGCCCCTGGTAGTACCGCGCTCAACTCGTTTCTCCGCGCAGCGGCCTTGTTTGTCAAGTTTCGTGTTTCAGAGTTATAGAGTTGAGAGAGGGTTATAACCACAATTAAGTAGCCTCCTCGTCTGTAGTGGCCTTCTGGGCTTTGGGGAGGTGAATTAACAAAAAAAATAATAATAATAATAATAAGATTGAGCTGTGGCATAAAGCGGAGCTGACCAACTGAATATGGTCAACTATGATAGCTGAACTGTATATAAGTTTCATATTGTTTTCTTATAGGCATCTTAACTATTTTTAAACGAATTAGTAGTTTTGGAGTTTTTAACTGCATCCGGAAGTGTGTTCCAAACATTAACCACTCTATTTAAGAAAAAGTATTCTCTTTGAGGACAGTTATTTGTGAGTTGTTTGATTAGTCGTTCCTTATATATATATATATATAAATATATAGATATATATATTTATATATATATACATAACATTGAAAGAATTTAAAATAAAATAAAGAGAAAAAAATAATAATAATAAAAAGGAAAATAAAGCACTAATAAATAAAGATAATATTAATAATTGCAATAATAATATAATAAAAATAATGTGAATAAAAAAACATTACAAATAGTAACTATAACAAATAGTAACTATAACTTTACTAAAAATTATAACTAATGAAAAAAACTATGATAAAAATAGTAATAGTAAAGTTTGTAACTAAGACAGAAATTATTAAAGTGCGGTAGTGGTGTAGTGGTAGAGCTCTCGCTTTATAAGCGAGAGGTTCCGAGTTTAATCCCCACCACGTCCCTGGTAGTACCACGCTCAACTTGCTTCTCCGCGCAGCAGCCTTGTTTGTCAAGGTTCGTGTTTTGGAGTTATAGAGTTAGGAGAGGGTTATAACCACAATTAAGTAGCCTCCTCGCCTGTAGTGGCTTTCTTGGCCTTGGGGAGGTGATTTAACATAAAAAATAAAATAAAATAAAAGTAAATATAATATTAGCAAAAATTAGGACAATAACCATAAAAGTATTACTACAATTGAATCATTATCATTATAAATAATATTATTAAGATTTCTAAAACAAAGGTAAATTAATGACAATTGTAAAATTAGTAGAAGAGTTAAAAAAGTAAAAAAATAAAAATAATAGCTTTACAAATATAAAAATAGCAATAATAATAAAAGATAAAATTAATATTCATTAAATATATACTCAAATAAAAATTTCCTAATTTGGTTTTGATTGAGAAGAAGAATGTTGGTACTAAATAAGTATTTATTTAAAACCTTTTTTTTTATAAATGGTACTATTTGGTTTCAGTGAGAAATACATTGATGTTTTATAGAGAGCTTGCAATATTTGATAGTGAAATATTATATGTATGTATGTATGTATCTATATATATATATATATATATATATATATATATATATATATATATATATATATATATATATATATATATATATATGAATAATTAAAAAAATTTAAAAATAAAAAATAAATCCTAAACCAGGGGTGTGGAGTCATAAAAAAAAGTACCAACTCCAACTCTAATCATTGAAATTTTTAGAGTACGACTCCAATCCCAATGCAATATTTTTGAAAAAATCTTTAAATTTTTAAAAAAATATTATGCGATAATTAAAAAATTTTTTTGTGCCAAATATATGACAAATTCTTTCAAGGTTAAGTAATTTGTACATGCATGTGCAATACCGAAAAGTTATACTATTGGAGCCGGAGTCGCGACTTTGTTTAGCAATTCTGATTTTGCTAAAAATATTGCAACTCTGACTTTACAACCCTGTCCTAAACATTGACTCTTTTATACAAATAAATAATGGTAAGACCTTTTTGTGGAATGCCGCAACGAAAACAGGATGGATTTTTTTCTACCTGTTTACGACTGCCAAAGTTCAGAGCCTTACACTAAAAAGAAAAAATTGAAAAGTAATCATGTTACAAAACAAAGCAAATAATAATATTAAAACTAATACAATATAAAATATGCAAAGATTGTAAAGAAAGTATGTTTGTTAACAGAGTTGCCTTTTAAGTGTATTATATAATCTACTTAATATATATGAATTAAAAAGAATATATATATATATATATATATATATATATATATTATATATATATATATATATATATATATATATATATATATATATATATATATATATATAGACATAAAAAGACTATAAACTATAACTTACAGATTTGCATATATATAAAAAATAAAAACCTCAACACAATTCCAGTCTGCATAAATTGGAGTATCATTTTTACGAGACTTCGAAAAATTCATATGAATTTGACGATCATCAATGAAAAGCACACGCTTAAAACACAAAAATTAATAAACATATAGATACATTTGAACTAACAATTACTTGCAGGATTAATTTAAATTTAATCATACAAATTTTATTTGGTTAAATTTTAATAAACTAAATTTTTAACAAAATTAAGAATACTTATTCATAATAGTTATTCACAAGATTAAAGAGTGTGAAAAACTAAACAAATTGTTTTTGTTTTTTTTTAAACATCTTCGCTTCCAACAAGGCTGCAAGCAACCATTAATTAAAGTTTGAAGTTACTGGAAGAGAAAAGATGAAGATTTTAGAACAAGATAACAATTGACAGACCAATTAAAAGATTACAAATTATATGAACCAGGAAAGCAAGATGAAGGAAGTGAATTCCAAATAACTAATGTTTGAGGAAAAAAACTAGACGAATAAGAGTTTTTGGAGCACTTAAAAACAGTCACAGAAAAAAGATTAATTGAATGACGAGTAACAAGAGAGTGAATTTTAGTAGATGGCACAAGAGACGCTAGCTCTTTAGAGTAGTGCCCATTATAGTATTTGTAGAAAAGAGAAAGAGAAGCAAAATTACGACGATGTGATAATGGTTGGAGGTTGGCTGCAAGAGCAGGTCCAACTATGTCTAAAATGCATTTTTGCACCTTGTCGAAAGAGAAAGGGCATCATTAGAAGATCTGCCCCAGATATGGCAACAGTATTCCATACAAGGCCGGATTTGAGATTTATAGAGATAGAGAATACAATCCGAAGTAAGAAAGGGTCGAGCTCGATAAAGAGATGCAACTTTAGAAGATGCTAATTTTACAACAGATTTGATATATGGTTTCCAAGAAAGATCGGAAGCAAGAGTTAATCCTAGAAGATGAAAAGTGGATGACTCATCAAGTACATCACCGTTCATAAATATAGGAAGATCTAAATTATTACGATAATGATTGGCTGAAAAAAAAAGAGTTTTATCTGTATTGAACTTCACCAGCCACTGTGAGCCCCATGCTGTAGCAGAAGTGAGATCCTTTTCAAGCTCAAACGCCCCCTCCAAGCAACCAGAGAGTGTTGGTTTCTATCATGACAAGAATAAAAAGTAGTATCATCAGCAAACACCTTAGGTGTAAGAATATCTGGAATACTGTTAATGTAAATTAAAAAGAGTATAGGGACAAGAATTAAACCTTGAGAAACCCCTGAAGTTACAGAATAAGAAGAGTGCTGTCCATCGAAGACAACTTTTATACTACAATTGGAAAGGAAGGATTAAATAACTTTAAAGACATTACCAGATACACCATAAGAAGAAAGCTTATGGAGAAGACCAGCATGCCAAACTTTATCAAAAGCTTTTGAAATGTCAAGAGCTATGGCCTTAACCTCTCCACCTTTATCTAATACACAATAAAACCTATCGGTTATTACTGTTAGCAAATCAGCTGTAGAAAGAGAAGATCGAAATCCATATTGATGATCAGAAAATAAGTTATTAGATTCAAGATGAGAAATTAAGTGTTTGTTGATTAAAGATTCAAAAACCTTGCTTATGATAGGAAGAAGACTAATGGGACAGTAGTTAAACAAATCAGATCACTCTCCAGAATTTTTGAAAATAGGTATAACAGATGCAGGGTGTATACTAAGGGGTGAATTAAGCAATTGCAAATTGCGATGAGCAAAAGCCACTTAGTGACCTTGAAAGAATATTCCTTGAAGTGATCATGATTACTAATCTTTATATTTCCTGGGTAAAAGTTTTTATAAAAAAAGGTTTTATCATGTTTTAAATCTATTTTGACACAAAATAACCTGGTCAGACAAATCATTACTTTCGGTTATTTGTCTGTCAGGCAAAGCCAATTTTAAAATTAACATTTTTAGACCACAAGTATCACCAAGAATTGAAAAGAAAATGCTTGTCTTTTATATTTGTTTATTTGTACTTTTGAAGTTTTTATTTGTTTAAAATCTGTTTTATACAAATAATAATCAAAACATAGTAGTTATGAGAGCCTTACTAAGTGTAGTTAAGGCGATTTACAAATTATTTGAATTCTTTTATTTGAAATTAGCATGATTTCATCAGCGTATGTACAAACAAGAGCTTTAGATGTTATGATTTTTTTTTGCTTCAGGTTTTTTTAATATTAAAATTTTTTTTTTTTTTTACAATTTTCAAAACCTTTTTACTATCCCTAATATTGAATCTAATAAAGACCATTTTGGAATCTTTAGATCACTTTCGCTCATCAGTGTTAACATGAATTTAGTTAAAATCTTTCGAAAAAGTGCCTTAATTTACTATAGATCCTAGTTCTAATCGGTTCTGATGTATATTTACTATATATAGTTGTCAAAATATAATATTTCTATCAATTTTTACAAAAAATACTAGAACTCCAAACAAGAAAGAGCATATAATTAAGAAAAAATCCCAATAATTGATCAGAACAGATCATATTATTAAACTATGACGCTCATTTAAAAAGCGTATTTATTAAAAATTTTGTTCAAATTTGGACAAGTGATAGTGATTTTAAAAAGATTTTTTTTTTATATTAAAAGAATCTCCGGTCTGGGTTTTTTCGCTACAAACATTTATATTTTATAATACCACAAAATTCATTTTTTTAATTTTTTTTAGTGAGTATGAAAGAACTTCATTATTTTTGTTGCAGTAAATTTGTTATATTTTTTGCAAAAATTTTTGCCATCTGGTAAATTTAATTAATTCGCCCCTTGCATACAATGACTAAGTTAAATAGTAAGGAGTGCTGCTATACCGTCTGAGGATTTTGGTATGGACAGGCAGCCTATCAATTAAAAAATTCATTTTTGTAATTTTTTATATTTACAAGTACCAGCTATAATGTATTAAATTGTACTTTGAAAAGAAATATAATTATGACATTATCCTGGTTTTTATTTTCAACAATATTACTACTTTGGATAAAAAACAACAACATTAAATTGTTAACATTCCTTTTTTATTCTTTATGATACTATTCCTTTTTTTACTATTTGCAACACATTATTGCCATTTATTATTTTGGCAACACTAATGGCCTTTTAATATATTTAGTTTATTTTTTGACACTACTCCTGGCACTCCTTTGGAAGGATTTCTATGATGCCACTTTATAATTTGCATAATATAAAATATTTTAATTAAAGTCCATGATTCTTCATTTTTAAAAGATTTTTGAGAAAATAGCCGTTTTATAAAGTTATTATTTAGAGAGAATACATAAAAAAACACGAGAGATTACACATAAAAAAACACAAGCATTAGCCTCCCATCACTAACATAAAAATAACATATTTGCTATATTGTAATCCAAGTGTATGGTGAAAAACAGCAACAACATTATTGAAGTTGCTATTATTGCTATTATTGCCTTTTAACTATAGTGTAGCTTTTGTTAAGTGCAAACAAACAATTATCATGAAGAAAATCAAAAAACAAAATTATTTAACAAATACCAAGGCATCAAAGTTATTATTTATAACTTACAACATAAAATGCAGAACAGACGGACTAAATAAAATTCGAAAAAGAGAAGCCACTTGTGTTTAGAAAAGATCCACAAAATTCACAAAAACAACATAAAAAACAATAACTCTCTCTCACTATATATACCTGCTGTAGTATATATAGATACACATTTTTAATGCCCAAATTCCAGCTTTTTCTATATGATTTTTTCAGAAAAAGAAAAAATCAAACAAAAAAGCAAAAACACAATGAAGAATAGAAAGAAAAAAAATTATTGAGGCCCCAACCCAAACCCTCATTTAATGTAGCAGCAACTCCCTAGCATGTTTAATCTAAATCAGTTGATATATGTACTGAAGCCCCCACAGCTCCCTAAATCATTATTAAGTCAGATCTATATGTGTTTTTATGTTTTTAATATAAACAAAAAATCAAAAAATCATAACATTTCAATTTCTTATATAATAAATTTATTTTACTTTATTTTAATTTATTTCTAATTATAAATACTCCTTTAAGTTTAATCACAATTTAATTTAATATTACTTTTTTTTAATATCGATTTAAAATTCGTTATTATATTATATATATATTTTTGTATTATTATATTATTTAATGTTTTAATAATTTAACATTTAATACCTTACTTATTTAATATTTATTACTTTTTGTTTAATATTACACTATATTAAATATTGTACAATACTATTAAATTTGTTTTAGTGATGTTAACGACCATGTTATAGATTTTTAGGTGGCTCTGATCAAGTTATCATCTTGGCTCTGATCAAACTATTATCTCACTATTTCTTCATCTAAATCAGATTCACCCTATTATTGCACATATTTAAGTTGTGAGTTGCTATAGAAACTTAACTCTTGAATGATTGCTTTGTTGCTATAGAAACTTAAAACTTAAATGATTGCCTGCTTTGTTGAAATTTTGTTTAAAAAAAAGAAGGAAAAATTAAAAAAAAAAAAACTACAACAATTTGCAACTTTTGAATAAAAAAACTAAAATAAATACATACTGGAATGGTTTCACTTACTTTATTAAATTTTAACCATTTTTCAGCATTTTCAATTGAGTGAAATTCAACAAAAGCATATCCACGATTATCTCCAGTATCGCGATCTCTGATTACAGCTATGTGACGACATGTAAAACCATCTGCCTTAACTCGATCTTCAATCTAAATTTTATATATTCTGCATTTATTATACTAATTTTAAATTATAATACCATTATAAAAATATATATTAAATATTTCTATTACTAGATATTTACTTAGATTCCTTAGAGTCTGACATTTTTAAATCCACATTCATGGCTCCCAATTACTCCAAATTTAAAACTATTGGTATATAGGACTCAAAAGTTCTAGAATTTTCATTCATAGATTTTCATTTCATAGATTTTAGATGTTGCAAAAAAACTTTGAACTCTGGGACTAAGCAATTTTTTGTAAAAAGATAGCAACAAATTAAAGTGCTTTATTTATTTTAAAAATAATAATTTCTTTAAAAATTATAAAATCAAATCTTGTTATTTGATTCAAAGGATTGTAATGCAAATGTAGTAAAAATGAGAAAAAACATACTATATATACTAAACATACTATTAACTCCAATATCTTAATGAAAATAATTTTATCCATACGAAAACGTTTTTTCAAAATAGTTTTTTTTTAATTAAAATTACCTTGCGTTCCGTCATATCCAAACCAATATTCTGCAATATAATAGTAGATGATGGAGGCAGAAGTGGCTCACTAGCACCATTGTTATCTCGTCTCTCATTTTCTCGTGATCGCTGTCTAGGTCTTTCCATGTAGTAATCATCAAACCTATCATTCTACAGCAAATATTGAAAAATTTTTTTAAAACATATATACTACATATATGAAAACACACATATAAAGATATATATATCTATTTAAAAAAATTACAAATCTATGCTCTCTTGGATCAGTTCTATTTCTTGAATCATCTCTTCTTCTATCATCTCGAAAATCTCTTGGATTTGGTCTACGATCATTTCTATCACGGTCGTTCCATCCTCCTCTACTAGGCCTTGGAAAATCTCTTTCAAATTCTCTTGTAACAACAAAATCATCAAAAACACGCCTTTGAAGGTCTCGTGGAGAACGAGGCTGCCTAGGAGATCTGCTACGTCTGCGCATAGGAGAACATCGTCTCCCATTATTGTCCATTTCATAAGGAAACCCATGGTTCCTAGGCTTGTTTCTCATATCTTCATAATTATTATGAATTGGCATATTATACTCCATTGTTAATTTTAATTCTATCAATCAAATATATATATATATATGCACATATACACAAATATATACATTCATAAATACATATACATATATAAATAAATATATGTATGTATATATATATATATATATATACATATATGAAAAATATATATATATATATATATATATATATATATGTATATGTATATATATATATATATACATGTATATATATATATATATATATATATATATATATATATATATATATATATATATATATATATATATGTATATGTATATGTATATGTATATGTATATGTATATGTATATATATATATATATATATATATATATATATATATATATATATATATATATATATATATATATATATATATATATATATAACCCTTGGAATTAGGAAAAAAGAGGTTGGCAATAAATTGCTGACCTCATTTTTCCTAATTCTGACCTCAATCTGTTAGAGGTCAAAAAAAAAAAAAAAAAAGAAACAAAAAAGTTACCATAAAAAGTAGAAACAAAGTTGGCTATTTTTTGCCAACCTCAAACACTTTAAGGTCGGCAGCTAGGTTGGCATTACCAAATGCCAACCCTAATTCCAAGGGCTGATATATATAATTTTGGGTAATTAACACATTTTTGAGAGTGAATATTACTATCAATCAAATATATATTTTTATCAATCAAATATATATTTTTATAAATCAAATATATAGTTTTATATACTCATAAACACACATACTATGGGCAATTCTGCGAAAAAGAGGAAGAAAAAAAAAAGAGCAAACAAGTTATGAAAACACATACTCTTTATTTTTAACATTTAAAAATACGTTTAAGCAAAAATGTTATTAAAAAAATTATTTTATCATACTATAACATGGTTTTAAAGGTGTAAGGGTCATAAAAACGTGTTTTGGCATTTATTTACAGTCCTGTTGTGCAGTGTTTAAAATTGTATCGTAAAACCATAATTGAGCACTTTGATGTTATAATACATTTTTTTAACACAACTTACATGGTTTTAAATAACCATTTATACTTTTTTTCTTAAATCATTGATTGGGTTGTTTTATTTGTTGCTTCCTAATATTGGATTTTTCGTTACAACTGTCATGATAAAAAAAAAAACAACATAAAAATGCTTGTAAAACTTCAATTATAAACTATGAAACTCAGCAAAGAAAAATATCAATATGTGCTAAATACACACACCAAAAGATTTTTTTTTACTATGTCGTTTGCTGCGTTAAGCCTGACAAAGTTGTTTTGTTCAGAAGGTGTAAAAAATAGGTGTTACGACCGTCACGCTACTTAGAGTTAATTTTTGAAAAAAGTTTAAGACTTTTATGCTGTAACTTATGCATACTAAATTATATGATAGTATTTTACATTTCTGGAAAGTTTCAAGTCATTTCCATTTTCTGTCCATTTTTAATAGCTTAAATAAATGTGTGTCAAATGTTACGACCGCAACTCTCGCGGAATTGCCCATATATACACCTGGTGTTCTGAATTGCAATAAAACAATAGGTTCAAACTGGTAGACTATGCTATATAAATATGTTATGAAAATTCTATGCTAATATTAGTCTACTTTGATAGATTCAGGATTATTGTGTATATAGTACAGAAATTATAGAAACTTTTTAAACTCTGAAACTCCAGATTTCATATAAAATATGTATTTTATATGAAGTCTGATAAAAAATTAAGAGACTGAACTTTTAATTTCAGATTTATACTCTAAGGCTCAGTTCTAATTTATAGCAATTTTAAACTAAAAAAGTATTTAACTTTTTCATAAATAAAATGTTTTAAATTTATGTAACACTATCAGCATTTATTTTAGAAAAATTCTCAATTATTTTTTGTAACATCAACTTGATCTTCAGAAAAACAATGAAGAACTTCTTCATGTAAACCAACAGGTTTTTCATTCCTTGCAAAAACTTTACAGTCTTTGTAGCCTAAATCTTTGTCTGAATCATCATGAATTATTTGAACATTTGAATTGACATTAAGAACACATCCAATTTCTAAAATATGCTTCATAGTTATTGGGTTTATTTTTTGAATTACATTTAACTCCGTTTTATCTTCACACAAAGAAATACTTGAAGAAATATCTTTCTTATGAGTTTCTGTATGCTTTTTCAAAGATGAAGAACGCCGAAATGTTTTGGTACATTTCTTACACTTATAAACCATTTTCGGCTCATAGTTTATATTTTCAAGATGAGATGTATCTTCATGGTTTACAGCAAGATGGTAATGATATTCTTTCATGAAACGAAATACTTGACCGCAATCTTCACATCTTTTAAAGAAATAAAACAAAAAAATTATGTTGCAGGAAAGACAAAAAAAATAAAATAAAATAAAATTTTTTAAATTTTAATTTAAACTATAATAGCTTGTTCTAACAGCTGTTTTCTAACATAGTTGATCTAATATTTTATTAATCTAATATTATATCAAAGAAAAAATGAAATAACAGACCATAAACTGAATTTTAGTATAATACAAAAACTCTAGTTAAAAAAAACTAATTTTTTCTGTTATACTTTTAATTCTGTGAAAAATAAAAAAGGGAATTGAAATTATTATACTTTTATTTGTATATTAAAATATAGTATAAACTTGACTTTGCATAATTAGGTATTAAATATTATAAAATAATTAGGTATTAATTGACTTTGCATAATTAGGTATTAAATATTATTATAAATTACTTAGGTATTAATTGACTTTGCATAATTAGGTATTAAAATTTTTTAAATAAAATACTTCAAGATATTTACATCTAACATGTAAAATTTAAAGCCTGACTCTAGATGAATTGAATGAGATAAATGAATGAGTTTTTGTGATTAATTATTAGTTTATTATCAAAAATGTTATGTCCCTTTTTTGTTTTATAGACTTCTGTGTTGGGTAAAAAGTTATCCCTATATTTTATAAGATATAGATATAATACAAAAATACAATTAACTTATTTCTATAGTGCACATATGATAACCTTTGCACTATAGAAATAATTTAATATGATAACCATAATTACTTTATTTAAATTTCTTTATTTATAGTTTGCAAAACACTTACCTGTACCTTCCTCTATTTTTATTTGCTTTCTTATTGTCATGAGAAACGCCTGTTTTAAGAATATGAACATTTTTTACATGAGTTTGAAGCATTTGCTGAGTTTTAAAGTATTTCTAAATAACAAAATAAATGGAAGTTAATAACAAATATAGTAGCTATAATAATAATAATAATAGTTATACCAATAATAAATTATATAGTTAATGGAATCAAATTGTTAATAATTTAATTTACCTATCAAATTTTTTGTCTGTCATAAATATTAAACAAAGTTTCTTTGATAATTGGTAAAAAAAAAAATCCATCTAGTCAATCACATTAATGTATTCTTACTCTTATTCAATAAGTATTTTGTAAGTATATTTTTAACCATTTTTTAATATATATATATATATATATATATATATATATATATATATATATATATATATATATATATATATATATATATATATATATATG